>NC_079376.1:17830000-18135000 GCF_021018895.1 Seriola aureovittata | reverse complement strand
GATTATTATTAATAATAATAATCATAATAATAATAATGATAATATAATGTTGTGTGTCGTCTTTAACTGTCTCAGAAAGTTAGAACGTTACAAATATGTTTGGGCATCACTGGTTTTCCCTTTTCGTCCTCAGTTAGGACTGTATGTCTTTTGTCAAACGTGTGTGTGGGTGTGTGTGTGTGTGTGTGTGTGTGTGTGTGTGTGTGTGTGTTTGTGCGTGTGTAGGGAGGTGTTAAACCGAGGGAAGATGTAGCAGAGCAGGGCCTCAGAGCTGCAGATGCATCAGGATTTAAAGGACAATACGGGGCGCAGAGCCTCTGCTTCCCATCACCCGCTCAGATGAGTCCAGCTGACACTGAATCTCCAGATCAGACACTAAAACCATACTTTCTGATTGTATTTCTCATTTGACTTTTTTGCGTAAAACTCCACATACACAGGACCAACCTTTTTATGTGATCATTGCTGCTGTAATTAGGCTATCACCAGTTTCACCAGTGCTCCCATTTTAATATTATAAGCAACAGAGCTGACTGGCTCATTATTAAAGCTCGTTACATTTTTCTGATCCCAGCTTTGCAATCAAACGTACAGCAGAATGGACTCGTCCGAAAACAATTAATTTTTCGGATGAACCCCAAAAAACGGGCCCCGTCTGATTAATTATAATTCCCTCCTAAAAATGCATGCCCACGATTGTTCCCAAATAAGTGAAGAAAGAGCTTTTTATATCCTTGATTAAATAAATCTTTCGATTGAATGCACAAATAAGAATGCCGCAGGAGAATCCATAATAATGTTGATCATTGCCTCCTTTTAATCGCTGAATTTCAGCGTGTTTGGACGCCTTAGGCAGGGAGTTGGTCTTTGATAAAGGTAACCCCGCCTGCCTCAGGGTGTCCATGATAAATGTACAGAGTGACAAGACCGATTTCCTCCCTCTATGATTAAAAGCCTATATATAATATGCAGGTAAAGCCGGGTCCGGTTTTATTTATGGGGGCTAAGCCATGGCCCGGGGAGACTTGGCTTGGGGGTAGAAATCATTTTGGAGCCCGTTTGGTTTTCTTTCTTTCTTTCTTTCTTTCTTATTTTATTTTATTTTTTACAGAAATCCAGCCACCTTTCCCTCCCGGGCAAAAAGTCTTTATTCGTCTCCTTTCCTCTAATGATTAAACATGTCACGGCGAGATTATAGCAGTGCGCCCATGCCCCGAGGAGATGCCTTCATTTGTTAAACCACCAGTTTATTTGTAACGGTGAATTTCATGCCACGCTGTGCCATTCGCCTTAATCTTTTTTCTGTGTAAGACGAATTGCTAAAAAGGGGTTATTATTTTTTAATCACTTCCCTTTTCTGTATCGCACTGACATTGGCAGGGAGGAGGGAGAAATGGTCTGAATCTCTGAAACTTCTTCACATAAATCAAAAGAGACAACTATTATTTCTAAATGCGTTGAACATTATTAATCCCCCTTAAATAACTGAATCAATACAAATCTAAATAAATAAACAAACAAACAAACAAACAAATAAATAAATAAATCATCCTCTCCAGGAGAACCTGATCTGGCCCGCTCTGGATGGCACAAGTACAGACAACTTGTCCTCCTTGTTAGTCAGCCTGTGTGTAAGTGCAGTAATAACATTAACAGCTGTTGACATCTGTAGAGCTCTAGCGGTCTCTACCGGCACATTTAAGAAACAACAGGGGGTGTTCATTGTGTGCAGCCAATTAGACAACTTAAAATAACCAACACTGATGGGAGTATATGCAGTGGAATCAGACACATGTTATAAAATAAGGTCTGGTAAGTATTTTTTGATACTTCAGCTGCAGGCAAACACACATCATCTTCATCAGTGTCCACTAGGCTATATATTAAGATACACAGATGTTGTACAGTACATGAGGCATGGCGGGTGTGAGGCTTGTGCAATCTTTATGGAAGATGTGGCAGTGAATTATTTAAAATGTGTGGATTTTTATGAAAACATCTTCTCAGACTAAATATATTTTATAATGTTGCTTTTACTTATATGCAGGCATTAAATGTCCTGGATGAGCTCGGACATGAAGGTGCAGGCCACTCACAATAAAGATAATGTTCAACCAAGCCTAGTCTGCCCACGTGAGTGTGTAATGACCACCAGCTACTGTGGGCTGCAAACGCACAGGCCTACACTATGAATAACCAGCATATTTTAAACAGAGTAAAAAAAGAAATAAAGCTCTAAGATCAGGGTCATTCTACATTCAGAGACCATGAGGTGAACGTCAGTGCATATAAAACTGCAGCAAAAAAAAACAGTATCTATTAAGCTGGAAAAAAAAAAGGAAAAAAAAGAATTAAAAAAAATATGCAGACAGACTGCAGCATCCAAAGCGCTTACCTAGACTGGAGAGGGGGCTGAATGTGTTGCCAGCGTTAAGACAGCGCGCAGAGTTAATGAAATATCTCCAAATGGGAGTCAGGAGTGCGTGCAGAGATAAGCCTGATGTGGTTTATATACCCAGAAAGCAAGTGCTCCTCTTCTCATATTGTCCAAGAGCGTTTGCATGGCTGGCCAAGTGGCTCTGCTCCTGCTGACTCGCTAACATTGCTTGGTGTTTGTTTTCCCCTTGCTATGACGTGAGACAAAATATTGGCCATATGTTCATCGGCAATAAATTGGTCTTGAGCGCAAACACAGCTCCCTGCGGACGGTGCTTTTAACCCATGCAACTAGTTTTCTCTCTCTGGGATGTTTTTGGGACACGAAACTATCTGGTGTATAACTTACGTGAGTGATAATGTCACAACAGCCTGTTTAAGAGATAATTGTGCGCCTATGGAAGAGCTGCAGGCTGATCTTTATACTGCAACCTATTATTCCTCACACAGGGCGCTCTAATAAATCGCTTGGTAACCAAGAAGCAGCCCTGGCCAAAGAGCAGATGTGGCATGTTATCCACGCCACAGTGGCGTTTACATTAGATACCCTGATACAATGATTGATAACCAAGGTCACAGTAATTCACAACGATTCGGGACCTGGGCATCTCCCATGAGGCAGCCCACTAACACATAATGTTTGCTACATAGATCCACATGTGTCGACACTGAAAACAGCCGCAACTGTGTGAGTTACAGACGATAAGAGGAAAATGTCATTATGAACGCACAGGCGGTTAGACCCAGTTAGAGACATACTTTAAACTGGCGCAAAATAATAATAGATAATAATAATAATAATAAGACTCATGTATATATATGCACAGTAGACTATATATAACATATACAGAATATAACACAGGATAAGAAAAGGATTTTATTTCTACAATCAACACTTATTTTAACATCTGGAGTTTAAAAAACACACATAAATTCTTGCCAATTAATACACACACACACACACACACACACACACACACACACACACACACACACACCTATCTATCTATCTATCTATCTATCTATCTATCTATCTATCTATCTATGTATCTATCTATCTATCTACTCATATATAAGTATACTTATTTATTTATATATATATATATATATATATATGTGTGTGTGTGTGTGTGTGTGTGTGTATAAATACAACTGGAGAGGAGCAGCTACATTACACACTTTATTCTTATTTATAACTGTTTTCATAAAAGTGTCTTGAGTCTCTTCAGCACACATATTTACACCTGTTGCACGTACACTGGCATCGTTTCCCTGTATAGAAAACCTCCTCTCCTGTATCAAAGGTTGTAATCTGGTTGGTGTAAGGATGATGACAGGGAATGCCAGTAATTGTCGAGGAAGAAAGCAATATGAGGCAAACACCAGTTGTGCTATTATGACACCTTGGGGGGTTGGATAACTTAAATCAAGACAATGATTTTATTGTGGGCAGCCTGGAATCTATGCATGATAATAATAGTGTTGCCTAGTAGTGCAGGAGCGACCATCAATCAATAGAGAATACATTACTGATGGGTTTTGTGCAGGGCCACTTTGCTGATGAAAGACAGAGATTATCCTCCCTGCCATCACTGTGTTCAAGAGTATCACTAAGACGCAGAGAATACAAATAAATAAATTGGCCTCATACCTTGTTTGAAATTCCACATTAAGGCAAAGTAGTTAGTTAGAGTTGGAATGTATTCATGAGGTTCAGACGAATGAGAAAAAGCTTTCCACTCAGCCGCTCTGTGAATACCCTTGTGCTGTTTGAGATTTGCCACAAGTGCTCCGGGTGCTAAATACGAGACCTCCTGAAAAAGGATGGGTAAGATAGGCCCTGCTGGTCAAGCTATTATCAATCCCTGGCCTAAAGCTTGATGACTAAGATACTTCAGATGTAGTTAACGGCTGCGTAAGGACACTGATGGCACGGCATTCTGAAATCAATCAGTTCAAGTTTTAATGTATCGACCACTCGAAGAGAACCAAAAGAGGGAGAGGTTCTCGACACACAAATGCCAGGGAGACTGGGCTGATTTTCATGGAAGATACACTTTTAAAAAAAGTTTAATTAAACCTGAGGGCTCACTTGTTCGGTGGAGGCTCATACATGATGATAGCCAGTCCTATCAGTTTGAGAGGCTTAGCAATTTTTCTTCACAAATACATGCACTTAGAGAGGTTTAGCATTTGATCACCAAGCCCTCAGTGCTAAAGCGAGTGAATGGGTGTTTTTAGCCCCTCAAGAGATGTGAAGCAAAGTAGAGGAGATGAGTTGTTTTCCAACAAAGTGTCCGGTGCTACACACCGATGAATATTACCATTTCTTAAATGACAACAGTGCATTGTGAATTTGAGGAGCTGTGGAATGTAGGGTGATCGGTCTTAACATTTTTGCCCTGCTGTGTTACCTACTGGAGAGGAAGCGAAGGGAGGGAACAAATAGTGTGAAAGTGGTGAGCAGTGTCAAAGTGTTATCTGAGTGGGGGGGAGAAAAAAAAGTTGCTTTCGAACTCTCATGAAATGTCTGATATTTCCATCAAAATATCAGATTTGGAAGGGCTCCGTGGGCATTACTTGACATGAATAACTTTAGGCTTGAATACCACTTTTCCAGTGCTAAGCATCTGGTGCAAGGCCAGTGCTTGGCCTTGGAGAGCCATATAGCTGTTTGTAGATCCTGCTGCTGAGGCTAAGGGCCAGAAACACACTACTTAGCTGACACATTCTGTGAGCATTT
The DNA here is from genome assembly GCF_021018895.1 of Seriola aureovittata. Classification (NCBI taxonomy): domain Eukaryota; kingdom Metazoa; phylum Chordata; class Actinopteri; order Carangiformes; family Carangidae; genus Seriola; species Seriola aureovittata. Next base: position 18,129,821 of record NC_079376.1, on the reverse strand, counting down.
TAGCCCCTGTGGCATGTAGGTACAAAACAAATGCCCTAGTCAAGGTCAGTCGCTTGAAAAGCTGTGAGCTTCAAATAATAATGAAGAATTGATCCAATCAAAATTTTCTCTTGTGTCGACTGAGTCACGCACCTTCAGAGAGGTCAGCTAATGTGGATGTTATAGCCACTGATGTGAGAGCTGGGGCATAAATGAAGAAACTGGTCGTATCCTTCACAGGTGAAGCATGAACCAGATGTATGAATGCGAGGCTGCTTTCTTCTTCAATAGCTGAATGTGTGGATGGAGCGTTACATAGTTGTAGAGGTAGACATAGTATGTCTTGTGTAATAAACAGGAAGGTCAATTGACAGGGGCCAATTCCAACATTGTGGACAATTGCTATCTTTCAAGGTGAAAGCAGAGGAGCGGTATCAAATCACAGCTCTGACCACCTCAACAATGAAGTGCTTTCTCTGCTGGAGAGGTTTTTCAAACAGGTTGAGAACCAAACATGAGGTAAACAAAACCGACAACTGAAGAGCGGCTCACCTTCAAATGGAGGAGCTGCAACAGTCCCTCAAGGTAGGCAGCTTGTGTTAATCTGCAGAGCCGTATTGATTAAGAAACGCAGAGAGCAATAATTAGGTTGCATTAGTCTTACAAGACTGCCGCCATTTTTTTTTTTTTTAAAACAATAAGCGATAACACGAGTCAAGGACATAGCCTTGCAAGGTGGGGGAGCTCGTCTTCGTCTTCACTCAAGCCGCACGGAAAAGCTCTGGAGCAAAGATTCAAAAGCTTTGCAAGGATATCAACTGTTGCCTTCAGCAGTGGGTCCGTAGTGAAGTAAGGAAGGAAGAATATAATTCTCGTATCTGAATAGTATAACATGGACAAAACATGTTGAATTACTAACGGACGTCTCAAGGCCATTTTGTTTTCTTACAAGCACATCTTGCTGAAAGAGACATACTGTATTTAATATCCCTCAGGCAGACTCTATTCCAAAACCCTCACAGATTTACTTACACTGCAGACAGACATTTCAATATATGAATGTTCCTCAAAGTGACAGAAATAACAAGCAGGAAACATCACTGTAGAGTAAGAGCCTGCGCTGTTCAGTGTGGTTCGGCTCCACAGCTACTTTAACTTGAGAACTGTCATGACAGCTGAATATCATGTGGCTATACATGCACACTTTAACTCAGCTCTCTCTATAAAGTTGCCATCTACTTCGATCTAGCACAGAAGTTGCATCTGTTAAAGATGTTGAATAAGAGATTGTTTGTGACAATGTTTTTCAAAGTGTAACTTCATTGAAAAATGTAATTTGCAGTAAGAAATGAAGGAATGCATCAAACTTTTGATGTTTAAATAATCTTTGACAGAATTTACATGCATCAACAAAAGCACCTTAAAATCAACTGGCAATGTAGAATATGGAGAATTTGAGCAGACAATGCTGCGAGTTACAGCAGAATAAAAAGAGCACAGTTAATTTCCAAAAAGACTTTGTGTCAAAAAGCCAAGCCAAATAAAAAAAGACAAGTAGTGGAAACAGGAAACTACCCCACTGTAGCTGAGGTTTTGTTTTGATGGCGCATAAGAAGACTTCCAGGTACAAGCGCTTACAATATAGATGATGTAAGAACTACTAGAACAGGTGGCGTGATTTATTTTTAGCCAAAATGTATATTTAAGAACCTTCACCTGCGTCTCTCTGAAGATAGGAGAATACCTTTTTCTGAAGACATGTTTGGACAAAGTCTGTCATGATGATGATAAATCCCGCCAGACCACACAAACCACTTCCCTTTGATTTTATTTGGCTGAGTTTTCTTTGTGCTGCTTTTTAGCACAATGTGAATTTTTTTTTTTTTAAACCACCATCAAGTGATTCTTAATTATTTTGCCTCACACACTTCAGAGGTTAGGAACCTCCATATCTCATAGCGTAAATTGTTTAGCTCTTTGAAGTTTGAGGTTAAATTTCAACATTAGCTTTGGTTCCACTATACTGAGGAGGAAAATGGTTCTTTGCTTTAAATCTCACTAAAATCAGTTATTACCAAATAATGGCCATGGTCATCGCACCCTGAGGGCCAAGCTTTGCTGTGAGTGGGTGTGCGTATGGCTGAATGTAGAACAGTGTTCGTGTGCGTCCATGTTTGTGGCTGCACTAGATTCTCTCTCTCTCTCTCTCTCGCTCTCTATCTATCTGCGTGTGTGTGTGTGTGTGTGTGTGTGTGTGTGTGTGTCTGCATGTGCGGAGGGAAAGTCCCTATTTGAGTACAGTATTTGAGTGAACGTCCCATCAGGATATGTAACCTAAACAACACAATGGAGAGAAACAGAAGGGCTTAGGGGTATGAAACACTCACCTTGAACCAGGCTGCTCCTTGCAGACACAAGAATTACCCATCTGCACATTTCTGAAGCCTTTTGATTAACAATGTGTCTAAAATGAAAGACGAAAGGGAGAAAACACAATTTAGTAATTTCAATGGCTTTCTGCAGATGGGTTGCCACCATATTTGGATAATTAACGTGTAGATATCTTCTTTATACTGGGCCCACGATGGCAATTAACATGTTTTGTGGAGAGGTGAAAACTTTTTTCGAGGCAGTGAAGATGGATGGAAATGCATTAGAGGAGGACACGAAAATGGGCTTCTATTCTTTGCGCTAAAAGGAATTCTTTTATAAGGTTATAGCAATTGAGGAATAAAACCCCAAGGGCAAATAAATGATAAAGAACTCATCTTTAATTGGCAATCTTTTTGGTTCATATAAATACCTCTCCAAATTTCCTATCTACATTTTCATTGACTGCATGGCAAGTCTCTCTTGAACTAGAATTATGAAAGGCAAAAGGAGTCACAATGCTGATCAAAAAGGACAACTCTGTCTCTGAGCAAGCCAAAGGTATACAAATTGCCCACTCTCTGTTCACCATGATATTATGCTATTCAATGGAACTGTAATTGCCTGAAAATAGTTTAAAAGAGGAATACTATAGTTTTAGGGAAGGGCTTCATTCTGGACACTGAATGAATGTCCGGTCATCTGTTTGAATAGATGTGAATTGAAAGATGGATAAGTGCATCCCGGCTCACACAGGACGAGCTGTGATGACGTCTAACATCAACACCAAGTTGGAAATCCAAAATACACCATGTGAATATCTCAAAGTTGTGCTAATATGTCAGAGTTTCATCTGAATTGCTATGGCTGTCTTTTCAGAAACTTACTTCATGACTCTAACAGTCTAATACTTTGTTCATGCAGCAGTTGTGGTGATGTTTATGTGTAAGCCATAGCCAGGGCCCTCATCTCCCAAACCTCTCTCTGTCGCCACCTAATGGTAGGAGTGTGTGTTAATTCTGGGCTCTGAAGCCCAGCTGAGGAAAAGTGTGCACCAACACATCCTCCCTCTCTCAGGTAATTATGTCTTTTATCTAGGAGACACATACAGCTACTTTAACATTGGATATCCAGCCGTCCTAATGGCCCATTATTCAAATAAATGGGGGAAACACTGTGGGGTTGATGACCCCCTCCGTGCGACAGGGCCCTCCATCCAGGCACACCTGCTGAGACAAGGTAACGTTTATCACTGACACCTTCGCAGGACAGAAACAAAATGGCAGGCAGGGTCAGCGGTAAGGAGCACACTGGGCCTGTCATATTGCAAACATATCCATTTGGTACAGCTCTACTCTTGTGGTTGCCAGGCTACTGCCTAATATATGGTGACTGAGTGTGCGTCAGGAAAACAGAAGTAAGATGTTGACTTTGAGATAAGTACCTCTTCAAATTAAACAGCACCATCACATTGCATTCAAAATAACATTTCCAAAGGTCAACTTTAAATGGTCCCCATTTGGCAAAAAAAAATCCCTGTGTTCTTCAACTCACTAAATCGTCAAATTTGCATACCAGTTACGTTAGTTAGTGGCTTTTAATTATTTATGTTTTAATTACACAGAATGAAGGGGATAATATCACTGTAAGGTAGTTTTTTAGTGTGTGTGCCTCAGTCATCAGCACACTCGGATGTCACCTTATTAAAGTACACAAAAAGATAATTATGTCCGGCTCTGTCTAAACATTGCCATGGTGCCGCACTAGAGAATCATCGCTGAATTGGACACAGGAGAGGGTTAGACCTCTTATGATTAATGTGCTTGGTCACACACTCTCAGGAGTGGTAAAGGCATGTCAACTCCCTCTCTCTCTCCCGCTTCCCTCCAGAGTCAAGGGTCAGCAAAATTGTTTTGATGGCAATGATTGTCGCTTCAGCCAGACTTATCATGCAGTAAGCTCACCCATGGACTCCAGAGTGCAGAGCAGGCCAGCTGACATGCAGCTGAAGAAGACACACCCTCTTCCCAACAGCCACAATGTCTGCATGAGTGCATCAGTTGGGGATTAACAAAGACATAGAGGATTGTAGATAGATAGATAGATAGATAGATAGATAGATAGATAGATAGATAGATAGATAGATAGATAGATAGATAGATAGATAGATAGATAGATAGATAGATAGATAGATAGATAGATAGCAACCTACACAGAAACACAGATATTGTACGTTGCTATGGCTGGCTATGGGGGTGATATGTGGGCAGATATATATATGTATAGACTGAGTCAGTGATAGGGGGCAAGAAAGCTGTGAGTCTACATTTGCAAGACTCATTCCCTCAAGCTCTCCCACGAAACACCCATCACCTGGAAAGTTCCTGCTGAATAGAGTTGCTGATGTCATTGGAGAGATGGTATTGATTGACCAAGGGGCAGCAAAGGCCAATGCAATTAAGAGACAAGAAAACATACAGCGTTAAAGACTGTGTAAATAAAAGGGACTCTGCAGTAGGGCCAGACAAAGGCCAGTCCAGGGCCCATTCAGGAGCCCCTTGTTCGCTGTTGGCCTGGGGTCTTCTCTAAGGACTGAGGGTCTGGGTGGGAGGCCTGGGGGAGGTGGCGGAGCAGAGAGAGGCTGTGTGTGGGTGTCCGGAGGGATAAGGACAGAGGGTGTTGCTAGGCTGTCTCTGAGAGGTTGGTGAGAGCTTAGCCCTCCCTGCGTCCGGAACTATCAGGTGATCACGGATGATCTGCATCTCAAGGAGGGGGCTGTCGAGAGGAAGACGCTATATTTTTATAGGCCTCTATCTGGTTTGCTTTGCTGCCCTTATTACTCACTTCCTTCTGCTTTTATGCCTCTCACCTCTCTGAATATACTGTCGAGTGAGTGGTTTCTATAACAAATTAGATACTTCGATTTCGGATCAAATACATCATTGTATTTTTTTTTTTCACATGATGTTCTTTTCGGTGAGACAAACTATCTCTATACATCTCAATCGTCACTATTAGTTTCTCAATCATTTGTCAAACTGGGAGGTAAGTACTTAAGGTTTTTTGAGAAGGTTCGACTCTCATTTTGGTAAAATCCAAAAACTAAGAATTGCTGAACATTCCCAAAATGTCCATTGTTACACCATGTACATATATAGTATAGGTGGTCGGATGGCCACAATGCTACACGTTTCTCCAAACTGCTTTCCCCAAACAGAAGTCATGATCATGAAGTCTTCAAGTCCACTTACACCATGTTGACCATTCTGCACCATTTAGATTATGACCAAATACATAATCCAAAGCATTGCAGAGCAAAAGTGGTGCTAGATGAAATGTTAAGATCACTAAAGTTCTTACAGTTCATTGTGAGGGGAAGCATGAATGTCTGAACCATCCAATCCATCCAGTATGTTTCAATTTTTCACTCAAAACAACAAATGTCAACCTCATGGTGGTGCTAAAGGCAAAATCATGGAAACATCAAAGTCTTAAAGATAGATCGCCCAAATGCCTGTACAAAATTCCATGGCAATTCATCTATTAGTTCTTCAGAAATTTCAGATATTGGACCAAAGTGGCGTCGCCATCTCTTGAGCCATGCCACCAATGTAGCTATAAACATGTCCACTGTTAGACTTTGTACATATAAAGAAGACGTAGTATAAGCTTAATTGTAAAATGTATCAGCCGTGTGGTAGCCTAATTTTCAAAACCATATAATCAGAACCGGATGTCTCCTACCAATAAGGAATTAAACCTTATATGAATGGCACACATGCCAAAACTATTAGTATTGTCCTAAATGGTACTTTAGGTAATATTCATCTGTGAGTGCGTGGTCGGTGTCAATTTGTGTCAGTGTCAAAGGGAGAGCTCACATAGACACAACAGCCTGCTCAACCCCTCGGACCCCCTGTTTGATCCAGCTCTTCTTCTGGCAACAAACAGAGCTGGGTGGGTCACCTATTCTGATGCGCTTCCTCTCTCCATCCTCTGCCCCCTCTCTATCTGCATTCAGGGGAAAACAATGGCCTCTACTTCATCTGTCTCCCAGGTGTCAGTGTGAACATGATCCTGGGATAATTTACCTCGCTCCTCGTTTCTTGTTCATCAAATGAAGGCCAGTGTCTGCCTGTCCTTGGTCTAATTTACATTTTCTCATTAGCTCCACACTTTTATTATTCAAATTTGTATGTTGTCTAGCAAAACGGATGGATGGGTGGAAGGATGGGTGGATGGATGGATGGTGTTGTCGCCCTTGCTCTCCATGTGCATCACCCTGAGCAACAAATAGGCAATGGGTTTCTGAGGGACCTGTATATGTCTCTTAAGCCAACTGAGGACGGAGGTAGCCATTGTCTCTCCTCAGTCGCAGGTAAAAAGTAGCGGATTCTTTGTGTGACTGTTTTGCCTTTAAACCTCCTGTATATATCTGTTTACAATGCTTCACACGACAAATAAAAAGGATGACTATGGCCTTCCCCTCTATGGCAATAACACAAAACACCTGTTTAACCCTTTTCAAGAAAAGCACTGGTGACATCAGAGTAGTGTCCTAATGTATAGAAACTGTCATGGACATTGTATCTGGGAAATTCAATGTCCATCTCTCGGTGAAAAGAGCCAAACACATTCCCTGTTCCATTACCAGCACATAGACTGTAGTCCTTGACCATGATTTAAAAGGTTCAACACTTGACCATGATTTTTCACCACATTCAGCGACAGTGAATGCACATTGGTCCTTTCCTTAAAATGAAACGTATACACTATACGTTTTTACCACTACATTTCAAGAATGCTGCAACAATAAGGAATGTGTGCAAAACTGCAGCCATATTCATTTACTTTTGTACAATAAGCCTCAGCGATGGATCACCCTGCAGGTAATTTAGCTTTAGTTTAGCTGTCAGTGTTATGGGTTTATATTTCAGCAGCAGCAGTCCAAACAGGAGCGCGAATGATGCTGCGAATCCCCTCAGAGAACAAGCCGGTAATATATGCTGTGGAAGAAAAAAAAAAAAATCCTATACATGCACTAAATCAAGCAACTTATACAGACAGCGAAATGCACTGAGAGTCAGCAGTGAAGGAGAGAGAAACTGAGGACTTGATAGGTTCAATCTAAGGAGATGGGGAGCGATTAGATTGGGTGAGGGTGGGTGCTTTGGAGACATGGGGGCAATATTCCCAGACATCTTCCTACAATAAATATATTTTTAATTTGTGCTCTTTTATTAACCAGCAAAATCACTTCAAAATGAATAGCACATTATTAAGTCTTCTAGTGGCTCTTACTGTTCTTTATCATGAGTTTGTATCACTGTGCAATTCATCTCCAGCCATTCTTCACACTAAATATGTTTTATATGAGCCTTCATTTATCATGGCCTGTCAGCTCTTAACTGTATCATTATTCAGTCTAGAGTTATAAATTGGAATCATTAAACGTTTTTTCATATAATCTGATGCAATAACTGCTCCCCCTTTATTGGCTTGTGAAAAGAAAATAGTAAATACAATTGTCTGTCAAGATCTTTGGAGATAGCCGTCTCTCTCAGGCTGAAATGAAATTAGGCCAGCCGAGGAGACAGGATCAATGTCAGCAGATTTGTTCGACTTTCATCGTGGAGGGGACGGGGCTGAGCGGATGAAGGATGGAGAGAAAAGGAAGCTGACACTGCTGAACCCGATGAGGAATGTGGGCTTAGCTGTCAATATTTTTTTTTCATACGGTGTCACATCAATCAGAGGTGTCTTTTCAACTTCTCGGTGCAGTTGCGCGCAGACATTCATAATGGAGATATTACATTCCCTGAAGTCAGCTAAATGTGTGGTCTCTGTATCTTTTTGTCCGGCATCTGAGACGTCCTCATGAAAAGACTTGTAGTGATTAACAATGACAACGCGGGGTCAAATTCTTCACCACTTTATAATCACGTATTCTAATCAGAGGAGGACCTTGGCCGCGTGAGCCATCTTTGTGACTGCTACGTACCTAATTATAAAAAAAAAGTAAACCCGAATACTGCACGATATAAAAGCTTTGGAAATTAAACAAAAAGCTATGTAAGAATATTTTCAACACCATGTTTTTTTTTTTAAACGATACAGTGCTGTGCCTCAAACACACACACACACACACACACACACGGCTAAGAAAAATGATAGAATTTCAAGAGAAAACTGAAGTAATTGTCACAATAACAAAATCATAAAAGTGTTCGACTGTTACATTTCAGCACTCGAGAGAAGATGCCTGCTGTTTTTGAGTCATTGTTTTCTCCTTTCTCATCCCATAAAGAGATGGTGATAAAAGATGTTAAACCCACTCTGAGAATCGTGGGTAAAGACTGCCACCTACTGGCGGCAGCGCAGACCACGCTACCCACCGTATGTTCTCTTAGCTATTGGTCTGGGGTTATCCTGACACATTTTCAATTCATGCTTCAAAAGAATGAGGCAAACATGAATAATTTAAAGTGTGTGGATATTCTCATAAATGAGTTAAATGATACTGAATAAGTCAAAGGGGTCTGGGGGAAATGTGCTATGAGAGACTCTCGCTCCTAGAAGTCAGATGAACATCCTTTTCTGTGAACCTGTGCTGCCATCTAGTGGATGATACACTGAAATGATGGTGTGTACTTTGAGAGGGCGCCAACATCTGATCAAACTGAGCAGCTGTCAACTTCTCTGCTCTCAGAATTTGACCAACAGGACATTGTGAAGAATGTAATTCTGTAGTATTCAAACTTCTATCAATCTGTCACCGCTCCCTGAAACCCACTCCCCTCATTTCTCAACGTTAGCACAATAAGCTGCTTGTGCAGTTGGGATCACCTCTGAGGTACACACCTAACAGCGTAAAATCTGAATGAAAATTACATTTTGAATCACAATTTCTTCCTTTCAAGGTCAAAGTTTTCTGGTTATTTTCTGAACGAGAAAAAAACCCACACTGTCAGGTTGTCGCGTGTTAAAATATAACAAGTTCACACAGTCTTACATGTAAAAGGTCAAGTTAACAACTTCCACTTCAGGCCAGATGGTGGTGTGTTCGCACCAGGTAGTGCAGATATGGAGGAATGAGAGGTACATTTGTATACAATGCTGAAATGAGCGGCAGACAAATAGACAATGCTTCTGCAGCCCTTCATCTCTGATATGGAGCTGGTTTAAATCATTTAGGAGAGAATCCGGAGGAGTTTGGTTTTAGTGTGCTGTTGCAAGAGACAAGAAACGTTTCAGATGCCTGTTTCTGATCTGATCATGTACAAGACATCACTTTCTCATCAGGTCTGTCAGTGATGAAGCTGCAAAATGTCTTGGTTTGGATTTTTTTTTTTTTTTTTCTAGTGAGCGTGCAAGTCCAAGTTTATGTAAAAAATTCCATTGTTTGCAAAATGCTCAGAACTCCAGACCAGGACTATTTATTTACCCCTACTAGCCCGTATTTCCACCTGCATGTTGAAGGTGTTTATATGTAAACTCCCTCAAACAAGAGGCAGTTCACTCCAAGGTCTCTGTTCTGTCAATCTGGCAATAAAGCTCGGTCATGCTCTCTTTCCCCCCTCTTTGCCCCCCATCTCTCTCTCTCTCTCTCTCTCTCTCTCACTGTCTCTCTGTGTCTTTCATAATATTTCACCATCTATCTGTGTGTGCCGTGTGAAGAGGCAGGAACGTTCTGGAAAATGAAAACAAATTGCTCAGGGTGCCCCACGTAGGATGAGCGATCCTACGTCCTGTAACTCTTTCAGCTAAGAAAAAACTTAACAAAGCTTTACATCTTTCACAGTAAAACTTCTCCTTAAATATCTAAACAGAAAACCTAAACGTATCGTGATAATTTAGGGCTGTCACATAACTGGAGACTGACCAATCTTCTGTTTTCTGTAAACTCTACAGGTCAGTGAGAAAGTTCAAACATGGAGAATGAATGAGGAAAAATGATCTAATTCTTGAGTTTGGAGAAAGGATTTCTGAGATTCAGCTGCTCTGAAATCTGAAGTTGAGTTTAATACAAATGGGTGAAGCTGAAGATGTGTTTATGGCACATTAGGTATCCAAGTGGAACACTTTAAAGGCAAAGAAAGAACTAACAAAGATGTGAAACACTGATCTTTAATCTTCCTAGTCCTGACATTCTTAATCTTGTTTGATTAGTAGCTCAGCTACACAACCAGTCTGACTAGTTTGACCTTAAAAGACCAGACAGGGTAACCTGGATGATCTCATGTGCATTTGTTCAGTTACAGGAAGTACATTATCAAAACATGAACTATTCAATCAGCGACTCCTTGAAAACTCTCTTTTCACTCAGCTTCAGTCTAATATTTCTAACACTTAAAATGTGGCTCTTTGGCTCCATCTATTGAGGTTTAATCAGTGAGATGATGTGTTCAGTGCAGATCAGACTCCAACGCTTCAGTCTGCATTTTGTATTTTCTCAAGAGAAAAACATGTACCTCTGCCTTACTTCTGACAATGCGTAACAATGATGACATGACCGACCAACTACTTGTTCCCAGTCACCCCCACGCCTTGTTAGACAGGCTGATTCTGCAAACGTGTCATCACTTTGCACCATCTTGTCGACGCTATCGCAACTATCTGCCTTCTCCCTGAGAACTTGATATGACCCAGTGTGCTATGAAGTGAAGAAAAAAGTGCTAGGAATGTCTGTACGCACGAGAATTAAGGGCACAGTTCAAAGGGCTGGTGGGTTTCACTGCTGGTGGTTCACAGTGCTCAGCCGCCCAGTAAATGTTATAGGCTACTGTGTTTAAAAGTTCCCCACCTCTGTAAACTTAGGCTTATTGTACTTAATCTATGACAGTAATTTTACATTTTTAAAACTAAAACTATAACCATACAACAATATTTTGATTAAAAAAAAAAAATTATGTCCCCATAAATTAATAAAAGACATTTATCCCTTCATTTATCCTCAGTTGGGATGGAAAAATGTTTGTCTTTCTTTCCCTGATGTGAATGCTGAGAAAAGAAAACGATTAAAAGTAGCCCATCAAACCTGCACTGCAGGACTTGCTTGCACTTGTCTCGGCTCAAGTTCAGAAAAAGAGAAAGAGGGCAAAGAATGGCTGAGAATGAATCATCCGAAGACAAGGAGACAGTGACAAATCCATTTTCAGCTTTAACTCAAACATTTTAGCTCCAGAATGCTAATAACGTCTCGCTTGGTTTAGTCAAACGGTCTCTGAAGAGTGAGTATCACTTTCAGACAGTTCCTTCTTTGTTGACAGGTCACAGCACTGCTGAAGAAATACCACTGACACCGACTTAACTCCCCCAGCATTAACACTTCATACAGTGGTGTGAAGTTATGATACAGAAGCTGAAGGTGGATTATGTGTGCTTCAAAATGTGGATCAGATGGTCTTGGCACCTTTGAATATAAACCGTGTTTTCAGCACGATGAGACACCTGAAAAAAAAAAACTTGGTTGCTCAAGAAGCAGTTGTTTCTTTTGTGATTTTATGTAGTAGGATTAAGAGTTTATCTGAGAAGTGACAAATTAAAGGAAAAACCTGAACTAAATGGGTGAAGAAACAGAAGAAATGCAGAATCCAGGAATCCAGGTCACCGAATGGTTTGATCACTGTGAAGATAATGTGAGTCACATGTTATGGCATCTTGACCCAACTGAACACAGATGGGAGATTTTGAATCGACAATCCAGCACCATCATCAAAACAACAAATGAGGGAGTGACTTTTCAGACAATGGTGTTTCAGCTCTACGGTAGAGTCTAAGTCAAGCAGCACTGAGGCTGTTTTGAGAGGACATGGGTTTTTTTCCTTGAATTCGATGGGAAGCCCACTCCATCCAGGTGCATATGACAACCCTAGTTGCTAGTTACGTACTGCGACTCATCTGTAGTGTCTGCATACTTGAAAAGGCAGCTCAGAGGGACGACGGCTGCCTGGTTCTGACTTTGAAAGAACAGTCTGGTGATATCCTATATTTATCTTATTGTCAATAAATTCCATGAACAGACCAAAACCAACAGAGAATTAATAACAAGTATTTTCTTTGATCCAAAGCCTGATATTGCTCATTCCTGTGTGCCATAGAGGTTCACTGTTGTGGTCCAAAAACGATTAAAAACACATCAGTTAGCCGCACTGTAGCACTGGCTGACATGTTTCTTTATTGAACATCAGCACTGTAGTTCATTTTGAGTCAATCTCACAAACACTTTCTTGTCACTGTAAATACTACTATAAAAACTACAAAACTACAATGCCCTGCTGTTTTACTAAAAAACACATAACTTCAAAAATGTCTTCAATCTTCAGTAAGAGCCGATGACCTTGGGGCTGAGCACTGAAGACAGGGCTGGGAAACTGTAAAGTATTGAGAGACAGGCAACATAGTGTTGGCTTTGGTCTTCAATGTCATATGGAGAATATTGATTTATCACTTTGAGACAGATTCTCACTTCATCTGGTGTGCTCTTCTATCTCCACATTTATCCGTTAACCCATATTTCCATCCAAAATGCAGAGATGTTGCCAACATATGATGTCACTAATCTGGCAAGCCCAACAACAAAATCATACACTCCACTGGTTTATTTAATCCCCAAATACCAGGGGCAAAATAAAATGGACGAGACAAAATGCTTGTATTATCATCATATCGCAATCGGCATCATTACAATGACAAAGTGCAGGACAGCCTGAGTTTTCAGTTCAAAGCTGGCTCTGTCCTCCTCTTCTTGGGTAAGTATCCTGCTCACTATGTCATGGGGAAATCTGTGCCATGTCTTTGAGTGAAGGGGGCCCTCAGCCAGTATCACTGCTCACTGCCAAGGAAAGACTCAACCCTCTGATCCTGGGAAGTGTGCCGCGCTCTTTCTATTTGATGTTGTAATTGTTTCACTGTCTTTGGACAGGAGGTCTGGGACGTGTTTTTCTCTTGGAGGAAACACTTGAGCGCAGAGTTCCATCTCTGTAGATGTTTTTGGAGATGTGGCGGCAGGTTGTGGTCTGCAGCATGTGGGCTCACTTTAAAACCTCCACAGAAGCCTCTGCTTTGAGATAATTGTACCTTGAATTAGACCGAGGAGGCTTTGATTTATCAACACAGTTGTTGACAACAAGTTTCCACCCCCTCAGACTTTCCATTGACAAATCTGCTACAATGACCAAACCTGTTAAAATAACACCAAACTGCATGAAATGATACTTAATTTGTCCTGGACAAATTGTCTTTAGTGTAATGAGTTAATGAAAGGATAGTCCTAACAAGGTGGTGACAGAATAATTTCCTCATGTTGCAAATTTCAGCTGAGACTCAGAAAGTCCTCTAATTACACCGGATGAAGGTAAGCTCTCCTTGACATCTTATAACACTGTGAGTCTTCTGTGGAGCTCACTGAGACCTTTGCCCAAACCCATAATTAGCTGTAATATGGGTGTACACAGTTCAAATATGGTTACATCAACAATGACATTGAGCAATCGTGGTTTGTCGTTTTACATTTTCCAAAGTTGTTCCAACAGATAACATCATCACATGTGGGCTCCACCACGTACACCATCATAATTACAACTAATATCAACAATATTTGACATGAATCACGATCTTGTTTGTATATTCTGCGTTGTCTTGGTGGACACAGTACAGTGAGTCCACTGGGATGATGTTACATTAATCCTAAATTTGAATTACATTGTGTAAAATAGACACAATGATTTACTTAATAGATACACAATATTCTAAATAGCTACAATCAAAAATCTGTAACATACTACGTCAAATAACTAAACCAACAATGAGGCCCTCTGCTGATGATTCAATACTCTTTGTTTGACCTGTACTGAAGCAATTAATCCATCAACAGAAAATGAAGTGGCCATAATTATGATTATTGATCAATTATTGAAATCTAATATCAATCAAAGAAGTCAAACATTTGCTTTTTGAGCTTCTCAGATTTGTTTTACTTACACTGTATGTTGAATATCGTTAGGTGTTGGACTGTTGCTTGGACAGAACAAAGACTTTTTAAATGTAAAGTTAAATGTAAAACAATTATAACTTGCAGCCTTTGTTAGAATGAAAGGAAGCCAATGAGTTGGCTCTTTTTTTGATTATGAAGTCTTTATTGATAACAATGAAAGAATAAGAGGCAGCTGCAGCAAAAAGGAAAAACAATCGCGCACCAATACAACTACAGTACATGGACAACCAACACACAACACCAACACTTGGAAGAAACAAAGAAAAAGAAAAAGAAAAAAAAAAGGGATGAGTATAGAATAAAGATGAGCTGGCACTTTTTATGCAGAACAGAGCTCATGGATTACGTATGGCACACTCTCTCTGGGCTGCATTCACGGAAACCCGATACAGTAAACAATAATAATGACAAAAGACAGGACGCAAATGTTGAAATGGTTCGTTCTGTTCTTTTATTTCATTTCAAGTCTGTTTTATCACACATGCTCTCGTGTGCTTTCAGTTTGACCCCACTTCACCTTCCCTGTTCCTTCACTTCCACCGTTTTCATCTGTCCGTCTAACACAGAGCAGTTTCTGCTGCTTTCTATTCTATTCAACTCACCTACTTCCCTCTGCATTTACAGTCACCAACAAAGCAACATACAGTTATATACGGTAGTTACATAGGTCCGCACACTTGCTCAGAATTGTAAACCCGGTGACTGAGTGTGTGAGGTTATGCAGTACATTCACTCAGGGAAGGGCCATGCTGAGGAAAATGGGGGAGCTACGAGGGGCTTTTTCTTGGCCAGCATGTCCAGGCTTGGTTGCAGGCCTGTCTGTCCCTACTCAGCGCAAACATGTCAGACATTTCACCACCAGTATGAGTGAGCTAAGGTCCCCTGTTCCTTTGCTGTAGGTTGAAGTGGTCCCACCCGTCCCACCCGATGCTATAAGCCTGATTTGTGCTCAGCATGGTGAACTTGTTAATGCTACATAATTAGCCTTTAAAAGGCATATGCTTATTCTTTCTAAAAACAGAAAGCCGATGAGAGACATGAAGGATTCCTGGAATATCTGCAAGCTGCACAACACACATGCATAGTTTGAGAGCTGAAAGGCGATGTGTACAGATGTGACCAAAAAATAATCATGTGGGTTGAGTTTCTGACATCGGTCGAGGCAGGTTTAACTGCTCACTTAACCAGAACCCGGAGTCAGCTTTCACGCTTACACTCCTGAACCTGGACTCCAACAGTACGGCACTACAATTCACGGAGGAGAGGCATCCAGTTGATTAATCCACGGGTGTCGGGACAAACAAGTCTCCATTATACAGACACTGGACTCGAGTTATGCAGCTTTCAACAGATCACAGCCATGACAGACGACCACAAGCAGGAATAAATATGCATTTCAGGAAGTCAGCACAGCTCTCTTATGAGAAACGTGAAAGCGTGGGTCTGGCTGGAATATACTGAGAACACCCAAAACAAACCCACTTCCCGGCCCAACTGGCATCCACACAAGGGTAGAAATAAGGGAATGTATTTATGAGCATCTGGCTGTGGTTCAGTGAGGTCAGTGCATTGATAGAGTACAAGGATAGATCCCTGCACCTCTACATATTCCAGACGAAGAAGAGCCAGATCATCTGGGGTTTTTTTGTTTTGTTTTTGCCTCATTTTGAAAATCCATGAACTTTTAGCTTTGTTAGACATATTAGATAAATTTGTAGTATCCTTAATATAAAAGTCTTTATGCAAAAGCTGCATCACATTGATTAGTTTGCATGTTTTGTGTCCCATGAGTAAGGAATCAAATCCAGTATGGCTGCCAGGCCTCCTCGTCCTGTGCATGCACCCACACATAAAAACACTGATTCTGATTCTCCTGTGTTGTGACATCAATATTCAATCTGTCTTTGGGATTTCTTTGTCAGGACGGCACGATTATGCTGGTAACACTGACTGATATTGAGCTTGGCTTTTGGAAGAAGACACACGGTTTTCATAAGCCCATTAATCTTAAAAGGAGCAACTGTCAGAAAACATACACTACCCCTATGCCTGACATAAAAAAGGCCTGTCCAAGGCCTTGATTTCTGGTTTGGCGGAAAACGATATCACACTGCCTCCGATAGAAGGCCTTGAATGTCCCTTTGCAGACTTTTCCATTATGGATCTGGCATTCTTAAGCTTAGAAGCAAAGAAATTACACCACAACTGCAAATTCATGACACACGACTGGACTTGCAGCTCAAAGAGGGTCATTTGAGGAATCGCTGCAGATTATTATTACAGGTGTCTTAAAGCTCAACCTAAGTGAAGAAACTAATTGCAGGCTGAGTAAGGTCTCATCTGAGAGACGGCGCATTGAGTGAAATAAAAAGCACTAAAGCTAAGAGTCAAAAGTTAACCATAAACATGACAGCAGAATTGTGCATTAAAAATACAAGGTTAATGTCAATTTCCACATGTGACCCAGTGTTTTCGACTCCCTGGGCTGATTTCCAAGTAGGGCAGGCATGAATCAGCAGCAGCCGTGGATGGAGTTTGAAGTGCTCCAAGAGTAATTAAGGTTCCTCCTCTTAATTGACAACAGACCCAGCCCAGCGAAGCCCCACTGCCAAACAACAAGCAAGCATGGGCTGTATAAAAAGGTGCATTTAATAATGCCTCGAAAAAGCTCTCTGGCTAAACAGACTGGATAGACTATAAGCACGAGTGTTAATGATGGAGTAACAAAACAAATGAGTAGTTATGTAGTTATGCAGTCCTGTCAGAATGTAAACCTCATTAATGCTTCTTTCCCCCCAATATTTTATGAAGTTTATATGATTCAGAAACAACTGCAGGTGTTGTGGTCTGTTTCCAGCCCTCTAAAATATTTGAACCAATCCTATTATCAGACATGAAGACAAGAACAATGTTTACAACAATCATGACCCCAGGTCATACTGAATGCTCCTTTGCATTGCTTTAAAGTGATAATATCAAACTGCAACAGTACAGTCATCAATGCGCAAAGTAGAATTTCTCATGCTTTCATATAATGGATGGGAATTTTAAAAAATGTACTTTTTTTGGCTCCAAGTAATAGTTCATCTGTCACTTCTTCAGCATGCCGGACTATTCTGCTTACAGCCACAGGGGGAGCTCTTCATAATGTTTTCACACTGTTTTATTATCAGCCAACCCAGAGGATTGCTGTGGTCTTGGTCATGGCTCCGAGTCTCATGTGACAAGTTAAAAATATGACAAAAACATCAGCATAAAAAACTTTCTGTTCATCGGAGCAGAATCTTAAGTCAATATAAAAAATGAAGAATAACATAAACTCCACATGATGGCTGACACAAAACACTGTTTTTCTGCTGTATTTCTGTCTAGTCAAGGCTGTCTGTCAGTGACTGCTGATAATGGAAACGTGCTCCAGAAGAGATATGAGACAAGAACAAGTTATTATAGCTGAAGGCTTTCCAAGAAAATTAAAACAATTCCGCTTGCAGTCTGTATATCAGGCAGAATAAACAGTCACATTATATATATCACATTTTTCCTTCTGACATTTATCTATAGGAAGTAAAACACCATCATTTTTCAATTCAGCGTAATGTTGCATTACGTTCTGACCTCCTGCTCTTTATCTAGATAGTGATGGCAAATTAAATCCATGTCTGATAAAGAGACTGGTCACACCTTGAATCTTTATTAGTCTGATAGCAGATGCTTAACATGTGTATACTTATCGGTAAAACATGTTTAAAGTTATCTTTTCCAGAACAGGTTGTCATCCAAGCTGAAATGATTGCTGCTGCTTCCATTTAGACATCACAAGTTTGATCTTAATTAAGTGCATCATGATAAGTGCAGCTTCTCTTTTCAGTTATAGAAGTTGCTATTGTGCAGTAAATGACATTGTTCCTGAAGAGATAGCAACGGTAAGAGTGATAGTTTGACTTTACTCAGTGCTATTTACACTTGTGCGATTTATATCATGCAATCCGGCACCAAAATGGAGACTTTATAAATCAGAAACATTGTCAGTATTTGTAGTTTTGAGTGTCCGTTTCTCTGAAGAACTCGCCGTCTCGGTGCTGCCGCTTGGGGAAGAGGTGCAGGAGAAACATCTGATTAACAATTCGAAAGGTATTACTGCGTCTTCTCTTCATCAGATGTTTCATATCAACAATTTGTATCTGTTTCAATCACACCTCTCTTGTCGAATGGGGCATAAGGTTCAACTCACAGATGCCTGTAAGATAGAGAAACTGCATGGTGTGACTTTAGCTTTTAAATCATTGTCCTAATGAGGACCCAGATGGGATGTCTACTCTGATTTGTATTCCGCAACACTTTTGAAGTTGTTATTAGTCTTGTGTGTAATTACTGATTAAGAAAGCTAAGAGGAAAACCTGAATGTTAGCTCTGACTGACGCTGATCCTCCAATTAGGTTTATATTAAAAAGCAAAATAAGCTCATCCGAAGTGAAATTTGATCAGTAAAAATCCACCAACAGACGCCGTAATCCCACATAGCTCCACATCAGAGATGAGTCTCTGAACGCTAACACTCAAGTCTGTTCACATTTTGTGTTGACAGTTTTTTGAAACACAGCAACAGAGAGAGAAAAAAGTCTTTTGAATCCTCCGAACATGTTTCCACTTTAAATCAGAACCAGATTCGTCCCTATAACACACAGCAAGTATGTCATGGATTCCCAAGGACAGTCGGTGGTATGAAATTAAAACAAAGTGAAACCACCCAGTTCAGATGGAGTAGTTATTGTCAGACGGCATACTGCTGTAATGGGTCAGTGACAGAGAAATGTCTGTTTAATAGTATTCATTATTGTAGCCTTAATATTATTTGAGTGGTCATAAAGAAAAAAAAACTAATTCCCTTTATATTCAATTACATAAAAATAAAAAAACCAAATAGACAAGACTTCCCGTCTAAACAAGATGGAGAAAGGGTTCATTATTTGTCTCTTTCAGCTTCTCTCCAAAAAGAATCAAAGTACATGTATAATCCTCTGGTGTCTCCCTTACTGTAACAATTAGAGGTGCACGCAGAACATGAAGACACATGAGAAGTGTTTAGTGAAGGTCACAAGCAATTACCCAGCCTGGTAAAAGCTGGCATGTCTCACATGGCACCGCTGCACGCCCTCATTAGGCGTGTTCTGCAGCTCAGAGTGGGTCCTGTGGCTATAAAAGAACTGAGCTCACTGCCTTCCAAGCCTCCTTTTAGCAGAACCTCACCAGCAGGAGCACAAAGAAACTACACATCACCACCTCTGGATCAGATAGGAGCGGACAAACCTTTTTTTGTAGAGGAGGAGGTGGGGGGCTGCTTGACTGAGGGA
Organism: Seriola aureovittata; assembly: GCF_021018895.1. Taxonomy (NCBI): domain Eukaryota; kingdom Metazoa; phylum Chordata; class Actinopteri; order Carangiformes; family Carangidae; genus Seriola; species Seriola aureovittata. The sequence continues at coordinate 18,110,126 of NC_079376.1, read as the reverse complement.
TCGGTGTGTTTCTTTACAGGTCGGGCTTGGTTGGCTCTCAACAGGATAAACAGTGATTCCCCCCCTCCTTGCTAATAATGAGAAACAAGGGTTTATTAGCCTTTAGACGACATGTGAAACTTTAGGTTTAATGTGTTGGTTTTCACATTACAAAAAAAGTGATCTTTTCAAATAGATGAGGGCCGGAATAGCTGCTGCATACTTACATTTGTTTGCACCAGAGCAAACATATAGGAGAAGCCCTTATAACAAATGCATATATTCTGCTTTTGCCTACTTCGTGTTGGTCCTCATGAAAATAAAATGAGCAAGAGGTTTTCTCTGAAACACTTTGTTTTAAACTTATTTTTCCTCATTTTTCGTCCTTGTGTGCTAAATACGCTCAATCTGGACCCTGTCTAATAATTTCCATACTGAGCACTGAGATCACTAAACTCACAAACAGTAGAGCACAAAAAAGGCTCTTCAATAAAACGCTGGTTCATCCAGTTGTGGAGAGAAAATTGAAACCATGTCAAGAAATATATACAGATTCTGCCTATTCTTTTCAATGGGAAAGACACATTTGTCTGTACATGGTTCTGGTGTTAACCTGATGAGAGATGAGAAGTCAGTGTTCAAAATGCTTTGCACTGTCAAGACTAAAGGCATCACAGGGACTAGATACTTGGCAAATTTTTGTCATGCCAAGAAACCAGCGAGGCCTTGGTCTGCACAGACACACAGACACACAGACACACACACACAAGCAGACACACACATTCACGTGAATGATGTATGCAGCTATGCTTTATTGTATTATTATTGTATTATTTTAACATTTACAAAAACATTGATGAACATCAGTAATTGCAGCTGAAAGAGTCATTTCCAGCACACGCACCTCCACGGACCTCCGCGCACCTCCACGCACCTCCACGCTCCTCCACACACACACTCGGCCACCGTGTGACACAGTGAAAAACAGAACTTTAAATTCTCCTTAAGACCTTAAAGACAAAGCACACTGGAGGAAGTGAATCCTTTGATGACACTTAAAACCAACATCAATATTTACCGACGGGGGTCGTTGCACCTTGCGAGTGTCAGGTGTCGGTCGGATGAGTTTACTTGTGTGTGTGTGTGTGTGTGTGTGTGTGTGTGTGTGTGTGTGTGTGTGTGTGTTTGTGTGTGTGTGTGTGTGTGATGTTCAGGCGATCAGGGACGAGATTTCTCGCTTTGAACATTTCTGTCTATTTGTGGGATATTAGTTATCTCATGCAACTGAATAAATAATAATAATAATACAAATAATAATATTAAATAATTTGAAAGAAAATTGTGTTCAGCAAAAACAGGCCTGAACGAATTGAAACAGATTTTCTGCACGCCAGTAAAAAGTGAATTAATAGCGGTTGACTTATTTTAGTATTTAATAGGCTATGAATGTAAATTTTAAATATGCATAAAACCATTAGGCAACAAGACAAACATTAAGATTGACCAGAAAAATAAACCATTTATATATATATATATAGTTCAAAAAAATTAAGATTTAGAAAAGTCTGTTTGTCATATGAAAGAATTGTCTCCGCACTATCACTCTCACTATCAGAGCTTTGGGTAAATATTACCTTCAGTGGCTGATCATCATCAGAAATACCAGTATAAACACGAATCTATTAGGCAGGATATTAATAATTCAATTTGCACTTCCATCCTGAAAATATATGTCCATTGCTTTAATAACGTTCCCTTATGTGCACAATGATTTTAGCTCATAAACATTTAGGTCAGCCCAAACGATAAACAGAAAAATAAAAGCCTGGTGAGACGTGATTCAGTCACCTGAGACACTAAACTGCACCTCGAAGGTGGCGCAGCTGTGTGCAACATAGGCTGAGTTATCCACAATTAAATTTAACATGAGATACTTGGAGCTGTGCATTTGGTATGTGTGTGTGTGTGTGTGTGTGTGTGTGTGTGTGTGTGAGAGTGTTTATGCTGCAGTATATTTATGGGGGCATATATTGTATGAATACACTTTGCATCCTGATAAATGAGGGGAGCCGTTCAAGATTGTTTTTGTTTTGTCACACATGACAAACCTAAGTAGACGGTTTGCAAAGCCGTACACATGATACACACAATTTATATAACTGCACCAACGGCTGCAGTCCTCTCCAAACACGTTGATTATTTATCAATATTTATTTTCAATTCTCTTTATGCTTTCTTACATTTCTATAGCCTCCAATTTCAACGTCTATATCCGGATGAAGTCAAACACAATATAAAAAAAAAAGATTTAGCAGAATAGCTGTAAACCAGAGAACCGACCACCTTGTATTTTGTTTATTTAACCCACAGCCTGAAATCACTCTGTAGAAAAACGAATCTGTTGTCAGGCACATTTTTAACTTTCATATGATTAAAATCGTCTTCTCTAAATTTCTCAGTCATAAACCGAGGACTTCAGAAATCTAAGAGCTCGTGTTTTAATCCATCGACCTCGTACAGATGAATGACCCGGAATCAAGAAAAGAAAAACAACGAAAAAACAGCTGAGAAGGCCTCATGCAAATTCTGTTTCACTGGTGTGTGAAATAAATGCAAGTATATTTGCATTGATGTTTCTACAAGCCGATTGCAGTTTTCCCAGGAATTTCACACTATCACATTATGTCAGAAAATGTGACATTTCACTTTAACACGGAGAAAATATGGTTAAAGAAAACATTCGTATTCAAAGGTTGCCGCACTGTAACACAGAAATGTGCACAACGAGTGACATCATTTGAGATTTAGCCTAATATTTATTTAAATATTATTAATAAAGCGGGCTTGTCAGGGAAGTATAATTATAAATCGTAAATTATTTTCTCGGTTTAATAACTCCTCGCGCTAAATGCAAGGACAAAGTTTGTCTTTTGTTTTCTATGGAAACATGGAGACACGGGTTTACCTACCCCGAGAATAACGCACGAGTCAGAGAGGTGAGACAGCGAGCTGATAGAGACATGTAGTTCCTGTGATGGCCAGATGAGGGGAGTCCTGCCAGAGCCAAGCAGAGGAGGGGAGACAGAGAGACACAGAGTCACAAGGAGAGAGAGAGAGCGACGGTGACACAGAGAGAGTGAGGCTGAGGAAGATTTGAAATACAGGTTATTAAAACAATCATTTATACTCAGGTGCAACAGGTGAAGTTTCCTCCAGAGCGTCCCTGCGACATGCACGCGAACGCAGCATGCACAATACAAGATATGTATTCTCTTCACATCCAGCCTAAACTAAAAGTCCATGATGACAAGAAAAAAAAAGCCCATCACCAGTATCGAGCTTTAAAGCCAACTTAAAGCTCCTCTGACCCAACATGATGCTTTCCATGTGTCCCGCTCCCAGATCTGTGGATGGCGAAGTGGCCAGGAGACACAGAGCAGAGGGGTGGGGTGGGGTGGGGTGGGGGTGGTGAGTGGGTGGGGGTGGTTGTGGTGTTGGGGTTTAGGACACTGCACCTTGTTACCATTGGGTCGACTGTTAAGTTTTACAAGTAACGTTTTGCGAGCTTATAAACGATACCTTCTAAACTTGCACAGGAAACTCCGAAAACATGCTGTGATAATGTATGTCTGTGGAATCCAGTCGATATCCCATAGTCTGGGAGCGCTGCGATCTACAGAGGTATCGATTACATGAGCCCCTTCCCATGTTTGATGCTCTGACACTGGCTTATATAAAAAAAAAAAGGACTCCGGCTGCTAGTGTGCAGGTCTCTCTCTGCTCTGACGGTCCAGCGACTCGAGTCTGCAGGATCCACAACAGAAAAAGAAACCCAAGGGGCAAAATATAGCATCATGACCAAACAGAACTGTTTTATTTTGAAAAAAGAAAGAAGAAAAAGCCACTAATGGAAAAATATATAAATGTTGTTTTTGTACGACTGGCATGTAAACTACTGCCTTCCTCATCATTTCTGTTGCATTTATTGGTGTTATTTTCAAGGAAGAAATAGACTTTTAAGAGCCTGCGTCATCCACTCGTGCATGGTTTTAAATTTACCAAGTTGCACATAACTATTGAAGTGAATCAGCAACACACCACAGACCACAACTTCTCCTATAGTTCATACGAATCCGGTGAAATAAAAGTGATTTAATCACGAATGATATCAAATAAACTTGCATCAGTCACTTAAAGTGACTGATGCAAGTTCATCTTATTTACACCCTCCCCTTTAATAATTCATACATTCATACTACTAACCAGTATTTATATGAAGTGTAAAAAGTGGTTGAACTTTATTTTAGAGCTGATAACATTGGTAACCAGGTTTAAGCTTCGCTGTCATGCTTGTGTAAATGTCCTATCATGTATAAGTCCTCACCAGAAGGCTGCATGTTGGATGAAACGTTTCCCTTTCTGCCACTTCCCCTATGCAAAATATTCAAGGAGGGCGCACGGCTCCAACCGGATGGGGTTTGCATTGGCTGACAGCGTTTCCAGCGCAAGACGACCAATGAAACCAGAGCAGAGGACTCGGCTTATAACAGCGAAGTTTGACGTGGAGAACGCGTCAAATTAATTCCAGCAAACTCCGGACTCCCCGGGATAACTTCAATTTGCTTTTATCGGATGAGGATCACTTTGGCGCCGTTGTCCCTTGCAGTCACTTGCTTCCAAAAAAAAAAGAAGAAGAAGAAGGGGGCACGCTGCAACCGGAGGAGAGTTTAAAGAGGTCTCTTTTCCCTCTTCTGGGGCTCATTCCTCAAGTTCCCCCTTCCTTCGCTGCTTTCGCTCGGACGCATTCAGCCATTTGAAGGGGCACCTACATTTCCCAGCATCTCGAGACATATAGGCAAATGGGTAAGCCTGCGTTACCATCTGCATGCGTCAGTGGCAGGGGGCTTATGGAAGCGTGTCCAGCCTCAACACAACTGCGTAAAGACAGAAATAAGCATTTGTGTTTTTTTTTCTTCTTCTTCTTCTTCTTCTTCTTCTTCTTCTTCAAGTTCACATTATGTGCAAATGAAGAAGGTCTTTTGGCGACGGCTTGTCAAGTTTATTTCATGGTGGATTTTACCAGCTCTATCCAGCAGACACTGCTGTCTGCTTAAAGCTTTAAATCTAAAATGGAAACACACCAGCAATTATCCTGTGAGGAGCGTTTCTTTGAAGAGCTCCTGATGTCTATTCCTCCAGCTCGCCATTTTTAATGTTTTTTTTCTTGTGTGTGTGTGTGTGTGTGTGTGTGTGTGTGTGTGTGTGTGTGTGTGTGTGTGTGGTGTGTGTGTGTGTGTGTGTGTGTGTGTGTGTGTAAACAGGGATGGTGGAGGGTAAACCCAGCCACACAATTTAACCAGTTTTGTAAAGTTGCAAAATAGCGGTTACCAGCCAGTGGTTACAGTGACATGTTATACCACTTCATAACCTCCAGTTATGGTGTAAATTACAGGAGCTGGCATTTGTCAGACGGGTGCATGCTGGGCATTTTGAGGTTGCCGAAGTGATCAATATGAAAATATATTTTGCAGCTGGCCTCGAGGGCATGGGAATGATATAATTGCCTGTATTAGTCAGACATTTGTGTACTCACCTCAGACAGTGTAAATGTGTAACGTGTGTGTCTCTATTCTCCCGCAGAGCAAACCTATGGAGAGGTGAACCAGTTAGGCGGCGTCTTCGTCAATGGGCGACCCCTGCCCAACGCCATACGGTTGAGAATAGTGGAGCTGGCTCAGCTCGGGATCAGGCCCTGCGACATAAGCCGGCAACTCCGAGTCTCCCACGGCTGCGTGAGCAAGATATTAGCGAGGTACAACGAGACGGGCTCCATCTTGCCCGGTGCCATCGGTGGAAGCAAACCACGGGTCACGACGCCGAACGTGGTGAAAAATATCAGGGAATACAAACAAAACGACCCCGGGATCTTTGCCTGGGAGATTCGGGACAGGCTTTTGGCAGATGGAGTTTGTGACAAATACAATGTCCCGTCGGTGAGTTCGATCAGCAGGATTTTACGCAACAAGATTGGAAATCTGTCCCAGCCCAACCAGTATGAGAGCAGTAAGCAAGCCTCCGCGCAGGCCGGGCTCTCCTACAACCACATATACCCTTACTCCTACCCCAACACTATGTCGCCTAAAATGAGCAGCCCGCCTGGAGTACCGGTGACGGCTGGGCATGTGAGCATATCCAGGGCCTGGCCTTCAGCACACACCGTCAGCAACATCCTCGGCATACGAGCCTTCATGGATCCTGCAGGTGAGGAGCCACTTTCTGCTCTGTGAGAAATCTTAGGCCTCTGCGTCTTAGTGCCACACACGTGAGCCCCATAGCTCCCACTGTTCTCAAATAAGAGCTTAATAAACCCGTGCAGCTGGTTATTAGTGTGTTATTCTTCATGATGAATTAACATATCACTCCGCACAACCTGCTCTGGCAGCAGGCAGGACAATGTGCCCATTAGAAGTCCTACAGGCCTCCGTTTCAACATTCTGCCAGAAGGCAGTAAGGCCACTCTCAATAGGCCTTTTCATGGGATGATGCATTTGCAAACACCTTGCTCACCTGCTGTATCCCCTCTAATCCTTCAAGTAGTCATTACTGCCATTTTTTTCCTTCGCCTTCCTGGTCCTGCAGCCAGTGTTTCCATCCAGTGTTAAATCGCCCTGGACCAGTGTGTTTTTTTTGTGCAACAAGGTCCACCATATATTTTACATTTATTTTACAAAATGTATGCACAATTACATATTAATATGTAATTAATATATATGTTTTAATGGAAATACCACGACACTGTAATCCTAACTAAGCCAGAATAGTCTGTCGCTTCTTTTGCGCAAACATATGAAAATAAAAATATAGGGTTTATTGGCTATAATTAGCTTATACAATTATTATTATAAATTATTAAATTAAAGAAGAATATTTAATAAAATGCTGTTGTTTGCTTTCAACTTGTTTTTTTTCATGAAGTCTAATGTCATGTATTATTTAATAATGCACGTATATCACAACCAATTACGCACGTAAATAATTATAATAATTATGATATTAAATGATATATTTGTTTGAATAACCCTAACATAAAAACTATTTTAGAAAAGAAAAATTTTGAAAATGAAAATATCTATCATAGCCCAGGCAGGGCAATACATTAAACATTTTTTTAAAAATACTATACAATTTCCATAATTAATTATGAAGCTAGTAAAGTGGCTGCACTGATTTTTTCTATTTTTGTTTATTTTATATTTTAGAAATTTTGCCTTTTATATATCTTTGACATGAAGTTACTTTTTCTAAATCAGCCATTGCTGGGACGGAGGGATATCCACCAAAAATGGAGGAGTGGAGTAGCGTCAACAGAGCAGCTTTCCCAGCGGCTCACACGGTCAACGGGATTGACAAGTCAGCCATTGACGCCGACATTAAATACGCTCAGGTAAAACTATATATAGACTACATTCGAACATGTGCACAGCCTATATGAGACTGCACTAGTGTGCACACTGTACTCTATATGCACCTTATTTTCCTTCTTTATAGGAGTCAGTCCAAATGTTTAGAGCCAGATTGGGCAGAGGCCTTAAGTAAATGGCTGCTCTCGCTACAAAGGCCTGTGGCAGAGCAGTGAAAAGTTTCCGTGCATCAGGACCTTCAGACGGAGTCACATAAGGCCACAGGCTGCTGCTTGATAACATTTTACCCCTGAAGGATTTTTTTAAACTTCAGATTAAATGTTTGCCTTACTGAGTCAGGGCTTGGATGAGGGACAGAGGAAACCTAGTTGTGTAAACATGCTCTAATTTGTCTTATTTATGGTAAATTAAATTATAGTCAATCTCGTGTGTCCCTCAGTCTGCTTCCCTCTACTTCTAAACCGCTTAGTCACCATCTTTTAGCCCCACTGCTGCAGCCACACGCCGCTGTCACACACAGTTAGACTAGGCTGTAACTGCTGAGCCTTTTGGGGGGGTTTGTGCTTATTTTGTCTCGTCTGTTTGCAGCCTTCCTCGACATTGTCCAGTTATGTCTCGGCGTGTGCTTACTCTCCCACCAACCAGTACGGGGTGTACAGCGGGTCAGCAGGCGGCTACGTGGCCCCGGGCCACCACCACTGGCAGCCACAGAGCCCGGCCCTGTCCCACCCAGGTGGCGGGATGGGGATGCACGCAGGGGAGATCCACTCGCCGATGGCCTTCAAGCACCAGCAGGCCCGAGAAGGTAGAGATCAGGGAGGGGGGTGGGGGGAGGGGGGGACCGGGACCACAGCTTAATGTGAAAACTGCTGACAGATGTTTCTTTTTATTTTTTTTAAAATGTATTCTCTCTGGGATGCAGTTTCTTTTTATTACAATATTTTTTTGCAGAGATTATTATTATTATTAACATTATTATTAATATAATTGAGGTCTCATATGATATCAGCTCAGATCTGGAGTGAGCTGTCTCTCTCCCTCCCTCTTTCCTTTCTCACGCACACACACTTTCGCAATAAGCAATGACCGCGACGAGTGTAAACATTTACCAAATCCAAAATGAAGTCTAATTATATGTCAATTATTAAATATTGACCTTCCAGAACAGCGCTTTACCAGGTGGTCCGAGGACATTTTACGCATATAAAACACGAGAAAATACGTTTAATTAAAAACAAAAGACACTGCTTGTCAGGGTTGTAGGGCCTTTACATTTCTGAATATCCTGTTAGTTTAAAGCAGGTCAGTCCTGCTGCAACTTGTTGGCGAAATAACTCAAGTTAGAAGCGTTTATCTTGAGGAGTAAATATTCATTTTGCACGCACAGACCCACGACTCTATTTCTTCTTTGTGTTGTGCAGGAGACAGAAAACCACCCAGTCCCCTGAGCAAGCAGCAGCAGCAGCAGCAACATGAAGACTTGAACAGTGTGCATGGACTCAGTCTCCCTACCTCATCATCATAACCGGGACTTATACCACCTTAATTACCAGACCCATTTAACTGAACTCATTTCAACAACTCCAACAGTAAGTCTAAACACTAACGGCTTGTTCCCCCGGGTGTTTGTAGCTTACAGTCAAACACAGGCCTTTTCACATGCATTATGAATACAGTATAGCTTTATCGGCCTTCAAGGCCATATGAATGTAAGCTTGCATGGATGTATCGGTGTCTCCCCTCATTGGTTGATAGTTTTTTTTTCCTCCATTGAAATACTTCATGTTTCTAGACTGTATATTCTCTTAAGGAGACTGCAGGATAAAAAAAAATACACTTTTGCCCGTCCAGTGTGTCATCGATGTTTTAGTATAAAACCAAGGGTTGTTCTGTAATCCGCCATATATTATATTAATTTGTGGCCATGATCTCGATCCTACAGTGACTTAACGATGTGAACAAATAAATAAATTGTCTAAATGTAAAATATTTGCCAAAGCTTTAATTATATATTTTTATAATTTCATTGTAAATATTCAAAAATAAAGGCTTTCTTAAATGCCATCCCATGGTCTCGCAGCCCACATTATTTCAGCAGAGGTGCACAGGCTGGTTCCTGCATGGTAGAAAAAGAAATTCGTTTGCACGTGTCTTACTACATGAAAGTCCCGTGTTGAGGAGTTTAAAGACAGAGCAATACGGGAAATTCAAGTTTTCTGCTCACTCAAGTGCTTTTCGGTTATCGTTGCAACCAGTGAAGGTCTCATCTTAACATCACCTCGTCTTATTTCTGATCTTTACGCTGTCGATCGTCTGGAATTTCCACTTTCCCAAACTCTCCACACCTGCAATTTATTCCATCGCACTCGCTCGTCTTCCAACTGGAGGCGATGGAAACATGAATGGAAGTTTAATCTGGGCATTGGCAGTAACGGTTTGTTTTCCCTGAGGCTGTAAATGGCCTAAAACTAATTTTGATCAATCATAAAATTAACAGAAGGTCAAATTTAAGCCTGTCTCAAATGAAAAGTCTTCCTGATTGGATTTCTGTCCTAATTTCTGAATATGAAAGCCACACGCTGAGGTGTCATTACACCACTATTTGGTGGGAAAAGTCATTACACAGGCACAGTGGTCTCCACAGGCTGGCTGCCTCCACTGATGCTATCTGCCTTGTAATTGATACCTGCCATGATGGAAATCTGAGGGTTGATCAGCGCGCTAATGAAGGGTGCGTGCAGGAGGGCAGCTGACAGTCCAAATCCACCCACATGCTGCCTCACGGAGACTCTGCCCCCGTATAGAAATTACCAGAAATTTTCCCATATAAGCTCCATACTCAGTCTCTACGCTTTTATTCCGGTGGTCTGTTTACTATAAAAACCTCCTCACTGTTATTCGTGGGACCATATTTTCTGATCTCTCTGTTTGGCTCATTTCTGTGATAAGCCTGCTGCGGATTTGAACCTTTCATGTTTTTGTCCAATAATACCAGCCCACCTAAAATTACATAGATTTGTAAAATGCATAGATGTTTTCATATTAGGTATTATAGTATTATTATTGTATTCTGTCCTTATTTTGAAAACATTGGCTCAACTCAATAGAAAAAGGCAGTGCACAGTCAACCTAACGTGTGTAACGGTGTTGTGTTGCCTTATATTTATTAGACACAATGTGTTTTGTTGTTTTTTTTTAGGTCAGAGCTATTTGAAAGAAAAGTTTCATCATATAGACTTTGCAATAGTTGAGTCGTTTAGTTTTGTTTTTCATAAATTTAAACTAAAGTTCCCTTTTAACGTTTTATTTCTATTCTGATTGGGAACCAAAATTACGATTGAACATGAATTAATTAAGGTTTTATTTCTTAAAAAAAAAAAAAAAAAGTGATTATAATTTTTTAGTAGTGTATGTATTTAACGTGTTAATACAACTTTCTAAATCGTGCACACAGCTGCCATCTCTTCCACTGATGCAGGGAGTGTGTGATGCAGTAGGTTTAGTGACGGGCCCAGTCTAGTGTGGCTGAATTAGACTGAGCATTTCTGTGGTTTTTAACAGCACCTTCCGCGTGGATGCAATTTAGGGAGAGGGTTTTTTATGATGCTATATTTATAACTTAGAATAACACAATGAATCATTATATAATGTTTAATGAAAAAAATAGTTTTCCGCCTGCTTTCTTCATAACCACAGTTTTATACAGAAGTTTTAATTGGATTGGTGAAGAAATAGCTTGAGTGGGTTTTCACTCAGCTGAGATGGTAATCCAGTCAGATTATTAATGATCATATCTGTTTACACTAATAAAGATGATCAGCTAAGATTCAAGCTTTTTACTTTTTACTATTTACAAACATAAGGTGACAGTGAACTGAATGATATTAAAATATGAGAGTTACAGTTTAACAGTCAGTGAGAGGAGATCTGAGGCTGGAGAGAGGGTCAGTTTTGAGAGTTATATTAGAAACCTCTGCCTTTATTAGAAAGATGAATGATATTTATAATTTTATTGCTGTAGATTGATTGCAAGTTATTACTGGCGATTTCAAATCCAATTCCTTTCAGACAAATGAGCAAAAAGTCTACATTTCAAACTACTCCCACTGACAATCTTTGGACTCGCTTGTAGTGGGGTTCTGTTTTCTTCATTCTGGCTGTGGGGACAGACGGAAATAATCTTCAACTCAACTTGAACCACCCCAAAAGCCGAAAAAATGCAATTCTTAAGAAGACACTACTGTATATTATAGTTTCTTTCCAAAGGAAAAGATCCACAGATAGTAATATTCTTTTTAATAAGTTGATATTTTGTAGTTAAAAAATGTAAAAGATAAATGGATTTGACCCTCTGTGTATGCTGCAAGTTTGATATTAAATGTATGCCAATGATCAGCCTTTGCTTAGAGGCCTATAGCAGTGTCTTTAAAGGGTGAATCTGTCTAATATCATCCTGTTTGATACTGTAAAGAAAATGCTTCATGTTTATCTGCGATTTTTGAAATATTATCCTAGAAAAGTTAACCTGCTAAAACAAGGTCCAAAACACACAGCACTGAGGTGTCACACTGATCAGGCCTAGCAGCACGTTTCAGCGAACACCCTGGAATTTGGATGCCCTCTGAACCCTATTTTGCAGTTTCTGATTCCTTTCCCCTTCTGCAGCAAAATCCCAAGTGACTGAGTGTATCCAAACATTAAGATGGCCTATGAGTACACACGCTCCCTGACTGGAGTCGCTCATGTTTTCCCGGATACCACTTGGGGTTCAGAAAACACTCCTTCATGGTGGCGGGGTTACTTCCTGCGGGACCTATGGTCATCAATCAGGGCAGCAAGTGATACCCCCCACTGTGTGTTCTGCAGACCCTGTGTGCTGGAACGGCAGCAGGTGGGCTGCTTCTAAATAGATATTTCCTATTTATACGGGACACAAAACATAGTATTAATTTAGTTTTTAGTGTATGTACTTTGAGATAGGTGCAATTATAGGTGCAATTATTTAATCCCAGAATCACTTTTACAAGAAGAATTTTTGTGTATTTTAAATATTGCCCAAATATTTTATTGTTCAATATTGTTCAAATAGTCCTCAGTCATCATTTAATTATTTTTTACTTTTAATTTATTTTCCCCGAAGTTTCACAAGGTAAAACTGTAGGTACCTGTAGAGAACTATTTATCAAATTGCGGTCAAATAATTGATTGTCACGATAAAACTATTTACCAACATTTTGTTATTTTTACACTGTGGTGTGCAGAGTAATTGATGCTTATTTGGGGTTAAAGCCAGACCAGATCCTATCTGCACCAGTCTTATTTTGAAAGAATACTTATGCGATATTAGATCTGTAACCATGTTTTTCCAAAAATACTATTTCTACCTTTTAAATTTTCTCATCTATTCAGTATTACTGAAAGCAGCACGCACTTGCTTGTGTGTAAAGGAGACAAAAGGAGCCTTTTTGCACTGTAACATGCCAAACTTACAATGACACTAGTGACACACAAATGTGCAGATGCCCAGACTTAAACATTGTACAGTGCTCTGATCTTGACGGCCTTAAGAGTGTTACCTCTGCAACTTAAACTTGAAAGGATTCTCAGATACCACAAGCTTAAACAGATACTTGGAGAGATGGATAGGGGACTTGGCCTCCTTGATCCTAATGGATACGATATTAAGCACCATTCATAATCCAAGCAGCAGTGAAATGGTGACAGAGATTCCTTAAAAAGCAAGAACAGGCACTGCTATCTTCAACTACAACAATTCATCAATGTCTGCCATGTGTACAGGAGGGATTGAGTGTTCTTTACAGACCAAAGTTCAGTTTATGTCTTTGACACTTTGCTGGGTATGATTTAAGACATTTTACATTATCTCTGCTTTTTGTGTTGAAGAGGGGAAATACCCTAGGCTGGCCGGGAGTCATTCACTTACTCTGTCTTTGCACGACTAAAAATCAACAAGAGAGCATCTCAGGACAGGCGACACGGCAGGCCAGACAGGTCTTGGAAAAAGCAAAGAAAGATACGCAAGAAACCTTTTAAAAAGAGAGTGGCAAGTTGGCAAAGTATCACATTTTGGAAAGAGGGCCAGTGCCGGCAGTTCTCATGTCTAAAATTTCAAATGAATTGACTTGCCATGGAAACACAGTGAATGCAAACATGTACAATGCTGGAACATGTACCTGTCACGCTCTTTGACAAGCTGGGTGTAATTTTTTGACAAGCATGTGAGAAACTAAGTCATAAATGAAAATTCTGCTCATAGCTGCCAGCATGATGTTTACACTATGTGACAGAATTTGATGAATTTAGTGAACAGAGTAAAACAGCAAAGAAAGTTACGCAGGCTCAAACACTATACAGATCCACAGTGGCATTTTGTTATTAGTTGAATTTGTAAGCGATGCATTCACTTTTTTTACCACCCAAAACACCAAAGCCATGGGTCCGTAACGATGTCATCCTTGTAATGCAATTGACTGTTTTTTTCCCCCATTGACTGTCCACAGGATTTCCAAGCAGGCAGAGTTACAGCTCTGTAGTCTAGAGGATGATAAATGTCTCCCTCCCATGTTCTTACTTGCTCTGCCAGCTCACCACATCAACCAGAGGCTCTAAAAGCAAAAGGGACAGAGACATGATGATGACATTTGGCTTTCTAAATGAAAACGTATCATTTCACATTTGCTCTCAGGAGATTCCGCCGCTGTTTTTGGTCCTCGGAGGATAGAGCAATACAGCAATAAAGAGAATAACCACAGGATCACATTGGATTTCGGAGCCCAGTTTTGATTATTACATACAGATGACTAAAAGAGCATGAAATTATGTTTGCAAACACAATTAAAATGCACTCTTTGAAAGCACTGCCCCTGAAAGCAAGCATATTTTTTTGTAAAACTGGAAGAATGCTTGTAATTTGTGTGTATTGTCAGTAATCGGTATGTAAATATCAGTGTCTGGAGGAGTGTGTAGTCCTCTACTGGAAAGTCAAAATACAGACTTTCATTATGGAAATTTGTCAGCAGTTTTGTAGTGGAAGTCTATTTTAGTGACGATCTGGGCAAAGACAGAGACAGTCCTCAGGATCCTCTCTAATTTGTGGAGACTATAGAATTAATGTTTCTGCCCGACTGCCCATCTGTGATTTATTTAAAGTGAGCTGAAACATATACTGTGCTAAATGCCAAATGCTAACAGCAGAAGAAAAAAAAAAGAAGCTATGAGGCGTTGGATTTAAGGGATGCCTTCAAGTTCATTTTTGGCTCGAATTCTTATTAGGTGATAATAAGATGATGACTCTTCTCCCAAAAATGTTTGTGGTAAACCACTGTACTGTCTGTTGGTTTAGGGAGGAAAATCTTGCCTGAAGCTCAGTTGAAGCTATGAAATGAGTGAATAGACGTTTCTGCGTTTAGAGAGACAATCAAAACTCTCACGCTGTAAAATGTTGTACCTGATGCACTGGAATATGCTTAGTGACAAAATAAAGGAAGCCTATTCTTTTTTTAAATATTATTTTAGGCATGATTTTGGTCTATATTTCTGTTTTTGTCAACAAATCCCATAAAAAGACCAAAACCAACATTGTGTCTCTTACTATTCTGTGACCTCCCTACCCTCTGTGGCTCTCAGCCCACATCTGTTCAAAATGAAGTCATAAATCTTTAAACATTGGCCACTAATATGTACTTTCATTTTGAAAAAGGGCTAAATAATCTCCTAAATCTTGTATATTATATGTATAGTAATGTAGTATATAGCTAATTTGGGAGATCTTGATGTGAGTGGGATTTCATGAAGAAATAATGCTGAACTAACAGATTCAAATTGGCTTTATGAGACCAAAACTGGTAGAGACATCACACATTTGACTGAGACTAACTCATCGCTGGGTGAACCGGGGTCAACAAGAAGTTCCGTTAATTATAAGCAAATCATCCAGTTTGTGGTTTGTGAGAGGTGTGTGTGCATCACCTCTGTATTCAGATGAGATATAAGGAACTGGAGCACACTGTTCTGTGGTACAGGTCTGATGCACGCAGAGCCTGTTGCTCTGGTGTTGAATGCTGTATGTGAACAGCACGATCAACAGCTAACGCGTCACCGTGTAGTGAGTTGAAAAGATAATGCAACAAAAGGTGAGAAGTAAACAACAATGGCTGTCATTAATCAACCTCCTGACCATGCCCTGCTGCAGCCGCCACTCCCTAGGGGTTCGGCACAACGGCGCCAGTCAGAGCTGCCAGCCCCTATGAGTTGTCAGATTTTAAGGAACTTGTTGGCTGATAACCAAGACAGGCTCATGTCAAAATCAACACAAACTTACCACCGATTCTAGCAACATCTAAGATGAAATAAAACATATACATAACCGTCTGACATTTCCCATATTGACACTATCATCAGGTTATTTGGTGTGTTCGTGAGCAGTGAGGCCCAGGAAGCCTGATCTGTTGAGCAATTGACTACAAACAAGCTCACAGTGCAAAAGAGAGACAGAGAGAAAGAAGGCCCTTTGAAGAACACGGAGTGCAGCCAGTTGTGGAGAACCATGCATGTTGCTCTTATTGGCGCTTTTCACTCAGACACGCCTCTCCCATCTCAGCACTCGCACGCAGCATTGACCCAAAGGGTGGCTGTTAATTTGGCATGGCGAAAACATGGTTTTAAACTGAATGAAGGGTCTGATATAGCCACTCCACTGGGAAGAGAGTAGGGCTCCACAGGCCAGACCGAATGACATCACACCAATATCAAAATAACCGAAAGACAACATGACATGGTGCGCACGCAAGGGGAAAAGGAAATTAAGAACATGTCTGTGTGCTGAGGTTGAAATGTGCTCAGTAAAAGAGATACAGAAGAATATTTAATGTTTTGGTTGTTATTCGAATCATCAAAGTACAAGTACAGAAGAATATACTGAAAAGTATCAAAAGTGAGAGTACTCATGCAAAATGGACCCTTTAATTTAATATTATAATGTTTACTGTTGTGTTCATGTTTGAGCAGCATTTATCTGTTGCAGTTGGTCTATTGGAGATTTAATTTTAACAACACTATTTATTATTAGGTAGTTTAATCCTAATATTTAATCCTAATTTTATAAAGTGATCATATGTGTAAAATGTTAATCTGCAAAGGCACTAAAAACTATAGGTGTCAGATAAATGTAGAGTAAAATATGTAGAGTAAAAATAGAGAGTAAAATTTGCCACTGAAATATACTGGAGTAGAACATAAAGGAGCATAAAGTGATATGAAGTAAAAGTATGTCAAAATTGTTCTTAAGTACTGCATTCAACTGTCTAGTAACAGCGTCAATGTACTTAGTTACCACTGCTGCAAAGGTATTGGGAATGAACATATAACATACAGAATATCTTAAATTGAAATGTATAGTGTGTATGTCAAAGTCGGTAAATGTTTTAGCTTGTCTTACTTATTGATTCTATGGCTGTTGTAAACATAGTGCAACTGTTCCACATATCAAAACAATAAAACTACATCACTGTGTTCTGTAAAGACAAATTGTTGCTTAATATTCTTTGTTTAGCTGATACTGTTATTATCATAAAATAAAAAAAGAATCTAAGGTTTTAATATTCTTATAATTATATTAAACTATCAGATGACAATCCTGGCAAAATTTATATATATATATATATATATTTTTTTTTTTTTAAAAATCAGTTTTTTGAAAGAAACTCAATCGCAGCCAAATGACAGCACTTTTGTAACAGCAAATCTTTTCGTACACAAGTAAAGATGAGAGCGTGTACACGCACTTCAGTGGAGAAACTATTGCTGAAATGCACTAAAGAATAGACAGACAAAAAAATCTTTTCTTTTTTTTTTTTATGAAATGTATCAGATTCATCTGCAGACAAGATACAAAGCTATGTGGGTGGCTACTCCACACTGGAGATCCTCTCAGTCATCACCCTCCACTGCAGACTGATTCAACCAGCAGTCACACTTCCAAGCCACAATAGCAAGGTGGGCCTCTGCAGAAATGCTTAAACTGCATTCAATTGTCTAGTGAGCCCTCTGTCTTTCAGCTCCAATATTTGGTCTGTCATGAAGTGAAACCCTAATGAGAAACACAATCATTTTTTTTTTTGTTCTCTGGTTAAGGAGAGTTTTAGAAGCTCAGTAAAGAAAGTGTGTGTGTTTTGGCAAACTGCACAGAATTCAGCTCAAGTGTTTCTTTATGTTGAAGCATTGCGGAGTCAAGTTTCATCCCAACAACTGCTTCCATGCTGATAAATGTTGTCAACATTTAACATCAATTCCTATCTTGTAAATGAACAAATAATGTCATGTAATATCACTTTCAAACCATAAAGGGTTGACCTTTCTAATATGTTAAATATAAGTGTTATTTTACCTTTCCAGGTGTACAAGAATATGGTCTACATACGGCGTACTCTGTGTGGTGGAACTTGACAGTACAGTCTTGTTTATCAGTACCATCACAACACACAAAGCAAAATATTTCCTGCATGCAGTTCTTCATGGGAAAAGCCAAAGAGAAGCCATTAACCACATCCATTGCACAGACACAGGCTCTCTGTGCGATGCTAGCAGAGACAGACAAAAGGTGAGTGTCAGAGTGATAGAGGAAGTGCTTGTCTTCTCTTCCTGCTCTCAGTGGCACAAGAATGAGGAGGATGTCTCCGTGTACACCAAGGCTATCCATTACTGAGTTAACAAGGTCTCGGCTACTCTATAAGTGAAATCCAAGGCTGTGTGTCTGTCTGTCACAAGGAAGAAAAAACAAATAAACACACACATGAATTCGTTGAGGTTTCACTCGGGGGCCGATATGTGCCAAAGAATGCTGAGGCTTTGTCCATTAAAAACAAGACAGTGTATGGATACACCATCATGCCATCTTGGGTCCACCTGCAAATGTAAGCAGAGAAATTCTTGTAGGAAGGCTGACATTTCCCCCAAAGAAAAGTATGTCCTACCAGACTAACTGGTTGACCCAATGAAAACACATAGAGAAAAGCAAGGTGAAGCGCTGCTGTGCTGCTTGGTTACACTCTGAATTCACGGTGCAGCAGGTTGAATCAGCCCACTTCCAAAGAACTTTCCAACATAAAAATCTAAATACAAAAGCAGAAAAGTAGCTTTTAAAATAATATTTACATTAAGAAAAATCACAAGCATTTCTGAGACATTTGTACTTTGTTTGAGTTTTTCTGTTATATGCTAATTTGTACTTCACCTTTACATTTCAGAGGGGAATATTGTATTGTATTGTACTTTTTTCTGTTTTTTCCTCTTTCCTATCCCACAACCCTTCAGATTTACCCTGTGACTCTTTGGGAGTGGCCCTATCCCTATAGGCTGGGAACCACTGAACAAAACTACCTAACTGTACATTATAACTAGTTTCACCTCAACCAACTATAACAGTCAAATGCTATATGAATTGATTCATCAGTCCAATCATGTAATAAAACATCACTGAGCACATCTACTATTGATACTTTAAGCAGATTTTTGCTTTGTGCTTCAGTCTGAATACAGGACTTTAACTTGCATTGGAGTATTCTTATATTGTTGTTCTGGTACCTTTGCTTAAATAAATGTACCTCCTTCCTCTGATGATACCAGCAGTTCCTCAAACACCCTTTCTCCAATTATTAAGGCCAATGTGGAATCATTATAATAATAAAGAGTCAGTTTGATGTTGCTAAGAAAGTATGTGAATTTTAAGGTGCATATTAAGGAAGGCAGGTTTTAACAAAAGCCAAAATGTCAGAATATATCAAACATTTATAAATAGATATCATCAATAAAATACTGAAATTTTGCATAAATTCTACATAAACATAATAAATTAGTCACTTTTGTTCATGTCCGGATATTTGGTTGACTACATGAATCAATAGTGAATTTACTTAAAACTAAAAGCGAAACAAAAAGCAAATTATCCAAATAAGGGTCTCTGCATCATTCATGGATTTTGCATGTGCTACTTTGTATTTTACTTCTGTATTCACGGTGGAGGATTTTCAGGTCTTAGGTCCTCCCCACATCCATCCATCCTCCAGGCTCAAGCAGCAAAGCAGTTGTCTCTACTTTCATCGCACGAAGCGAACGGGTAGGTCAGGAGAATCTAGTTTCTCTGTTCTGTGTTGATGGAAGGGGGTGAAGGAAGATTGATTCCCTCAGTCTCATCATCGCAGGTGTTTGCCTTTATGACCAGCGGTCCCTACAAGCAGTTTCTCATTACACTCTGGTGAGAAAGGAGGACCTTCAAGTCTCGTGCATTCCGACAATGCTCTGAAGGGTGTGTAATTTTGGAGACTAAATTTAGGGGGGGAGGCAAATCAGTTTTTATTCAAAGCAGACCTGACTCAAACGGAGATTCACCACACTGTGGTCAGACTTCAGACCAACTCGTTACTTGCCTTTTTCATGTTCAGACTGCTGCAAATCTCCCATCCCTCTGAACACAGCTGAAAAAAAGAAACAGACTGTTGTTGATTTTGTTTTCATCCTTGTGGGAGGCTGTGTTCTTAATAATGTGCACATTGATGGTGAAGCAGCTGATCAGTAATTTGCAAAACAAAGATCTTGTGTCAGTCTTGCACTTTTTCATATGTTTGGACTTTTATTTGACATCAGCTAGAATGTATTAACCAATAATTATCTTTTGTTGTCAACTTCTTTGTGTAAAGCAGCTTTTAGTCATTTCACTTGTAAGTGAATGCTGCGCAGCACTCTCAGATGCGCAGCCTTTAGATCAAACTGAGGAGATAGGTTAGATTTCATCATTAGAGTTAATCCATCAACAATGCCAGAGCACTGAATAAAGCCAGAGTAAATGAATGTGTTTGCTCTGTCTTGGAGTAAATATTAGTTTGTCCAGATAATGCTACAGAGCTGCTGAGGGGTTCCACAATGCTTAAGTTACACAGGCGTCTGCTCTTTTCCTACCAGGAGAATGGTTTTCCACTCTTTCTTCTTCTTGAAAGCCAAACATCAGTAGCAGTCTCAAGTGGCTGAAAGTTTTAGTTGATAATTCGGTCTGTCACTCAGACCCATAGTAAGATTAATGGCAGGGGAACTCCTCTCTGGCAAACATCCCACTCCGTCAAAACAGATAGCTTGGGTTGAGAAACTGCTCTAAAATACAGAACAGAAGTGCAAAATTGTTGCTTTACTTTGTATGGAAGTACATTAGGGGAATATGTTATTTATAAGTAGGAAAATAATAATGCTATTTTAAGAAACAGTCAGTACAAACAGATGTTGGTCCTGTATTTAGTGTTTATAGTGGTAAATTAAGCTGTAAAAAACATTATCATGTTACTCTCAAAAGGTTGAAATTCATATTACAGTTTGATTAATGAAAGATAAAATACTGTCATTGGTGGGATCTCTCCTTTGTAGATGACCATTGTCAAATTAAGAGTTCAGAGGGAAAAGGGAGCCCTCTACTGCTGAGTCAAGCCACCATACAGTCCTGAACACACCCTCTGCTCTGGCTTACAGCCTGTAGTAATGAACCAGGAAGTGTTCGCTCCTTCATTAGGTCAGAAAGAGTGCATGAGCTACTCAGAGATCAGAGATTTTACACACACACACACAAACACACACACACACAAAGAAACTGTGAATCAATCTTCAAAGGTCGAAAAAGACATGACACTGACAGACTGAAAATACATTCAGACTCAGTAATGTATGCCCGAGAAATAAATGACCCTGCTTTCTAACTTAAACATGCAATCACTCGACCATGAAAGTAACCAGCAAAGATCAGCTCCAGCTCAACCACACAGAGGCATGAGCTGCTGTATGAACAAATCTTGCAGATTTCCAGCTGCAAGATATGCAGACTACTCAGTAATGGAAAAAAATAGGGTCTAGATATGACATTCACAGAGATAATAGCAGCTTCACGCTACGCTGAGTCCAAAGGGAGTTCAACATGGATAATTCCTAGCAGTGCTGCCTTGATCTTTTGTTGCATCTCCGAGGTATTTTATGTTTATTTGTTATGGGATGTTGGGCAATTTCGTAACCTTGTGAGCACGGTTTATGAGTACAAACTAATTAGTCCCTTTTTTTTCTCTCAGAGACATCTAAGGAGGCGAAAGGATACCTGTGAGACTGTTTGAAGTTGTGTTAATTGTGAAAGAGCATGTAGAAAAATGTCGAGCAAGCTGATCTTAGATGCTACCCAATGATCTCGCCTCGTTGACTGCCCCTGAAAACCCTTCTCTCGCCTCAGACCTACCGATAACCATCTTTAATGAATAGCTGTGTGCTTCAAGGAGTGCTGGCTGATAGAGATCATTTCAGGAACAGTGGGGTTCAGGTCTCAATAACAATCAGGGAATTCCATCTTAACCATTTGGATGTCCTCCATAATGCCACACACTCGGAGATTGCTCTTGCAATGGACCTACACCAAAATAAAACTTGGCATCAGCGAGGCATTCTTGCCCAACTCAACAACTCCAAGTCTGAACACCATGGGCCCCCTCCCAGCCCCGGGATCTATCTTTCGATGTGAATGCTGACTCTTTGTTGGAGCGTTCTGATCTCAGGTGGAGATACTGCACAGCTAGGCTGGCGACTGGATGCACAAGCACAGCTCCCTGTGAGTGCGTCTGAAAGGCCCAAATTGAGCCATTTCCCCAATCTCCAGGGAGAGTTCTTATCGTCTGCAAGATCCAGAGTAGACTGTGTATAATTTGCAAAATACTATGCTGATACTGCAAATGAGGTTTAATAGCTGTTGAGGCCCAGTTAAGCTTCATAATGTAGGTTTGTGGTCTTTGATAAGCAGTAGTGGAGACATTTTCTCGTAGAAAAAAAAAACACAAGAGAAAAGTCAAGGCATCAGTCAGTGGGTGTCTGCTGTCATACTTGACTGATATTTGTGGAATTGCTCATCCTGTCATGTCATAATAATTAGACATGAATAACATCAGCAAACTGCTCTGTAGTTTCTTCCTCCCCCAGGCTGGATGAGAACTGTAATTAGTCAGTCCCACTTTGACAAGCTGTCAACCATAATACTGTGTTTTGCAACACCCAGGGCTCTGTTTTCTAATTTCTAACCTGCGCTGACCCCAAAAATGGGTGTAATGAATTGAGACGAAATGACTTATTACTGTAATCATGGCAGATGCTGTCATCGCTGCAATCAATCATGCCAAGCAAATCTACTTTAAGCAGCTATAATTTTAAGAGAAAATATCAGCCCAAAACCCGATGTTTGGAAAATTAGAGGATTACTTTGCAGGGATCTTTTTTGTTTTCTTTTGAAATTTTGTAATATGGGACTGGAGTTTTAGATTAGATAGATTTTTTTTATTCCACACACATAGTATTTTTGTGTTCCTGGAATACATTTTTGAAACATCCTTTAGCCTGGTACTGTCTGAAAACTATGAAAATAGACCTATCCAATCCAATTTTTCTCTTTATTTTATAGCCAGAGAAAAGATTAGCTGGCTCACTCATTGGTTAGGACTTCATAATCGGGGCAGAAGGCCTGGACCCCCCATGGCCACATGTGTTTGCTTAGAAAATGGGGGGTGAATTAACCATTCACATTTTGATTTAGTGAGTGGAACCAAAAAACATGGCCCTACGCCTTCCTGAAGGCTGAAGGCCAGAGCTATCTCACGGGGTTTACCTTTTTCTCTCCAACGGTTTAAGCTAGCAGATCAGCGACAGACAGCAGTCACAGCACAGATGGCAAAGCGATAGGACAAAAACAAGGATACCCAAAGGCCCCCCAGCCAAAACATGAAAAATAAATTTTCATGTTGAAAGAAGTAAAGAAGAAAAAGTTGTGACAGTCTGCAATGGACTTTATATGACAACATTCACAACTTTGAATACCTTTATGAAAAACAAACTAAAGGAACATAAATGTACTCCTGTAAGCTACTGTAAATGTTGGAGCCTCTTTGTGAGATGATTTGGTTGGTGACTGTGTGCTTTTGAAACTTACTGAGCCGAGTCCCGCACAGTGCAGGTGCGGTGTTTCTGGTTTAACAACACTGTTCTGGACAGGTGACAGGTCTGTTTGCAGTGTCTGTGAACTCTGAAAGACATCAAAGCACGAAAAAGTGGTACTTAAGCACGGTGAGGCTTTTTGAGCTAAATGCTAACATTAGCATGCTGACAATGACAATAATAAACAAAATGGCTGATATTTACCAGGTATAATATTTACCCTGCTCACCATCTTAGTTTATTGTGCTAGCATGCTAATATTTGCTAAATAGCACTAAATACTGAGCACATCTAAGGTTGATGGGAATGTCATTAGTTTTACAGGCATTTGGTCAATGAACCAAAACATTGGGCAAAGTAAAGTTCTGACCTGATGATGGCACTAGATGATACTAGTTATTGGAATTTATCATGAGGGGAAGATGAATGACAGTTCCAAATTTCATAGCAAGCCATCCAAAAGTTTTCAAGACATGTTGGCAAAAACAGAACATTTCAACCTGCAAGTGGTGCTAAAGGAAAGACAAGGGATCACCAGTGTCATCAGTATTCATCCTCTGGGACTAATGAATGCCTGTTCACTCTTTCATGAAAATAGTTGTTGAAATATTTCTGTCCTGACCAAAGCTGTGGCCTTACCAACTGACCAATAGACAAACATTTTAATCCCAGGAGCCCTGCCACTAGTGTAAAATCCCTGACAATGGGGATATTTGAGTCAAAGATGATGGACACAAACTTTCTTCAGCTCATGTGTGTAATGACTTAATTATCACAACAGCTGCATACAACAATGACAAATGTCAGTAAATGTGTCACAATGCACAGGGAACCCACCAAACATCCACAGCATTAACACGGAACAAACATCAGTAATGAGCCATGTAAAATAACAAGCACAGCAGTTTGAAAAATTTACTAAAGCAGCTTTATCTAATAGGCTTACAACCTTAAAATCATGTTTCAAAAATGCAACTCTACCACTCATACATTGGTACAGGCATTTCAGCAACATAACATGACACACCACCAGCCACCTGTTTGTTTCCATAGCTACAATATGCCACAGCTGCATAGATGATAGTGTGGTTAGCAAGTGGTTAGTTTAAGGTGGCTAGCTTAATCATCGTCAGATATTTTACGTCATTACTCCGCATTTCAATTCATAAAATGACAATATTAAGTTTCTCATATGTCCATTAAAGACTGGCTTATCTGAGTAAAGACCAGATAAAGCAGGAGATGAGATGCTGCTGAGAGAAGAGCTTTACCAGGTGTCACAGGTGCTGACCTGCCCTAAACAGGTAAGGAATAGTCTCACCTTTGTTTGTACAGCTAGTGAGGTTTTGGTTAAATATGTAAGGCTAAAATTAAATCCAATGATCCACGTTTGTCTCATGATACTCAGGATAGTTAAAAGCCGGCAAAATAGAAACCTCATTAATTAAAAGTAATTTAAAATCAAAAAGGCTTTGGATAATCAAGGTGAAAAATTGGTTGAAGATACCATCATCGATAGATGATCCATTCAGGATGAAACACTTTGGGCTTCCATGAGACCGGAGATAGGCCTGAGCAAACACATTCCCATCCGCTAGTGAAAATGGATATGTTGTTGACCTGTCCAGCCACACAAAAGCCATTCCCAGTGCTCAGGTGAGTAACCCTCCTCCAGCCTCAAATCTCTTAACTAAATATTGTGAGTGTCCCTCTTTACATCCGAGAGTCTGGCTGTTTACCTTCAGATCCAGGGGATTAGAACATCAGCACTGCATGGAGGTGGGGGGAGTCCCATCCTCTCAGGTACCCACAGAAAAAATTCAAGAGAAAAACATACTATAAAAATGTACTATATTTCACTCATGAGAAATCTATGCATGTGTGAAAATATATAATCTAATATACAAATGTTCATAAAGCTGTTAAAAAATGTGACAGTCCCACTAATTTCATTTCAATCCTTGTGCATCATATCTGAGTCAGCCTCCTGAATCCAGTTAAGGGCTTTACTCCAATATTATCCATTCAGCAATTACTGTTGTGAGTTGGATTTAGTTCTGTAATGACCCAACTGAGCTGGCCTGCACTTCAGTGCTGCACAGTAAGCCAGATGGGAGCGAAGATCCTCCTCTGTGGCTAGAGCAATGGAGCGCGAGCCAAAATGAGAATTAGAGTAAACTTCAACATGTCAGCACGTCCTCATATCATTTATTTTCCACTGGTTTGGATGGATGTGGCTAAGATGATTGCTGATGATTTTCAAAAAAAAGTCCTACGCACATCCCCACAAACTTGTACAACACGATCTCTTGTGTGCTCAGCTAGTGTTTTTTGGAACAGCTGGGAGAAAGCTGGATTTTTATCTCATATATTCAAACATTCCTTTCTCATCTATGTGATACGAACTGTAAAACCTTGTCACTCACTGCTATTCTTGCTGCACCTATCATTCTTTTATTTCCAATCTTTTCAAGGGCCATCTGCAACTCTGTGAAGCAGTTCAAAGGGAGTGTTGTGTTTTGCATACCAATTAAAAACTGCAGTAGAAAAATGCCACCCATGCAAGAGCAAACATGAGTTTTATCCTCATTACCGTCAGCATCATTCTTTTACTCAGAGAGTGCAAAACTGCCAAAATGTGCTTTCTCCAATCTCAGCAAATCTGCATAGGCTGTGGTCCAACTGATTGTGTAGGGTTTGTCCAACATGAGGGCACATTGACTGTGTGCAATGGAGGGAGCTATCTCAATCTAGGAGACATCCACATGGGTGGTAAAAGAGGAAAACAGAAATGGTATCCATGCTTGCTTTTCTGCATGCTGAATGACAAACAAACCAAAGGCAACAATGCAAAAACTGATTTCTACTCAGGACATGACTCTGATGATGCATTATTGTTCCTTTCAGCAATCATCTAACGTCTGTGCAGTATTCAAAATCCTCGGATCGCTGTGTGATTGGTCTTCAGCTCTCTCAAGCTGCTGACAATGCAGCTGTACATTAACACTGACCTTGACATCTGTCTCCATAGGGAAGCACAATAGCCTGCCTATTTCCAGCCCCTGACCCCTGCTGCCAGGCTGAAACAGATGGAAAGTGTCTGTTTCTGACAGCTGCCCTCCAGAGGTGACAGAGAAGGCT
Organism: Seriola aureovittata; assembly: GCF_021018895.1. Taxonomy (NCBI): domain Eukaryota; kingdom Metazoa; phylum Chordata; class Actinopteri; order Carangiformes; family Carangidae; genus Seriola; species Seriola aureovittata. The sequence goes on along the minus strand of NC_079376.1, from coordinate 18,083,571 downwards.
TGTTAGCACTTATCTCCTCACCTGATATTATCTTCTCTACTCCAGCAGAGGATTTTTCTCATGTTAGATAACCTGATTAAACTTGCAGGAGCCAACGTTGTCAGGCACATACCACACTAGTTCACCTGCAGTTGACTTTACTACAGTAAACAGTGAGTGTGTGTGCATCAGTAACAAAACTGTGTCCATAAAATACTGTCAACATTAATAAAAGTCAACTTAATTGCTATAACACGCTTGAGCTAATCTTGAAAATCCAGTCTCGCAATGCAAATTTATATATCAATTTATATATGATATTATTACTCAGTTTTTTTGTTCGTATTGCTGCAGGGAATACACAATGACCAAACTTAGTATCTGTTGGAATAAACCAAGCGGTCAGTGTTGTGCTGTAAATTTTTTCCTTTACTCTTGTGGTGAGCCCTTTTTTCCAAGGACATTTAGCCTAATCCACTTCAGCTGCCTTCATTCAGAGTTGGTAAAAGACGCCCCGGCACTGACTCTGTTGGTGAAATTGCGAGACTGGTTTTCATAAAACATAAATATCTGTTAAGAGTCTGGGTATGATCCACTTTTATGAAATGATGAGTAACATTTCCTTATTGTCGCTTGCGCCCCTTGCCGCACTGTGAGAAGTAGTTGCCGCAGATACAACTCTCATTACACTCTTCGACCATAGGATAGCAATTGTGCTGCACAGTCCTCATGAGAGAAACTCACCATCTCCGCTTTCACAATAGCTAAATTTCCACTGGCTTTCAAAATACAAGGCATGCGATGCAATTTAATCTCTCTCTCTCGTAATAAAACAAACATTTAAGTTGTTTCTAACAAATGGATATGAAGTGTTGTGTGATGGAGAAAGCAAAAGAAAAACAGATGAAATGCCACATCTTCATGGAATCTTTTTATTGAATTATATACAATATTTATACAGAAAATAGACCAAAGTGGTCTCAGACTTTTTGGACCCAAGTGTTTGACTACTGCATATGTACGACAACTGGATGGACATAAGATTTGAGTTGAGTGTTGAACTGAAGAAATGTATTTCAAATATAAATGTGAAAAACTTTTGCAGCAAAACATAGAGATCCCTGTGTTTTACGTGGAAAAGTTCCAGTCTTGAAGCATGATGCCTGTTTTGCCATCATTTTTCATTCTGAAAGTGTTAAATATACACATCTATTGAAGCAAGCACTTCCTCTGCAAAATAAGCAAATTATGTGGCATCTTCATCATTTGGGATTTGGACATTTGGACAGCTTTATTCCTTTGTGCTTACTTCTGTTGGTGTGCTGTCTCTTCTGAAATGGGAACTGCAGAGAGCTGGGTGCAACACTGCTGGGTATTCTACCAGATGGATACTCGGTATGAATCAGGTCTGTTTCAGCCAAGGCCCGAATGTGTGTGTTGGACTGCACATTGCATATCTGGAGACCACACAGGTTCCATAAGCACGTCTAAATCTCTCTGCTGCCCTCTATCTTTGTCTGAACATCCCCCTCAGGGACCAGGGTCAGAAGTTCAATACCAGCGGGGAACCTGCGCTAAGACGAACACATGCTGTTGAGCTGCTAATTGTCCTTCAACATCTCTTCGCTTTCTACTAGTGCAACTAAGATTGATTGCATTTTATTTGCAAAAACAACAAATTAGTTTAAAAAAAATTTTTTATACATGTGCCTAGACACAAACAGACACAGAATCTTCAGTTGCATGCAGGTGAAAGAAAATAAGCAGCAATCAAATCCCTTAAATTCAAGAAACACACACCTGTGATCAAAATTTTCATACATAAAAGTTAAAAAAGACTGTGTTTTCTGTCACTGCTCACCAAGTCTGTTAGTGATCTACAGCAACAGCGTGTCGTCCCAACCTGCCGCCACTCTCTTATTATCTCAATAGTGTTGAGCAACTGTGGGAGAAGAAACTCAGCAGTGTGTGAAATGGCCCCCTAGCCAGCGATCGCACACCAACAACAGTGTTCCCCGGCCCATCGTATTCCTGCACAAATATACAGATAAACAGATGATTTCATTACCTATGGAGCTTGGTGTCTGGGCAGCGGAGGAAGGCACATGTGATCTCATCCGACGTGCTGAAGCCTCACCATTATAAACGAGTTTGTCATACCACCATGGTTGGCCATAAATGACCTCACCAGACGTGCTGCTGTAATAAACTAAACTAATAAGAATGTGCAGGAAGGAAAACACTGCCTGCAGTGAGCATGGCTACTAAGAAGTGAGAGCTGGCTGCTAAAAACATAAATCTTTCTCTGATGAATCTCAATGGACGGCTGTCACTTGACATGTGCAGAAGGCTGAAGGGTAGGGCAGGGGCAGGGGACACACACCCTGGACATCCGCAGTCATGGAGGAAAAGCCCTCTCTAATGTGAAAAGAGACTTCCATATGTACTTGTACCTTCTGTGGCCCTTTAACCTAGAACAGATGTCATCAGTAAATACCCCTGACCCATGGAGACATTCCAGCATGTGATCAAGGCCTTTTTTTTTTGTAGCATGCTAGACTGACTTGCCTAGCTGGTCAACACCTGACTAAACTGCAAAGTTTACAATATAGATGTGTAAAGCCTCCTTTTGTGTAATCATGGCCAATAGGTGTTCAAGAAACGGTGATGCTTAAAAAACTCATTGGGTAAAGTAACAGCTTAGCTTACACACACGGCCAGCTCCCGTGGGAGCAGTGAGAGAGCTGCTACAATCTGCCTCCCGTTACAAGGTCTGCTACTAAGTTATGACCTATCGCTTTGCCATTCTAATCTTTCCACAAACATCTGTAAGGAGAGATTTACATGTCCTCTTGTGATTTATTGCGACATGTCTTCAGTTTTCCATTGGCTTTGAAACCAGGACTGGTCCCATGAAACGTGGCATTTCCATGTCGGTGTGTCTGAGTCAATTGGTGCTCTTTTGTCTTCTGTCAGACATGCAAGGCTTGACTTGAATTAATATTCTGATTCACTTGGTTGATTCACTGAGGCCATTGTGTAAATTATTTCTTTTTTTTTAGGGTAAGGTTAGAAATTTGTCTGCCGCAATGTATCTGTCAGATGTTTGTCTTAATTAGTTATTAGATTTAGGAAGTAATAGTAACTTTGAAACTATTAGCCAACTACATGCATCCAAGGGTCACTGGGAAGTCCTTAGTGAAGGTTGGACTGTGATGCTCGCTGATCTGCATCTGATAACCACCACAAATGGTGCATTTCAAAGGACACAAACTTCCACATAAAGTGACTTCCACTGCTCTCTTTCTAAGGGTGGTCTCTCTTTTTCTGCCATGCATGGAGGTTAAAGACATGTTCACATGCTATCATACAGTATCCAGGTCGGATAAGTATGATAATCTATTCAATATGTAAAATGTTTATTTTGTGGAGGGACCTCAAACAAACTGAACCAATATTTACAGAGAATGGCAGCCAAATATTCTGCCTTTTTCCCAGACATTACTGCTCCCTCATTTATCTTCTATTCTCTTGAGCAAAATGTCAACAAGGAAACTAATGTGCCTGAAGCCTTAAGGACACTATAACATTTTCTCTGTATTATTTTTACATATCTCACAGACTTACTTTAAAAAATCATTTCCCTGATGTATTTGCCTCTCTCTGAATACAGTACGTCTGCACTTTATCCGGATATTGTGCAACAATTAATATCACTATATTTCTGCAGCTGTTGTTGCTACTGCTACTATGAAGACAAAGAAGAAGAGACTCCTGTAAAAACTAATCCCCCTAACTTGCAAAGCCAGGCATAAACATAACTGTAATGCCACGTGTGACGTGCTCTGGTTGTGTTATCTCCCCTATGAATTGAATATGTATCAACTGTCTCCACCACACATTATAATATAATTTTGATATATTAGTATGATACTATTTCAATATTAGCAGCAAAATGAATAGAAAGGGGCAAGTGCTCAAACTGATTTAAGTTGATATGCTTTTCCATAGATAACAACAATCAGTCAATCACATTTACAAATTATACTTAGACAGCCCCTTTTACATTACTGAAGCAGTATGGTGTCTTTCACAACCAAAAAAGAAGAACAATTCGATTCTGTGGAACAACATATTGCATGCAGATCACTAATGGTGAACCATTAAGACATCTGTGTCATTCTTCCAGTCCATTTGATCAAAAGCTTTCATATAAAAGAAGAACAATTACAGCATATAATATAACCAAGAAATATACGGAAGAAATTATCTGGAGTTGCCATTAGCTAACTGTCACTAACCACAACTTTATCAAATGAGTTGAATCCTGATGCTTAAAGACGCTTGACATATCTGGTGACTCAGAACATTGCATGCCAAAGGAGGAAACCTTGGTGGTCCATTGTTGGTCACTATTAAAGCTGCATTATTTTTCTTCCTCTTGACCCTTGGAAATGTCTACAACTCTAAGATGCCCTCTCTTAGAAATAGCAGCTGTGTGTAGTTACATAACAGGAAACAGCTGTCAGAGGCAATCCCAGTGTCTGGCTCTTTAGGTCCGGGTCTGGACTCCTGTACAGGTTGTGCTGTTTGTTTTGAGAACATGCTCTGTTCTTGTAGAGGCGTCCTGGAGTCAATGGACTGGAGGAAGTCTAGGGTTCACCGAGAGATGCTGCGTGTCTGGGCGTCAGATAATGATATGGTTTACTGGATGATCCATCCATACTGAAATTAAATAATTTTTACTACCATTTATTTCTTCCTTTCATTTCAATCTTCTCACTGAATGAATCACTGAATGGATAAGACAACAAATTGCCAGGTTCATAGAAACAAAAAGGTTCTACATGACCCTCAACAACATGTCCTCCAACTTGAACGGCCATACCAGACGTTTGTACCTCCCCTCTGATATGACCCATAGGACCATCTCCTAAAATTAAAAACATATTTACCATCTTGGTAACAATAATAAACATGAGGTAAAGCTTATGGAACGGTAACAGTTTGGTTAGGTTTAGGCACAAAAACTGTTAGGTTCAGGGAAAGATCGTGGTTTGGGGTAATATATCAGTTTTTGCTATTGCTACATAACCAACATTAGCAACAGCTGTTTAATTACCACTCTAGAAGAAATGTTGCAAGTTCAGCATAAAACTGAGCTGTCTCCAGCAGTTGTCAGCAACGGCAACTTTAACTCTTGCTCATTCCTTCTACTTAAGTTAACATGCTAACCTGTTAGCCCTGTCCCATCTCACATACTACTTTTTTAATAGTGAGTCAGTGTTGCGTCCAGTCTGGCTTCAGTTCAGCATGAGAGGATGAAAAAGTAGAGAGGGTGTATTCAAACCTCTAGTTTTGTAAATGCAATGATAGCCCAGCTTTTGGCAAGTGATTATTATCACCACCACTACCACCCGCACCTGCAAGAAACCATGTTTGAAGGCAGAAAAAACTTATAGCAGTGCTTGCCCAGTTAAAGCTAAACATAGACATAATGTAGAACTACACTTAAGGGAGCATATCTCTCCTTACATTTGATCTCAGAACAGTGTTCTGTCCCATGACGGATGTGATGCCTGTGCACTCATCATGTAATTTACTGCCCACTTGTGATGGCAACCAGTTATTGTTTCTGAGGCTAGCTAACTCCGTTATAACGTATCGTTTCTGTCATTTTCGTGGTTGTGACAGTGTCGCATTAACAAAGGCTGGGGCTTGGCAAGCAGTGAGGACAGCTGCCTTGTTGGGGGGATTTACGCATGCGCGTTGAGAATAATCCCGGACAGGTGATTAGCGACAGCTAAAGTGAGCTTGTTGTCATTTATACCCCTCTGAGATCAGTTATGATATTACACGCATCAAACGCATGCGCAGACGTGTGTTGAAACTAAACCCGCGCATTAAGAGGCAGCAGTAGCACGTTAACGAGTAAATAACACTGATTAATCCCCTCCGTGCAAGATCCGTAGTAAGCTTGAGAGCGGGACAGCGGTGTTTCTGGCGACTGGAGCAGAGAGTTAGCTAGTTAGTTACCAGTATAGTATAACTCTAAACGTAGCAGTGAAATGTATCTGCACTTTAGGCTGTTTGTGCTACAACTTCGACGACGACTACGACTGCTAGAGACCGAAACTGCAGTCTAGACTCTTAGCCAGGAAAGGTTAATGACACTGAGGCTGGAAAATACAGGATTCTGCATTGTCTCTGGAGTGTGTCACTGTCAGGTAACGGTAAATATTTTAATAGACGTGATTTTTAGATATTTTTCCTCCGTACTGCACATTTGATACGTTTACTCTGACGTCAGAAAAATAAATCTAAAACTTCTTCAGCTAGGAAGGTGAAAGGTGAAGGTGTCCAGGCAGAGAGCAGAAGGTGCTGGAGAGAGAATTTCAGCACAGGAAAGACAGGCCACACAAAATCATGAGACAGGACAGGCCCTGAATTTAAGAGTTGATCTGCTACTGCTGCTGTCATGAAAAGGTATGTTTTTGTCTGGTCCAAACTTTTGATGTTGGTGTAGTAAACATATGAATCGTACACTGTAAAAGTCACTGCACACTACTTCCTTAAGGTTAGAGGACTTTTGCTGTCATGTTTACAATAATAAATACACACTTAAAGTTAGGGAATGGTCAAGGTTAAAAGAAACAAGGACCGCAGCCTCCAGTGTCAAAGTCCTTTGTTTTGTGGAACCGTCCATCCACCCTAACCTCGTCGTCATGCAGACTCTGTCACTCCTTATTCTACATCACCTGACTTCCTCCTTTTCTCCCGTTATAATTACAACAGCCATTAGACTTCACCTAACAATATAACTTATGGGCCTGGCAGGACAGTCTCCCCCCGTACTGACTCAGTACATTTGATTCAAGTCCAAAGTTCTGTTAATATTTTTATATGAATAAATGATCAGACGACTGCGTGTAACGTGAAAGAGGTCACTCATAGCAGCAAAATCACACTCAATTATCACCTGACTCTGGATTTCTTCTCAGCTCTACAGTGTTTCAGCATCTTTCAGTTCATCATTTTGGTTTTACAATTCCCAACTTTACTATTTCCAGAAGCAGCGGACAACTGTTCTCAGTAAAAATCCCTGACCCACCTACCTGCACAACATCAAACAGCAAACAGACACAGTTAGTGATGAGCTGGGGGACATATTGGATCACTAAGAAGCAAGAGTTCGTGGAGACCAAACCAGAGCTGAAGGGTGAGTGCTATATTGAATCTACGTTCATCGGGAGGCTAGAAACATGACTCCAAATAAATGCTTGTGTTGCTCAGCATTTCCTGGATGGTTAAATAAGAAACTGTTTGCTGACAAGTTTGCCATATCAACTTAAAGTGATGATATGTCAGTGTTGTGTTTACAGCTGTTTTCTGCTGTCCACAAGTGCCCAAAACGATCTGTTACTGCAGCTTTGAAGCAGCTGTTCAATCTCCAGAGGATCAATGTCTTTTCAACTTACTTCACTTAGAGAAGTATGTAGGGATAAGTGATTTTTTTTTCTTCTTTTTTTTTAATGACAAACTATGCAAAATAAAATAGAAAAGTAACCATTGAAGTAATCATGACATCGACATCAAAGTTCCCCTAGGATTTTTCCTGTGAAAAGGCCCCAAATTGCAACAAAACAATTTTAACTTGAACTGTGAACATGACGTTTGTAAATCGCACACAGTGCACTTGTGTATCAAAGCAATCAGTGCTGTACTCACTTTATGTTACAGGACAGCAAGAGAAGTAGAGAGCCAAAAACTCTAGTGTTGGTTTGTCCAGTTTCTGTTTAATGGTGGGGTTCTGCAATGAGCTCGTGATTCATCACCTTCTGTGGGTGGAACTTTTACTCTGAAAGCAGACTTTCATCCAGGCAGCTACATTCTTAAAATAAATGTTCGTCCTTGTTGTGCAAATCTAACCAAGCCCCTGTTCTGGTATTCTTTTTATGTTCTCTGTTCCTTTATATCAAACTTCATATTCTTCTTCCTTGGTGGCACATTAGACTTTTGAGCAATTTAAGCGAAGTCACTCTGGACTGCATCGCATATCCTTGTATCAACATAAAGATGCAGGAAAGACATAACTACCATAAAAAACCTAACAGGAACAATATAGAGATGGCAATCACAGCCAGATTAGCGTGCCAGTCATTTGCTGTATGTTTGAGAATGTAAGGTACAATTTGTATGCAACTACTTTGTTTTTATAAGATTAACTGTCCCTACTTTAGTTGGCCCTCAAAGAAAGCAGTCCCCTAAACCCAAAGGGCATCCATTATGTGTGATGGAGAATTCCTAATGAGAGCTGAAAATCAAACCGTTGTGTAATCGGACACTGTACTGTACACAGTAAAGATTCTCCAACTCAACAGCTTCAGCACCTGATCAAAAGTTTGCTGAAGGTCATAAAAATTCCTCACCTTCAGTTAAATTTATGGCAGTACTCATTAGTTGAAATAAAACAGATTAATGCAAGTGCAATTAAATGTGACCTATAGGTTTAATAATGAAGTGGAGTCTACTTAAGCATGTCTTTTCCATTCTCCCCAGCCGTCCTGGAGCTCACATAAAACTCTTTTTAAGGAAGGTGTACACTGTGGAAACAGTGGACTGCAGAGAAAGGTTTAACTGCTCTGGGTTCTGTTTGCAACCTTTTAAATACTGCAGCTAAGAAAGTAATGTATATGAACCCTGTATGTTTTAACAATTGATATTTTTACTTTATATTTCTTTTTTATTTGTGTTACAGCTCTCTTCAAACCAGAGGCAGTCGAGTTAAATTCCTTTAATGTTCTGTCCTGGGGTCTTAAGTGTCGGTGTAAGATTTTTCTGTTGATCTCGAGTGTTAGTCCACATCATGCTGTCCCACAGGGATGGGGTATTAGTTCAGAGAAAAGGAAGCCACTACCTCATTATGCTGCTAATTTTAGGCACCAGGAAAAGATGTTTGGAAACTTTTGGCCCAGATTCCGAGTGCTGGAGTGGTACCCACTCTGCTTTCTATTCCCATGAGTGAAGCAGGGGTGATTTTGGTACTTGAGCAAGCTCAAAGAAACAATTTACAACATATACAGTGGAACTTCAAAAGTGTCTTATCAGAGTCAGGCATCAAACATGAATGATTCCATATGAAATAGCAACTTTCTGTTTACCGTAATTAGGGGAATATTTTTCCATTAGGGAAGTAAAAATAAATTAACATGGCTTTTGTTGAGAAGCTGACGTGTAACTACACACAGGGCTGTAAACTAACTTTTTGGCTCACCTGCCAAGGGGACCGGTAGATGAAAAAATCTACCGGCCAAGTACATTTTTTACCGGCCAAGTAATAAATTGCCTCTTTTTGTTACATATACATCTGTTTCAGTACTTTTCATTGAGATAACAGTATTATATAGCGATATATATATTAGGAAAGAGACCAAAATATTATTCAAAATACATTTTTAATATTTTGAATATTCAAAACATTGCGAACATGGGCAGTGCCAGTACCAGTTAACCTCCTGTTCTGATAACAAATGATAATAACAAAATTCAAGGAAAATAAAAAAAAAAAATAGAACAGAACAAAGTGGATCAGTGCATGATCTTTGGTCTCTTCTGATAAAGACGTCAGAGCAGTCACGGCAGGTTGAGTGAAGAGACACTGATTTGCAAACAGCGTGACATTTGCTTCCTTCGTGCTCTCGGATGGTCTCGAGTTTCATCGTTTTATTGCCAACCACAAATTAATTGGTGCGCTGCTTTCTCCTCTATACTCTTTGTTTTTGGGTCACTCACACCGGGTATGTGCCTCCACATTGCTGCGCCGGAACAACACTGCGCGGGCTGGTGGTGACGCGTGGAGGCTGATTTATACTACTGCGTCAAGTCGACGCCGTCACGACGCAGAGCCTCTGCGTCGACGTGAACCCCCGATACAGAGCCTCTGCGTCCGTCAACGTGCACCTCCAAAAATGTCTAGGCATTTTATCGCAGCAATGTTTTGCTATATTGTGACAAACACTTACCTGCCCCATGGCATGTAGCCCTCCAAAATTAAGTCGCCAGGGGAATATTTTAGTCGCATTTGGCGAGTGGCGACCGTTAGTTTACAGCCCTGACTACACATGTTTTTTTTTTTTCTCCTCAGGAAATTTCAGGTGGTAGTGCGGGAAAATCATACTTCAGAAAACATAATCATTGTGATGCTTTAGTTTTTCAGTTTAAATTTAAACCTGCATTATTAGTTTTTTCACTCAATAAGCTGTTAACATAATACTGATATCAAATAAAGGTAATATGATGAACGTGTTAGCAAACCCTTAATAATTTACATATCCAGCAAATACAGAGCAACATTGACATAAAGTTGGAGTCATGCATGTTTCTCTCCACCTGGCGATTCTAATACATAACGAACTATTCACCCTCTTTTTATCTGTTTTTGTCTCCACAACTCATGTGGTAAATATCTGGCTCTTTAGCTGCTCAATGCTCCACTATCTTCACCAACTAGTCGTTAACTTTGTCTGTCTGTAGTTTGGCACTGAGCAGATCGTGTAGTGTGGTTTTTCTGCTGAAAACGACACTGACGACAGCTAAAAATTATAGTTGCCTACCGTAAAACCAAGACAACAAGCTGAAAGATACTAAGACACTCCATAGAGCTGAGAGGAGCTGCAGGATCACATGACAATTATGTGTGAGTTTGTCATTTTTAGTGATCCCTTTTTATATTATGTGCAATCATTTGATGAATTGTTAATATTAAAATATTGATAAGGGCAGCTTTAAAGTTTTAAAATTAGCGTAACAGCTATATTTATTATTTTCATCTTTAATCTCCTAACTGCATATATCTAATAAAATTCAACTTTTCTTATGGAAAAAAAAAAAAAATCACGTTGCTTTACTCAGTCATCTATTTATGGAATATTACAGGGGAGTAAAAACTTGAAAAGTATGTTGTAAGTAAGCGGCATAATTATCTTAAATCCTGGTGTCGGCTCTATATTGACCATAAACCTGGCAGGAGCTAAGGAGAGGGATGGGGAGGTAAACCTACCAAACTCATAATAAACATGATAATTTGATTTATTTCAGATGAAACAATTGATACTCAGACACTGGGCTCAAAAGAAATGTTCTCAAGGAGCACTGCTAATATGAGAGGTGTGGCACCGGGCCTCCTATAAAAGTCTGTGATGGTTATTATGACTGGACTTGTTAAAGATATTACAGTATCTTCAGAAGACGTCCTTCAGGTCGAGTCTCTTAAGACTCTCAATTGGTTTTCCTTTATGGCAAAAATGTATGAGGAGACAAAAAATTGAAGAAAGAGCCGAAAAATGATTTAAAGTATCAAAAATAATGCAACACAAAACCTTATCTGTGGGAAATCACTGCACTAATGTCTTTCAGAAAACAAACAATTTAGAACCATCATATAAATACACAATGTGACGTAATTCGGTACTTTCCTGGGATGGTGAGGAGAAAAGAGTGTTTGTTGTTCTGCATTTAACATCTAACATCCATTTACTGCACTGTACATCAGAGTACCGTCCCTGCCCAGTCGCGTCAGACCACCCACCCACACTCTGTTGAAACACAGTCAAGAAACAGTCATTAAACCCTTTCCCCAGGTCACTCAAAATCAGACTTGTTAAAGCTGTGAACTGGAGGAAAGAGACCCTGCTGGTAGCCATCCAAGCTCCGGCCTCAGCACACTGACTGACCTTGATTCATAATATAACTGTTTGCGCGTATTAAAGGCCCAGGTGCATCAGTCAAGAAAAGATGCCGAATTCTCTATTGGAAAATGTTGTCAGTGTGCAACAGCGCAGCCCAGAGCCAGTTTTACTCTTCTAACTCTTGTAAGACCCTGACTCTTTCATTTCCTCTGATGTGCCTGCTGTCACGAGAGTTTTGCAGGAAGCACGTAAACTATAATTGTTATTAGCAGAGATATTGTTAATAAAAGTATAGAATAATTTACTGTTGATATAATTATCACCATTTCTGTTGCAATCCTGACCAGAGACCCTGATCTCTGAAATGTTCTGCTTGCTTTATTCTTATTCTACTGTTCCTGTAAATGGATGGGAACACATTATATATAGATGGAAAGTGGATTTAATATTTTTTTTCCTCCAATTTGGAATTGAAAGGAACAGGCCCTTGGAAAGTCAAACAAAGTTTTATTGCAAAAGAATATATATATATATATATATATATATATATATCTTGTAACTGGCTGTCATGACACTGCATTCCTTCAGATATGCATAGAGTTGGACTCTGCTCAGCTTACTATTGTCAACCATATCACTAAGATCTCCTCTGTTTCTCACTGCTTATCTCCCAGAGTCTATATGACAGGAATAACTACTGGCTGCTTTGTCTTATGCTGTCTGTGCAATGCACGAGTGCGCCGGCCACCTTCTTTGACTGACATGATCTTTAGAAAAATCAGAGCAGAAACAACAATGCAATGATCTATTACTGTGGCTGCCGGTGCCAAACCCCTTGTGTTTGCATGCTGTCGTCTTCCCTGTTTCCAGCACACTGGGGCTGCACAGCTGAAGTGGTCAGCATCTAAGTGCATACATTTTTTTGGCAGCTAAGCTGAGCAGTGACTTACAGTAGCTGAAAGACTCGGCTTTTGCCAGGAGGAAATAAAATATAAAAATAGGCTAGACAGCCCCAAACAGAAATACATTTATATCCCTAACAACAGCTAACAGGTCTATTTTAAATATCCTCAGCTGCTATGTTGAAAGAGTCTTTTCTAGGCAGCCATTATCCATTTCATTACTCTAATAAACAATGAATGATTCCCAGCAAAGTTGAGCAATTGGATAAATGGCCATAATAACAATATATTTGCCAAAGTTGAACTGTCAACTATCATAGCTTCAAAAACAGCTTAGTAGATCATAAATAACAGGGTGAGTGAATATCACAATGGCATTCAAAGTTTACCCGACACTGGAAGGAATGTTTCGTCTGTTTTGGTTTTGAGTGTGCCGAATAAACGTCATTTTGACTAGTGGAGTGATTTTCACACAGATAGCGCGACAATGTTTGCATACCTGGACTGAACTGGTGGGAAGATTAGTTAATTGGCATCAAAGCAGGTATGGCAGGGGCCACGACATCTTTCTTTGCGTGAGCAGCCGCCTGCGCAGGTGAAGTTGAGTTCATTACGTCAGCTCCTCAACCTGTCACACCAGTGAGTAGTTCACACGACATGGGACAAGCCTCTACGTTCACATGCTGCACATATTTGAAGGTCATAAACTCGGCCCCGTGGAGGGAACCAGCCGAAATGTAGAATATTCAGCTAGTGAGGTACTTTAGAGGAGAAGGGCTTTATTTGAAAGAAAAAAAGTTAAAAGGGAAGTCAAAAGCATAAGTGGGGAAACCATTCAAAGCAAAGTGTGTTACCAAATCATAGCCTTGCAGCCTCTGTTTTAAAGCCAATGGCTTTGGAATGATGGATGAGCTACACAGTCAATGGGCTTTTTTCGCTGTAGGAGGAATTTCTGTCTGGCAGTAGCAGTCCATAAATAGGTGCCAGTTTGAGACTGGTTTCTCCCTACGTGGTGAAGTGTGGGTGGCTTTTTGGAACTGTAGTTTAAGCACGCACAAAAAAAGCAATGAGGAAAATCTCGTGCTGCCACATTTTTGGCTTTCTTTTCATTGTCTATCCGCGTCTTTGCTAATTTTGTGTGATAACTTTCAACTTGGTGCATAACAAATGTGTGTAAGGAAATCCCTTGTAATGCTTGAGCACAGTGTCTTTTCAGTGCTTTTTAACCAGAGCACGCAGACTGACATGAACATGAGTAGAACATTGGTGGATGGTTTCTCTGTCTCAAATGTAGTCCACATCTTGTAAAAGTTAACGTTTAAAAGTAACCTATGGAGAAATTGGAGAGAAATCATCCAGAACCGTGGTAACACATAGATGTCAATAGTTTTTATTTAATAAAATGATGGAGCTGGAACACCACAGTTTTCAAAAAATATATTACTTAAGTCTGTTTTCTACCTGATAAGAAATAAATTTTAGAAATATACATTACAGTGCTGCTTTAAACTACTCTAAACTACTTTGCTCTGCAGACCACTGGCGCCGCAGTGTAATTGTACTTACCTGTGTGTAATAGCGTTTAGTAAATGTTGAAGGAAAGGGCGGAGGAGGCCTGTTTCAGATGCTGTTATGATAGCACTGCACTGTGAAAACATTTGCATTGTACAAAATGAATAGATGGCATGCTTACATCATAAACATTCTATATACCTATGTCTGGATTTAGAGTTCAGGTCAGTCCACTGGTGTTTGAAATAGAGTCTGCACATAATATTTCTTGTGATAGTCAAGACAGGGCTTGCTATGAAACGCAGTGTAGTGTGAATGATCAAATTTACATTTGTTGAACTTGTATGCCCAGGCGTGTGATAACGTCTTTGCTACTGTACCTGTCAGGACTACAGGAAGAGCTGTGTGAATATTTTGAGAACATGACACAAACATTAAACAAAATCATTAAACAAGATCAAAATTGCGAAACTTCAGAATGTACAAAATCCATCAGCTGCCCGTCAAAGCTGCATGGGCAGAGTTTATTTTAACATAAAGAGATGATTTATGAAGATTTCTGGATAAATTCTTTGGCTTTTGCGTCACCATGCAGGTGATTGTTCTGCCAAGACACTCACAGCCCGGGCTGCTGTGCAAGAGTCAGCCTGCAATATGGGCCAAAGATAACGTGATGTTTGAATGTTTTGGTTTCTTTCCCCCTCCTACTTCAGCAGAAGGTGAGAAACTGAGCTACCAGCATTGCTCTCGTATTTGTAAGCACAGTTCTTTAGGAGAGATATGAGGTCTGTAGAAGCTGGGGGCTGTTATGAATTACCTGGTGATGAAAGTGATAATCCTTGTCAAAACAGCTCCTATACCAGCGTGGGCAGAGTCCAGATCGCTGCCCATCTTTCCCTGCAAAGCTTTGTCACATTTGATTAGATCATGATCTTGATGTGGTTGATTTAGGGGCAAAAGACTGAAGTCACATAGGATGATATTAGTAAGTACATGCACAACTATAGCTACAGAGCTGTATCTTCACCACTGGCTGGAAAAAGAGCAAAGTGCCACTGGTATTAAAATTGATTTCTGATCTCAAACCTATAAAACTTAATCCTGAATCATTGTAAATCATTAAGATACAGTCAGAAATTTAATGTTGTGAACTTTCAAATCTCTGCCTACAGTACTTAGCAGCTTTTCAGACCCCACTAACAATTTCCTGGGTCAAAGCACCGTCTGTTTCTGCTCCTGTAATCGGGACATGCTTGTCACACAAAAAGGATTAGAGTATGAGGAATCGTTTAAGGATTAATTACTTTGTTTAACATACATGCACCCTGAAAGCATTTGCAAACCACTATACCCAAACACATTAAAGGCTAAGTTGCACTGTGCCTTACATTTCCCAATTTCAAACTTTTTTTTTTTTTTTTTTCGAATAGCCAGACATTTAACCACGTAATCACTGTGATAAGTTCTCTTTATCGGGCTACAAAAAACGCTTTGAGGATAAGGTTCTGTAGATAATAATTAAGATGATACAGTCAGTCGGAGCTTGCAGAGGGCAACTTCATGTTTAATTGCTTAAATCAACATGATAAGATGCTCTTTAAATGTCTGCGTGGCCCTGACAAAGCACGCTGACATTGTGAACAGGCATTCACTGTTTACTTATTCAAGACCTCCATTACAAAGATTCAATCAGTTACATACGCCAAGATGAAGAACAATGTGAGTGCACGTTTGATTCGGATTTGTTTGATATCTGCAAAAACATAAATAAATGTTGTATTAAATCAGATCGTCTGTAGCATAGTTTACTGCGTAGGACGCTAAAATATAATATTCAAGAAGCAGATGAAATCTCAGCCAAAGCACTCGTATCATTCCTCTCTTACTCATCAGACTAGACTGCTCAGCACAAACACAATCTCATAATCATTACCATTACAGATGAAAGGCAAGGCTCAATTAGAGTGGCTCCAATTGCTGCAATTAAATAAGTGTGGTTGAATGATAATATCTTTTCCCCCCAGAAATAAAAGAAAAAGACGGCAGCATTGAATAATCATACAATCAAAAACAATCAAGTTGGACTTTGAAGTTGTTGCACTACCAAATCTTAGAAATACATCTGGTGAAGAAATGGTGTTTTGGGCTCAGCCGACAGGCGCCGTTGGACCACTGCGTCGTGGGCCATGGGGTCGGGCCTTCTTATTCCAGCACTGTACGGCTGCTTTTGGGTTGCTGAGGACACACTGGTGTGTGTTCCCACCCACAGAGAATTGCAGCACACCGCCAGAGTCCGCAGCCCTTTCACAGCCGTCCAAAACTTGTCCCATGATCCCATCCCTGCATCAAAACCAGCTGAGTGTGAGTGCGGCGTGGTAAGCACTCGTGCTCGCACATAATTTGTAGCTGACTGCTGCTCTTGCAACCAATTGATCACTGTGTAAACAAACATGATATGAATGGAACAAAACTTTACTGCTTCACTCTGAGATTCTTGTCTTTGCTTTACATTCAAAAGGCCTCAAGTTGCCTTTGTAAGTATTGATTTGAAGTTTTCAGTAACTGTCTTGTCATTTCATCTGAGCTCGTACTGTTTGCTGTATCAAATGCAGACTGTCCATTTCACAGCTGAAGAGCTTCTCACAGGACAGTTTTCCAGCTGGGCTGAAATCCAGTGTAGTTCCCCTTCACCCAGTGGACTTCAGGAGCACTCATGCATGCCAAACAGAATACACCCTGATTACTCCAGACTGAGACAGCAGCTTTCTTCAGTTGTTACTGGAGCAAAAAAACACGGCAACCAATTCACTATCTCAAATCAACAAAAATGCTGAGGTGCACCCATCTCAATATAACTAATTATCCTTCTGATGGTGTGCAGCTGCACAAAATGATAGAGTGGACATTTAAGGTGCGGGTCCGTTTAAGATATGTCTCTATTTTTTATCTTTTGGGGACTTTCTGGCTGTGGCACTCCTGGAAAAAAAAAAGTTGTTTCATCAAACAAAATAGACTACATATTAATAACATTTACAGTGTTGTTAATCATGCTCTTATTTTGGTAATGTCAGCCGTAAATGCAGGTGACACTGACAGACAAACTGACTCGAGTACAAACTGGCATCAGTACTGAAACTAACTAACTCAAAGACAAGTTGCTTCATCCAGCCCCTATCTTAAACTATGAATAGCTGGCAAAAGCTTTTGCACATGAAACACAGCTACTCAGTGAGAGCACTTAAAGGGCATTAAAGGACAGTTAGGAGCTTTTGAACCAACTCTGATCTAGAAAAAAAAAAAAAGATTAAATGTCCGATTAAGGACGACCAGAAGCTGAAGTTTATTATTCCAAAGGTTGAGTGGGTCTAATCATAGGCTCCAGTACTTAGGGATTTGCTGCTGCTACTGGGCTAAGCAGCCATTTTCACCGTGTTTACATAAACTACCCAGTTATTTGCATAGTTTACTTTAGTACCAACATGTGGGTCACAGAGATTTAGTGTCATAGTCAAACTAATTGCGTAAATTATTTAAAAGTTTTGTTTATTTTGACCAATGCCTTATCAAAAGAAATAGTAATTTCAGTCATCACAGAATAGATGGTTTGAATGGACATGTATGGATAGGTATAAAAGGAAGGGGAGAGAATCTAAAATAGGGAAACTATTAAGATTTAAAACTGCCAGATAGTCTTTTGAATTAGCATTCAGAACCCATACAAATACAAAAAAACTGTTTAGGGATTCAAAAAGCAAAAGTGATCAGACATTTTAACATTATAAACCGAGCAAGCGCATATTTTTCAATTTTCTGATGCAATAACCTGTCTTATCTTACATACTGTATATGACTGCCACTAATGCTAACAGTAGGGTGTACACACAACACACACTTTACACTAAACTTGGTGCAGTTGTACTTTTCCTTCCAGTCCTTCTTTGGGGGTATAATCTGTCACATATTACGAGCTTTGACCAAAGTGTGAAGGAAATACATGAAATTGCCTCAGGGGTACCCATGGCCGACTTAACCACAAACAGACCATGCCAGACTTCTCACAACAGGTATTTCTGTAGAGCCAATAGCACAACTGAGAGGTGAAAGTTTAGCTTAAGTTACTTCAAATGAGAAAATGCTGTCACAGGCCTTTCATGTCCTCCACTCAAATGCTTTATGTCGCTTCGCACGATGATAGCCATGAAAAACTGTTTTGATGATGATGTCACTATGTCCTAATCTGATTGCTCTTTTTTTGCCTAGCTCTAGGGCATTTCTCCTACATCCTGTCAGAAATGCAATTCAGTTATACAAAGATGTCCCTACAAAGCAGTGTACACACAGGCTCAGTTACAGCAGGTGATGCAACTTGTCCATAAATTAGTGAATAATGTAGCAGTATTGACTGATACTGTTATCCAAGTCAAACAAAGGCATTAACGTGTCACACACCATCCCTGGGAATAACCTTTGATTTAACTCAACTAGCTGGTATAAAATTATTAAATGTCAGACATTTCAAAATAGTTTTTTTAGTCCAATACTGAAATCTTGTGTCGTAAAATTTGCAGAATAAGGTCCCAAAAATCATAACACATTATCACCATGTCAAGTTATATGGCAAATGTACAGGCAAACAGTTGCCTATTAACACATCCAGCAGACACAGAGCATATTTTTTAGAGTCATGCCTGTGGCCAAATGACACCTTTGGTCTAATATTCCCTTGTCTTTTAGCTTCATTTTGGTCTCCACCAACTCCAATTTTTCTGACTCTTTAGCTACTAAATGCTCCACTGTGTGAGTGATGATCACCGTTTCTCCCTACAAGCGACCTTTCACATTATGTATAGTCATTTGACTCATCGGTAATATAAAAATATTGATTAGTGCAGCTTTAAGATTTTGGGAAACAGGCCTTACCCATTATGTAATGCATTCATAGACTACGCTGGATCATAATGGACAACTAGCATTACTAGCACATACACAGGTCAGTGTTACACATTAGTCAGGCAATATGGATGTCTTGTGGTGGATATTAGTGAAATATACATGAAATGCAACATATAAAATTTTGTTGCTAAAATACTAGCGTTCTTGCCTCTGAAAATCCAGTCACATATTATCACTCCACATGCGACATAGCTAGCATGTACAGAAGAGAATGATCTACCAGGCACACAAATGATTTTAGCATCCATGCTCTGCATGCAGCAGCGAAGTTGAGTAACGGCCAATCATTCAGCAATCCGTGTATTATTTCTTTAACTGTGAACTACGTTCAAGCTGGCAACACTATTAAAAGCTGTCAGCACCACCACCATTGCCACGGACACTACTGAACCTCTGACTCACTCAGTTTAACATTGACTGTTAGTATTTTTAGAGTGAGATTTAAAGTGTCATTACATCACATCTGTGGTACTTTGGTTTTTTTCACACGTCTCTTGTCTTATATCTGAGGCTCAAAAGAAATAAGCCTCAATAACAGCCCTAAAGTGTCCTAACTTCTAACAGTTTCCTGTTACGTTTATATAGACCAGTTTTCATTTGATTGTTTTTGTATTTTTCATTATTCCTAACTCACTTTTCAGTGGCAAGGTACTTCCTTCCTGACCCCGAGCAAAGTGTTTCTGTGTGTGCCTTTTTGCATGTCTTCGGGCTTATTTCTGAATATGGCCCTCTTCAGTGCAGAAAATTGCATTACAGTCCTGGCAGGAAAACATTAGAAAGCTGAGTGTTTTCTTGACTCAGTTTACCGTTTTTGTTGCAAAAAGGTAACCTAATCTTTCATCCTTAATGAGGACATATTTCATGGCAAATGCATGATCACTTAAACAGTTCACCTCGCCTTATTCAAATCACATTTTTCCTGATTGGGACAAGTGATACCCACCCATTTCAAATGTACAAAAATGTTTGAAGGCCAAAGGCTTAACATGATATGTGGTATAAGAGGAAATAATAGGAGTGTGGTATAGCTAACATACTGAGAGCATTTTTACTTCTGGCCTGGACTGACACTGGACTGAGGTTAAAAGAGAGAAATATTTCTTGTTGGCTCTGGGCCATTTTCACATATCCTTCTATCATGCTAACAAGGTGCAGTGTTTGCTAAATGTAGCCCATCACTTCTGTGTCTTTTAGTAGCACAGAGAGAGGAAGAAAAACATATACACCGTAACTGCATCATGATCTGGTGTTCATTTGATAGTTTTGAACATGGGCAGCCCACCTGGTTCTGATTTTGCAGCTTGCATGCTGGTCAGAGTTGCCTTGTTTTATTGGAAATCTTGTTCATATATCCCCTGCCCAGTCCTCTCTGACTTCTGACAGCTCCCACGGGGCTCATGGGTACATCCTGGAAGCACTAGGCTGCTGTGCTCCACGGACACGGATGCTGTTTGCCAAGATGACACTCATGAAGTTTTGGTAGTGTTTGTGTAGACCTGCTATTTAGTCACTCATGGTTCCACAGAAGAGGGAGGGGGTGTTGTCTTCTCATTGAACTGTGTCGAGCTGTTTGACTACGATTCTGGAAGAGGTGTGGCTCTCGAGCCACACGCCAGTATGACTTTCTTCTGTTGCACAGGCAGATGGGTGTAGAAGGAATGTTTTGTCTGTTTGTCACTGAATAGGTAACTTCTACCGGGATATCACTATAAGTGTATTCTGTAGTGTGTGTGTATATAATGCACTGTACACTGTGGTTTGCTTCACTGACTAAATATCCTTAAGAGTATTTATACTATGGCCTCCCATTGTCATTATTAGTAATTGTAAATTTAAGTCTTTTTTATTTTTTTATTCAGTACAAAGTCACTTTCCGTGATAATTACATGAAAGTGCAGTGGAGTAAAATTACTTTGGGTACAGTTCCTTTCAAGCATGTACAGGGCATATGAGGATTATTACAACTTATAGAAGATAAAACTTTTTAAGTCTCTACAAAGAGCACTGGTCAAATGAAAGCAAGCCCAGATTTTAAATAAAACTTTTAAATAGAGCAGAAACCTAAATCTCCCTTCGGTACCTCCCTCTGCTGCTGAGGCTATAACAAGAGAGCAGAAGTAGTAAATGGTCTGCAGATATATTGAAAATGACACACTGCTTTAGATAAGGCCCACAAAACCCTTATGATTACGATAGTCTGTTAAAGCACAAAGATATTTTGTGGCGTTGCGGGAGCGAGCAATAGAGTGCATCTTATTCCAGACAGTATAACTTTAATGAGAAAAATGTAGATTATAACTCTGCACAATGTGAGTTTGGTTTGTTTTATGTTTGTAAAATTATAAAAATGTTTATTGGGTTCGACACACAAATGATCAAGGCTGAAATTGGATATTGTTTTTAAGCTTTGCAAAGATAAATTTTAAATGCCAAATTTCTCATTAATTATATATTGTCCTCAACCGTTTGTGTTGCATCATTTACCAGTACTCATACAGTCTGAGGCCACTGTCTGTATGGAGAAGTGGTCTCAGACTTTTAGACCCCATTATATACATACGATACATACTGTATGTAGATATATGTATATGCATATGTGTATGTGTGTGTGTGTGTGTGTGTGTGTGTGTGTGTGTATATATAAATGCATACTGTATATACACACATTTATCAATTCTTCAGTATATCTTTTTTTATGCATTTTGAAAAACAAAAATATCACAAAGCTAGCTGTGTGATCTTATGAGCACATTGCTGTGTTTCTTTTAATAGTTTTTTCTGTTTTCTTTGTTTTTGCTGAGAATAAAACATACTAAATCATTTGAGTCCCCACAAAGCTCAGTCGTACATTACCCTTTCATGAACAGCCCAAACCCATGTGCAATGTGAAATAGTAAATAATAGCCTTGGACTTAGTGGGGATAGACCCTGACATTGGGTCGTTGCTTTGCTTCAAACATGCTTTTTCTTTTCCTTGACATGGATCACTATCCTGATGTAAAGCTGGCATTCTGTTCTGATTTAGACTAATAATTTATTGCATCTGGCATCAGGGTCTGCGCAACAAGACCAAAGGCACAGCACAAGCTTTCAAAAAGAACCTGATATTTCTGCAACCTAATCAGTTTAAGATGACCCTCTTCTTTGTGAAAAAGCTCTATTTGTGCGATCTAGCAGACAAAACATCTTTCTAGACTTACAGACCCATTAATATAGATATAATCATAGGTCTCTTCCAAAGGATTTTTACCCTCAGCGGGAATTCCTCTCTAGTGAGTGCCTGACTCCCTTCAAAGCCAAAGTGTGACTTACAAATGACTCGCTGTGAATGAGTGACGGAGGACATGAGAGATGGCCGACATCCCCCTTTGTGGAATATTAATTTTTCTCAAAGAGTTTCAGGAGACACACACAGATTGAACACGCCCAACCACCACAGTGTATTCTGCTAAAACTCCATTTGCTATAAAAACATCATATTTCTGACGTAAATGGTGTCTGAAAGTGAGAAAGAGCATCAGTCTTCTTCCCCTTTAAATCTTATAATTGCTGAATGACTTTTATCACCCATCACATCTTTGCTCCACAGTTTTTCACACGATATATTTAAACTAATTTCTGAACTAATTTACACACTTTAAAAACAATTTAAAGTGAGAATGCCAAGTTCATTTAAGGAGCTACACCACATTTGGCTAACCACATCCTGCCCGGGTTCGCGTTACAATATCATGGAGGTTGCAAGACTCAGCAGATTAAAATGAAAAGAGACTCATCAGACTGACAAAGTGAAATGTGGACCAGCTTCCCGGCCATCAAAGCAAGTTCTGAGCTGCCTTTTGAAAAACAATGGTGCAACTGCTAATGTGGTTCATTGAAACGCTTGGCTGGTTGTGAATGGCCACATTTCCCCATGTTAAAAGACATCTTCAGAGTTGATCTTAGTGGAGGTGTGACTGTGTAAATTTTACTGGCGCCTGGCCTCACCTGGCTACATTACTTCACCAGCTTTAGGCCAACAAGCTCCATTGCCAAGCTTACACTCTTACTGTATATACGAGAGCTGCCAGATACAAACACTTAGATACTTTCCATTTGTTCAATAGTCTGATGGTTTGCTTTAATACCAAATTCCCTAAAAGCATAAATGTTTCAGGGGGGTATGTTACATAGTTTTGTAAAATTATGGTAAAGGAAGACATTTTATTGAATGCATGGCCAGCATTTTACAAAACTAATTTTGTCCTCTTATTTAAAAAAAAAAAAAAAATCAATTATAGGTATTTTTAAAGGTTATTTTTCTTTCATTTAAAATATTTGTGTGGGTGTACTGTAGAGGTGGTGCATATATATTGGCATGAATGGATCTGTGTTTGTGTACATAAATATATGTGTTGCAGTTGTGCATATGTGTGTGTGGTACCACAGGGAGTATGTTCACCCTTGGTAACCCACAGAAAGAGTGAGCGGTGGGCTCTGGGCCACAAACTTTGGGCCACACGCGGCTGAATTATACAGCTTGGTGAGATCCACTGAGGGTGACCCACTTGCTGAAAGCAAACACACAAATAAGATCTACTTTCTGAGCGCCGAGACAACCTCAAAGTCATCCCATTCATACTTAGAGTTCAGGAAATTCTTAGTTTGACTTCATTTAATTTACCTTTTCCTCCCAGGTATGTATCGGTATTGTAATATAATGTGGCCAATTGCTAGAAAAATACATGAATACTATATTTTTGACTCGATAATCAGTTTAGGTGCATTGAGTAAAGCGGCTCTGTTATAATGTTTAGTAAAAACGAAAATGATAATAGTTTTTAGAGTTATGTGTCATCTAAAATTCAAACCTTACTTTCTATTTCATACTCTTCCTGACTCATTTGATATTGATCGTCCCATTTCAGGGAACCCCGGCTTCACCAGAACTGTATCATGGACAAAACATCTTACATGCCCGGAAATATTTCAACTGGTGTTTTTATATTTACCTAGCTGCAAATGAAGCATTGAAATGAAATAATGTCTTCCAGTTGTGCCCCAGAACAACCCATAATGTTGGCAATTAAGCTATTAAGTTGAAAGAAGCAAAAATGTTGGGAGATTTACATAAAAAAACAAAAAAGAAAAACGATGGGACATAGTTTTCAAGAGAGATGATAACCTTTACATTGACCTGATGGCTCTGAACGCACCACACAGATTTAGTTTCATACAAAGGGCATTTCCCAGATATCTTAGTTTTTATATCAACACATTAAAGGGTCGAAATTAAAGAAAATTCACATGGGCTGGTTTGTGAACAATATGAAATATTCAGCAGCAATTATTTAAGATAAATGACTGTCTTCCTCTGAATACTAATGTCACCGTGCCTTCTCACTGCACATTTTCGGTCCCTCCACTGGCGGGACTATTAAACCAGCATCAATACTCCCACCTACAGGCCAGTGTCTGTCAGTGTGCGCCCTGCAGTCCTTTTGCCCCTTTCCCAACCCCCCACCGCCCACCTCGAGGCTTCCCTTCCTGCTGGAGGAATGGTAAAGTGATCTGTTGGTCCCTAAGTGCTTTTTGCTGTCAGTGGTGTTGACGTGGGATGCAATAGAAACCCAGCTGAGGCCACCTTGATGGAGGAGACCTGTTGGGCTGCACAGTGGACACAGTCACTCCCAGACATGTTGGAGCTTTAGTGAATTTTTCTTTCTTTTGCTCTTTCTCTCTAAATTTCTGATAATTCTTTTCTTTATGGTCATTCAATAAAAGCATTAAAATTTTGCTAATTATATTTTACTAAAAATGTTACTAAATAATGAGTGCATACATCATACTGTACACTAAAATGGCATTCCTTTTGCATTTGATCAAATCAATTTCACTGATTTACATATGCTGCATCACTATTCCTGCTACAAAGAATAAACAAAAATAATAATATTCTGGCACATATTCTAAATGTGTGTTTTTGTTTCCATTGACCTCCATCCTGGAAAACAGGGCCCCTTCGGAACGATGGACTGTATGGGAAAATCCCCCCTAACTGGAGGAGGAAGCCACGGACACAAACAGCAGAGAGCTGGGGACTACCTGCTGTTTAAACAGATAGCAGGGCCTGTGTGGCCGCGGCTGCAAAGGCCCCTGAACTTCGCTCAGCTTCAGATGTTTAAGAGTCCCAGCGAGGGCATTGGAGTTCTCCAGAGAAATAAGTAACTGCTTGGCCAGAACAGCCTTTGGATCCCAGGGTGGATCCCAGGGTGGACCGCCAGCGGCGATGCAGAACCCTTTTACTGATTGGTTAGCGGACATGCACAACGTTCTCCAGGGAGCTGATGCTTGGGTGGTTCAGGAGATTGCCAAGCAGCCGCAACAATTAACCCAAATAAGCTTGTGGAGAATTACTTAATGTGTGTCAGGCCCTTCGCTGAGTATACAAATGAAAACAGTCTATGCTCTACTTTCTATACAACAGGAACCAAACAGAAATCATTCAGCTTCAGTCCCCTCCATACCACTGTGTTTTTATTACATTTCACATTAGAGATGACATGTAAATGATAGCAATAAGGGCAATAAACAGCATGCGCACCAATGCCCATAGTGATAGTATAGTGAAAACAGTTTTACTTCTGGAGGAAAACACCTTTAGCCCTGCGAGGACGTGCTCTGAACTTTGTACGCTGTGTGGGGGCTGAGGGCATGACTCCCTCCACACAGAGCTGATGACTGGCCAGGGACCCAGAAGAGCAGTTGTAAAAATAGATGCAAAAACAATACCTGCCCAGTCATGGAAGACGCCTCCCATGTAGAGAAAGCTGCAGGTGATGAGTTGATATGACTGCAGAGGAACTTGTTTTCAGTTTGAGTGGATAAATGAGGAATTTCAAATCTCTGAAAACTTTCATTTACATACAGACTTTTCAAGAGAGGAGAAAGGTCTGGAAGACAAGCCTTTCTTTATAAAACTCTCATTGTTGAGTCGGACATAATAACACCATATTGATATGCGGTGAACACCTAAGCCGGTTTTATTGCACCCATTTCTGGTTCACAGGAAATCTGCATTTATTTAGAGACACATGAAAGTGTCAATAAGCAAAAGCATTAATTGGTAGCCACCCAACCTCACCTCAACAGTAACTGGCTGTTATTCCAGGAGCTGTACCCCTGCATTTCCTCTAACCAACTGTGGTACTGAGCTAATCATAATATATTAACTGACCATACAGGAAGCCGTGTCCCACCGTGCCGTTTTAGTTACCATGTATGCCTTTCAGTTTTTAAAGGCCATTTAAGGTAAAGGCGGTTAAGACAAGCATTTTTTAACTAGTCCTTTTGTTTGTTGATGCCAAAAACCTGCGGCCACTGTTGAACACAGCCGCTTTCACCCTCAAACTCCACCTTTAAAAGAAACAATTTTATAGAGACTCGGTGACATCATTTACACGAATATGTTGTTTAAAATCCAAGAACGTCCCATTGTATATTTGATTTGGCCTCTGGCACCTCAGCTGACCAATACATCACATGTCCCGGGCTACGACTATTTAATGTAGAATCTCCAAAACTCACAAATGCAGTATGACCAAATGTTCCAGTGATGTACCAGTATACTAAACAGGCCATATATCTCGCTCTCCTCTCCTAACAGAAATAGATTTCGCTGAATTGTTTGATAAATTCGGTCTAGGTTTTCCAGCCATCCTTATTGGAGCTCCTACTGTTTTTCTGGCTGTTGGTGGCCTAAGCCCTAATCACCCTCCGTTCCCTCAGAGGCCATAAATTACTCCGATGAGATGGCGCTTTGTGTTCTTACTGCTGGGGAGCGGGGCGAATTCACAGCGCCATATTTTGACAACCCGTACTTTAAATCATTGTTTTATGACAGATGGGAAAACTTCTGCACTTTCACCGGCCTGATTTATGTTCATTTGGGTCTGGAGGACACTATAATTTGCAAGTAATGTGAAAACAGATGGATAGAGAGATACCAAAGGGTAAGACTGACCTATACATTCTCAGTGCAGCTTACAA
The DNA here is from genome assembly GCF_021018895.1 of Seriola aureovittata. NCBI lineage: Eukaryota > Metazoa > Chordata > Actinopteri > Carangiformes > Carangidae > Seriola > Seriola aureovittata. Next base: position 18,056,510 of record NC_079376.1, on the reverse strand, counting down.
ATGGCATCCATATGCTGCAAGAACTCTTCCAGTTACATCTCCATTACTGTATGTATGTGTGTGTGTGCGTGCATACATGTGTGTGTATGTCTTTGTTTGTATGTCTGACTTGTTTGTTCTGTTAAAAAAAAAAAAAAAAAAGGAGATAGGAAAGAAGAAAAATAGGAACTAAGCCTGTGAAAATTTTGCTTTTGATGAAGGAAGTATGACATTCTACCAAATCATCTGAAGAATTTATCAATGGCAAAATCAGTGGTGTAATATGTTACATGTACACAGCCTTGTTTAATTGTTGTTCTATTGTGCAAGTGATAGTTTCTCATTTGGATGTGTTTAACATGAATGAGTGAACGCTTTGATAATCTGACCTTGGTTTACAGTGCAGCTTCCCATCTCCAGCGAGGCATGAAAAATGGAAGTGAATTAATTTAAGCCATACTGGTCTAGATTTCCTCTCTGGTCAGATGTCAATTCAGAGAAATTACAAAGTTGGTCTGCTTCATTTCCACTGCCTCAGGTCATGTAGCAAGGTCATACACAGACCGCACAACAGAGCTTCTCCTCTGTTCTTATCGACACATATAAATCACATCACACAGCCTCTGTGGGACAGGTTTTGGTATGGTCACCGTGTCTTCAGGTTCACATGGCAGCTCAGTGGACTAATGACAACGTCCACGCTGCTACAGTGGACCTGACTGATTGTTTCCTTGAGAAGAAATACGTCCCACTGGGCTTCTCAAAACATCAGGACTAGGATGTTTTTCATAAATGATATTAATGAGCTATAGTAATGAGCTCAATTTGTCAGATCACGTTTGCTTGTGCTGAAAATATTTCAGGGAAAATACAGACAGTGATTGATAAAAATGCATTTAGTCTTCTGGCACAAAACCAGTAAATGTAAGGTAATCTGTGAGGAAACAGAAAACTCAGAATATATCATGCACAGCCTGGGAGCCCTGGACGACTCGTGTTTTATGGCTTTTCCAATGAGGCAGGACAGTATGTGAGTGAGCAGTGTCTGGTGCAGCCATTGTATTCAAGCAAGGGGGGGGGACCACCCACATGAAGTCAGTGATGAAGTAAAAACTGTTGCATGGCCACGTCCCCTTCCCTCGCTCACAGAGTAAACTGTGGTCAAACGGCAGCGCTCTGCAATCTCAGCTTGCCTCCAGATCACAGGGCAGAGGCTTGAGGCAGAGAAGACGATCACGCCAAGGCCCCCCTGTCCCGCTGTGAATCCCCCAATCCCGGTCAGGAAGCCAGCTAATAGTAGTCAATGTCTTTGGACTGAGTTGAACTTGGCAGAGCCCCCACATCTTAGACAAACCGCTCACGCCCCTCTGGAGCCGAAGGCAAAGCGAGGCCCAGAGGGAATGAGGTGCCTACTGACGCCCGTGTCACAGGATGACGCCCTTGGTTTTCTTCCCTTTAATACAGGACATCAGGCAGAGTGCATCTTGGGAGGGGACCACATACTCAGATAGTACTTACTGAAACAACTGGTAACCCCGTTCTAGTGGCAACATTGCAACCAATATGAAAACTATATAAAATACGGAATTAAATAAGTGAACTAACAACCAAATCTCTTGTGTCCTACATACCAAAGGCCTTTATTCATATCCTCTCATTTTGTTTATTTGAACGGTTTGGACATCAAACTTTTCAAGGGGGAATAATATCCCAGGAGCGCAGAAAAGAGCAAGCCAATTGGCCTCTTACAGGAGGTCTCTGAAGACTGCGTTTGTGTTCTACCAAAAGGAACATGCTATTTCCATTCTGACAAAATGTAAGGCTGATTGCTACAACCATCAGGACTCCTGCTCCCTATTTGTTAGGAACCAATGTATCATCTCCTTGCCTGTTTCTTGTGGGAACAGACTGTAAACGCCCTCCAGGCAAATCTCTGTCAGTCAGCCCTGCATCGCAAGTCTGATTAAAGAGACAAAGGAGCTTAATTTCTCTGTCTTTTACATGAGGATTCTTCCAGCCCTCGTCCTGTTACTGAAACAGAGATCCTGCGAAAGCCACATGTAGAAATGTCTACTGACATGACAGTTAGTGACAGTTATATGTGAGGAGGTTGTTCGTACAAATGGGCGCTTTATTGGTCTTAGATGATAGCATCAACCACTATGTCTTTTGCTTTCATAATGATTTACTGCTGCCTGGTGGGATGAGCTCAGTGAATATGTGTGGTTGGCTGCCAATTGCACTTTTTCCTCTGTTTCTTTTTGGTCTTTGTGGGCCCTGGAGGTTTCTTAACTGTTATAGAGCCATTTGGATGGGAGGCCAGGCAGTATAAAGCTGTATTTGGCAAAAGATCTCACTGCGCCTCCAAAAATAAGAGAGAGCAGGGCGAACATATTTGTCTACGTCTGCATGTGTGTGTGTGTGTGTGTGTGTGTGTGTGTGTGTGTGTGTGTGTGTGTGTGTGTGTGTGTGTGTGTGTGTGTGTGTGTGTGTGTGTGTGTGTGTGCGCGCGTGTGCGTGCGTGCGTGCGCACAGAGAGTGATACTGCTACAGTAACACTGGTACCTAAAAATACAAATGGGCATTTTATAGTAAAACCAACTTGCAACTTACCAGAACTTACAAATTTGAGTCGAGCTGTCATGTCCTCTCATTAAGCTTTTATATTGACCATACAGACTGTAATTTGTGTATTTAGCCAAGCCTTTTTGAATGTTAAGAGAGGAGAAATTACGATTTTACAAATGTTTTAGAACATTCACATCACAGTGTTAATGTCTCTGCACCAGCTGCGGTTAGTGCTCTACCTGCAGCTGTTCCTGCTGGTAGCCATCTTGAGGAAATGTCAGGTTAAAAAAAAAAAAAAAAAAAAACAGAGCCTTGACCTGGCCACCGCTGTTGTTTTAAAGGGAGAGAGGTGAGGACCTTCCTCCTGAGGGACTGGTGGTCTGACCTGAGGAGCAACGTTCAGGGACGTGAACCACAAAGAGCAAGCGGAGGGCCATGTCTTTATAGGGAGCTTCAGCTGGAGGTGAGGGGGGCAACATGTGGCTGCAGGTGAAACGAGGGTTGGAAAAATACACATCATCACATTGTATAGTCTTTTTTCAAGAATTAAATCCGTAAACTTGATTGTTAGAAAATATATTTGATCCATTATCTTTATCCAGTGTATTCTTCACTGACATAACCTTGCAAATTTTATATTTTTACACTGTGAATGCTGAATTGAGAAATATGTCATGCAAGACAACCCTATAAAGGAGTACTGTGTGCAGGATCTGTGTGCTGCCGGCTGATCATGTGATCTGTGGTGTGGCTGTTGCGACCTCTAGTGGTCACTGCATTTACTCCACATTGCCGTGCCATATGGAACTGGTTTACATCAGCGGTTAAATATGCTGCACCACACAACATTTGGCATGTTGGGCAGAAGTTGTGGCAACCCCCACCTACAAATCATATGATCTAAAAATTTGTTGCACAAAGCCAATTCCACAGTTAGCTTATTGTAGGGAATCGTGTCAGTCTCAAAGCAAAGGTCATATTGAAGGAACTGAACTGGAGCCAGGTCTAAACATTACATTTATTACAGTCATAGTCAAGCTGTTCTGTATTTTCCTGGCATGAGTCATTCCTATTTCAAATGATCCAAATGCATAAATTAGGCTGGTAATTGTTCTGTTTTGTTCCAAATGGCAAAATGACATAATGCACAGAGGATGTGTTTAGTTGTTCTGCAGCATGCTGCAGTTACTTTAACTTGACAGACGTCTCCTCCCCTTTACACCACACTGACTGACCCCTTTACTCAGCAAGCATGAAGAAAGCCGCAAAGCCACTTCTATCTTTCACCTCACACAAAATTTTATGACTGACTTTCTGAATACAGAGAGGCTACCTAGGCTGAGGCTGCCTGCCCGGGCAGCAGACAAACAGAGCCCTGTTCATATCTGTTTTCTCTGGCCACCCTCAAACAGCGCTGTTACATCATCCATGATTTCTCTTTCAACAGGAAAGTGCCATTTATGTTGCGTTCGCCCTCCCTCGCAGCGCATCAGATAGTGATCACATCATGAAAAGCCATTTGTCTGGAGACATTGTGTTGGTGGCCACCCCTGTTCAAGCAGGGCCCTGGCCTGAGGCCTGCTGATGACTTTTCCAATCTTCCCTCACAGGCTGGCAAGTGGAGTGGAGCAGAGCAGGCGGCCCCAGTCCCACAGCCCTTTTAGCCCCAGACCCAGACCTCAGGCAGGGTCCAGCCTTCCAGTTTCCATCATTCATGTTTGTTCTTCTTCACCTTGATTCCTGTAAGAGTCAACCATCTGATGTACAGGTCACAGGGAGAGGAAATGGCAATCCCAGCTGAGGACGAGGATATAACCTATTAACTTTCTCATCTGTGGAAGGGAAGAATGGATCACTCAGTAAGTCTTCTCTTCTAACTGGTGGCTGGTTTCCTTTCCCAAAGGACGTTAGCAGTTACTGTAGAATTGAAAGGTGAGAAACTCTGGTGTTTGTGTGTGTGTGTGTGTGTGTGTGTGTGTGTGTGTGTGTGTGTGTGTATATGTGTGTGTGTGCGCACATGCGTGTGTCTCTGCTATATAAAGAGATTTTGATCATGATAAACATAGCAATCATTTTCCGTAATTTGGGGCAATCTTTTACTGCAGCACAGTACATGTTGTTTTGTTGTTCAGTGAATCCAAATGTTTTTGTTTGAAAGGAGATAATGTGGCAATTTTTTTCTGGTCGCGCTGTAGGTTTCCTATGGCAGCTCTGGATGCGAGTGCAGGAATTCGGCTGTGATTTATGACTATTTAGACAAGTGGTTAACAGAGAGATGTAGAATTATGGAAATACTGCTTTCATATGAAATACGCAGAACACGTCATGTGGGCTTCAGTGACCACTTAATCTGTTGGCAGGCCCAAACCCCCCTTGAGCTTGTCAGATGCACAGGGCTGCTTTTCACTCCTCACACTGAATATTTGACTTCCTTATGAACTTGACAGTTATTGCTAGTTGGAAGTCTCGAGGCCTCACTGGAGTGACATGAATCCCTATATCTCCAGCAAGGAGAGAAATGTGGATCAACACAGAGGCTGCAGAAATACAGCATCACCTTGATAATCAGTTAATGTAAAAAGACGTAAAGATGGAGCCTTAACTCTTGTATAAACTGCACAAGATTAATGCAAATTCATACACAGTACTTATATCATGCGGTCACTAATGAAATGTGATTTGTGATTATTGGAGGATATAACTCAATAGATATAACAGATAATATGGACGGAACTGAATTAGCATACTACCACCACCGAAATATAGATAAAATATTATGGACCATAGCTAAATGTTTTAATTATAAATATGTATTTCAGCACAATTTATTTTCTAGGATAATTGTTTGCTCCTTTAAATGGTACAGGGGATAAACAGATATGAAATAATCTATAATGGTTCTTCCCACTCACAAGCACTTTTAGAGAACGTATGAACGTGCTTGGTTGTCAGCGGCTGCCATGTTTTCTGATGTGGTGAAAAGAAGGGAATGGAGAGTAGGAGAGGATGTCACAGGCTGCAGAGAGACGAGCGTCTGGCCCACCTCTTCTCTAACCCCCATCACTCAACAACACTGAGGGGCTTTTCTCATCGCAGAGGTGGGAGCCAGGAGATGACCAAGGGTCAGACTGACATGCAGACATGAATTTTTCACCGCTATATTTTCGTTGGGTAAATAATCCAGTTGAGCGTTGCCCACAGGCAGATGGTAGCTTATAAATCTTGGATCAGAAAATAAATACTTTTCAAAACAAAAGATGGTTATTTTGGAGGAGGGGGGGTCTCCCTGCCAAAAAGGAAAATTGTTTACTTTTCGGGGACTACCAAATTCCACTGGTAGTTTTATTCCAGGAAAAGAGTTAGTCAAAGTGTATTTATTTATTTTGAATACATGCTTCTGAGTTTCAGTCATTTTTAGATACAGATCACCTCATGAACTTGCCTGACTTTTAACCCACTCGCACTTACAGTACATTTATCTGTGTGTAGAGTTTTTGCAACTGAGTTCAAATCTTTTATATTTATAGCCAATTTATAGCCAAATTTCTGTGTGTATTTAACCAAAAGATGTCAAAATCTTTTTTGACATCTTTTGGTTAAATACACACAGAAATTTGGCTTAATACATATCTTCTGCACCACCAGTGATATTCTCTCTTTGTTACATCTCTATCTCAGTCTCATAGTTACATGTTAAAACAAAAGCAATCTTTTTAATGAATTTTAAAGCTGCAATTTTTTTTTTTTGGCTACTTGGGAGCAGCATTTTACAATAACACACATATTGTAAAAAAGTCATGCAAAAGTATCACACAAACATATTATGTCATGAAGTTAACATGCTAGCAAACACTTACCACATCAAGCAGATACAGAGCTTTATAAGTATTCATCTGTTTTCCATTCTGCTCTGTTTTGCTCTGCTCTTTCTCCTGAGGGAAATTTCTGTCTCTTTAGCTCCACTATGTTGACCAGGCAGTCACTTGGTGCTGAACAGGAAATGTGCAGTGGTGTTATCAGAGCCTTTTCGCTGAAAACAGCCAACTGCAGCATCCAAAACACATAGGTTAAAGGCATTAAAGCGCCCTTAGAGCTGAGGGAGACTGCAGAGTCAGAAGATGAATCTGTTTGTGTTTGTCACTACAAGTGCCACTTTCGCATTACATCTAGTCATCTGACTTATTGTTCATATAAACATTTTATTGAGTGCAGCTTTAAGGTTCTTCATTGGTAATTTGCAATAAAATAGGTCTTAGAACTTATTCAATACAAATTTTGTAAAATCAGTACAAATTAAAGACAATAACAAGAACGTCACACAACCAAAGGTGCACAGCTTAAAGTGGTGCACATCTGTAACACTATGTGACGTTATTGGTTTTCTGCATTGCATATCAATCATATCCATATGAACCACTCAGAAACATCTGTTGAAGAAGAAATTATTTCCAGTTTTTCAGTAAAGATCACTGAGAAATCCTGAAGCCCATGAAATGTTGAAAGCACAGCCCAGTAGCAAACTCGGTCCTCATGAGGTCCTTTACACAGGTATGTTTACCTTTGATGGTGTATCTGCACCCTGTCAGGAAACTGGGGGCTGTGCCAGCATCTCAGTGGGTGTATTGCAGAGGCATACCACTTGTTATGAGTCCCACTAGCAGGACAGAAAGACATCCCTGCAGTAGAGTCAAAGAGACTTTCATTTCTGCTGAGTCGTCCCCAAAAAATCTCCTGTAAAGAAATACCCTGATGACTGTACCTCCTACTTCTGAAGTTTACTGCGTCTTTTAAAAATATGTTTGAAGCTAATAACCTCCTGAAATCATGCTGAAATCATATTTGGATCTTTTGGCAAAACATCACACACATTCCTCCTGTGATACACTCTGCTGTTGTATTTATTAGTCTCCCACCAAACAGTAAATGTCAAAGTTTGGACGTGTCCTGCAGGGTTCAGCTGCTCAGTGTGTACAAGCACATGAGAAGAATGTTTAAGCAACATAAAGGTTTAGCTAATAAAAAAGGTGTGATGTTATTTCTATTTCCAGTCCGTCGATTAACCTCTTGCCTCTATTTTCTTCAAGCACAGGCTTGGATCTTATTCTAAATATCACTTTTCTTAAAAATTCTCTTCAGCTTTCATCTCCTGAGCAAACACTCAGGCTCAGTGGAGTCATGTGGTTTTGATGACTATTTTCCATTTTAGAAACTCTGAAACATCCCCTGTTTGCTTGAAAAGGATAATCACCTCACCCATGAAATGTTGATGAGCAAAATGAGCAGAGCTATATTTACCGTACGGAGAGGCTCATTAGAGAGCCAATCCCAGTGACGAGGTGTATGAGGTGGCAAGCACCTGCCTTCTGCCTGGGGCATGCCTCTTTTATTGCACTGGCTTTTATTTACTCACTCTCAAATTATTTTTGGCCCTTAGTTGACAAAGATAAATGGGGGGATTAATATATATTGGACTAATCTGGAGGCTTGCAGTGGGGGTAGCAGAGAGCCTGGATAGTATTTCCCTCAGGTAACCAAACGCAGGCCCACTGGATTAAGAGCCATTTGCAGTAAGGCTTAGCCATGATCCAAAGCCATTAGCAGAACATGGAAGTCGGAAAAAACAAGGGGAGAAGAACCAAAGAGCTTTTTAATTGCATCTGACTGATTATGATTCAAAGGTGCTCCTTAATACATGATTACACTCACATTTGAATAGACATGTATTTAGTTTAAATTCAGAATGTGGTCTTGAAAATACAAGCGGGAATTAAACAGAAAAATTAAAATTCTTTGTGTTAAACAACCTAACATAACCTATTATTTCTGGGGAATTTGATCACCGGCCTGAGATACCTTTAGTCATGATTGGCTTGAATTCATTTGGCAGTTGAAAACAACCGTAGAATGAACATGAAGTTGCATAATCTACTGTAAACCACTACTGTATGCTTAATTATGATAATGAGGAGGAAACAACTAAGACAGAAATGCCAAAAAAAAAAAAGAAAAGAAAAATCCCCAAATTACTTGCAGTCAATTTAATGAATAACTGAGTTGTTTTTTTTTATTCAGTTGAATAATATTCAAACCAAGATGACCCATTTATTTTTTGTTTGCCTTCTCTGTAAACCACCAATTATCTTCCCACACTCCACTGATAGTTTTGTATTTATGTTGCAGCTGTGTTTCAGGTACAGTGTTTCAGATGGTGTCATTCAGCTAATCAGCTATTGGAGGAAGGTTGTGTCATTAAAGAGACAGTCACATAAAGCAGCAGATAGATATTCCACACCAACTGTGAGAGACAGGGGTCACAAATGTTTTTTTTCCCCCACAATGTTCAAATGGCACTATTCTTAGACGTGTGTCTTTATTGAGAGTCACCCACCAAAGTGAATTACATGAAAGGAATTCTGATTAAATTAGTTCCCATTGTTTTGGTCTTTATCAAGCTTCTTTAAATCCAATCCAAGAAACACAAAATAGGATGATTCAGCAAAAATTCAGCATCCTATTTTAAATTATTATTTTATATCACATTACAAATTAGTCTTGTTTCTCTTTCTTTGTAGTTCATTCAATAAATATTCACTGGCTTTACATTTCTAGAATTTAATTATTAAGGAAATCTGATTTTGAAAAGTTAGCTCTAAACAGCCTTTAAAAAATATAGCAACCATTTTGGAGTTTTGGTTTATTTGTCACTTTATCCAGTATAAGTATCAGTACTGCTCTTTCCAGTACAAATGCACAGGCTGCAGCATAATGTAAATAATATAATTTTAAAAATAAAATAATAGAACTCCTACAGTAGTTTTCTTTTTTTTTGCACTGTTACAACATTTTCTTGTCACATATTAGGCTTGTGCAAGGAGCTGGACAGGTACAGGTAATAAAGACAATGGTGATCAGTGACAGTATGTGAAGACAGTAAAGTCAGTTAGTCTCATTTGATTGGATGGAGTGAAGTAGGAAGGAGGGGCAGCATGGGAGAGGGATGAAGAAAAATGAATAGGAAATATGAAGAAAAGAAGAAATATATATACAATTTAAATATGAAGCAGCCAAGAGGTGTGGGAGAGAAAAAGTGAAAACATAATGAAGGGAAGAGGAGTAGTGAAACAGTGTCCTCATTAAATAGCTCAGTCTCACACCCACACTCAGCTACACAGGTGTTTTCAGTTGCCTGATTAGACCTCTTGTCAGGGCTGAGTGGGCATGTGCAGAGCAGGCTTGATTTTATTCACCTGTGGAGCTGAATACAGCCCAACCTGAGCAGAGGTCCACTCAGCCATAATAAGTGAAAACACCTGTGTGGGTGTGCACAGTGGCCTGATTTCAATGTTGTGTTCACTGCCTTGCTGTTGGTTTAGAAAGCAGAAACAATTGTGCTATTTCCAGGGATAATATAGTTAACAGTATAATTATTGTTAATTTTCAAATTATGCAAAGAATAATCACAAAGTATTGCTAAAAATTGGTTTTGACCTAAAATTAAATATCCTACAGTACTTAAAAAAAACAGCCGGGGGAGACAAAGTAGCCAGTTTAATGGTGAGCAGAGGTAAAAGGTCTGAGTCACTGAAAACAGCTGGACCCTAGCACTGATTATCCACCGGGGCGTTGCACGTCCGACCTCCAGGGGGCCTCAAACCCACCCCCACCCCCACCCCCAACGTGGCCTCATCCTGTTTATTTCTTTGTTTTCATTATTTCATCATATAAACTAATTGAGTGTTTGTGTTAAAATACGAAATAATGAGAGTTACAGTTACTTTATTTGCAAATAATAAAAAAAATATTATGATTGGTTTGCTGGTTGTGTCCGTAACATGATGATGACGTCAGGTCAGGTGGTGACCGTGGGAATTTCGCGGCAAAGTCGCCGGCTGGGTGAAGAAGACACTTCTTAAAACATCATGGAAAACAAACGTTGGAGCAGCGGAGCAGCAAAGAGAACGGCCAAGAAATAAAAGTATATCAGAGAAACTGAAATTCAGAAGAAAAAAGCTACTATCTAACTCGACTGTTTTCTAAAGTCGTCTTGCTAGCATTAGCAAAGAACCTGGAGAGGACGATGCTAACGTCAGGAGGAGGACAATGACGCAGCAGCAGCAGCCACTGAAGTTAGCTCAACTGAGCATCAGCATGAAACGGAGGCGGAGAGCCACAGCCCACCTACAGACACCTGTTCAACCAACTGGCAGAGACCCGGTGTGAGGTAGGTTACCAGTTTAGCAGACCCACAAGTTATCAACTACTTCTTACTTGTCTCAAGTTACCACAAGTTACTTTTAGTTAACTATGTCAAGCATTCAGGCCAGGGGCCAGGATGGAGTGACTGAACGACATTTTTTTCATAAAATATAATGTCCATATAGCGATATCTATCTATCTATCTATCTAGCTAACTATCTGTAAAGCCTGTCTGAGACCCGTTACATATACTATTATTTTTTATAGGTCTACCTATACAGTGCTGTAAAAATCGATTACTGTGAGTGTGTGTATGTGTGAGAGAGATTGATGTAAGAATCTGAATCACAGAACTGCAGTATATGCTTGCCTATGCTGCTCAGCTACACATTGTAGGTCATGGCATTGATATTGTTGCTGCATGTGGTGTAAATCCTGTATGATAGAATAGCTATAGGTGTTGATATTGACCTAAAGGTTGTGATCATAGGCTCCTGCCTGTCAGTGTAAGTCTTGTATCAGGTGTCTCAAACAGATAGCCTCTGCTCAGAACCTACAATTCAAAACCTGGATTGTGTGTGTGGAGAGCAGAGAGGTAAGGGTGGCTTCAAAGATTTTGTGTAGTTGAAGTTCAGTTGCAGTCATGAAAAAAAAATCACAACTTCTATTTAAATATATAAAACTTATGTCCTCAATTGTTTACATGCCCTTTATTGGACAGCAAGTTTTTTCTTGCAGTGTATTTTTGCTGTGAAATAAAATGTGTACATGCTTTCATTTATTGTTTTCATTATTAGATCTACACAATATACTCTACTGTGTTTCGTCCAAGTGAAAAATAATACAATAGTACATCCAGACTACTTTGAATATTGTAAAGGCAAAAGTGATCCGTCCTCAAGTGTTTCAGTGAGAAAGTTAGTCATTTTTTGTGGATTATGGTGTACTGATGCATAATTGGGTTTCACAGTCTTGTAAAGCAGCAGATGATGCAGGTGAGGACTGGGGTACCTAGCCATTGAATGTTGGCATCAAACCCTGGAGTCACTGTTCATACAGGGAGAGGCTGTACTTTGTATTCTTTATATCATCCATGGTGCTGAACAATCTCTTGGGTTAACCCAGCTGAACTTGTTATTTGGTCACAATGTGCGTTGTCCTATGAAAGTGCTGAATCAGCAGTTCATGTCTGGTTCCTCAGAAAAGACGAATATGTTGGATTTTGTCTCCCAGTGTAGGGAACCGCTGCATCGTTCCTCCCAGAGTAGTATGCAGAAGCGGCTTGACAGGAAAGCTATAGAGCAACAGTTTCAACGAGGAGGTTTTGGTTCTTGCTGCCAGTGCCTGGTTCTGCCCTCACTACCTGCTTTTCACAACCTTGTTTGTTTCTCTCAAATATTGAATCACAACTGTCTTACCTGTGTGAATGTCAGCGTGATGATGTAGTCCAACTACTCTGTTCCCACCCCACACTGTTTAATGATGTTCCATCTTGTACCAATGTGCTATAGCATGACATTGATGTTGGTTCTGCTGCTCCTATTAAACAGTGTGCTTATCACTGCCCAGATGGAAAAGAAGGATAATGAAGAAAGAGCCTGAATACTTGTTGGAAAGGTTAGACAAGTCTAGTCATAGTCCCTGGAGCTTTCAGTATCCATCTCTGTACAGACTCCTGTAAATTTAATGCACTAATGGTACCAGATTCCTTTCCCTTGCCTGGCATAGAAGTCATTGATTGCATTGATAGCATTCCCCAGCTGTGTTCATCACCAAACCTACTTAAAGGGTACTGGCAGGTTCCTTTGACCCTCAGAGGTTCTGACATTTCTGCATTTGGCCATGTTATGCAGTACACAGTGATGGCATTTGGCATGAGGAATGCACCTACCACTTTTCAGCACCTGATGCACCTGGTTTTGGGACATGTGCCCCACTGTAATGTCTATCTTGATGATGTGGTGGTGTACTCGAGCAGCTGGGATGTTCATCTTTCCAGCCTGGTGGTGGTGTTGTTCAACCTAAATCTTGCCAAGTGTGAGTTTGGTAATTCCACTGTTACATACCGAGATAAACAAGTTGATCATGGACAAGTCTGTCCGGTAGATGTTAAGGTCACAACTGTGTTGTCCTATCCAGGTCCTACTACCAGTTATTATCAGTGTTTTCACAGAAACTTCTCCTGCCGTTCCTTTTGTGTGGCATGAAAAGTGTGAACATGCCTTTTAATGCTGTTAAGTCCCTCCTCTGCAATGCTCCAGAAACGTTACTAGAACGTTACTAGCTGCTGACTAAGCCATCATCAATTTTATGATCAACAACTCTGCTTTTCCCAATGTGACATGTCAAAAAATGAAAAAGCCAATTAGATGCCTTTAAAAGCTAATTCACTGAAATGAAAACGTGAACCCAGTAGGTTAGCGTTGTGTCACTATAATGGGCATAGCTCACATTCACAGACAAATCCTTTGTTGACTTGAGACTTTCATGTACTGCATCAAAGGGGCATCACTCAACTCTAATGTGCAGAACTGTGCACAAACTGCACACCCAACATCTTCTGCCACAAAAACTTAAAAACTGACTGAAAAACTGAAAAAAAGAAATCAGTTATGATAAGACATTAACCATTATTTTGCAGGCAACCTGCAACTTAAAAGTAATTACTTACTCTGAACATGCTTTTTAGTGCAACAGATTTTTTACCATTCAGCTGCCACAACCCAAACTCAAAACACTTTTTTCTGAGCATTGTTATCAGAAATGTTCTCAAATGAAATTTGGACAAGAAAATGTTTCAAACCACTGTCAGATAACTTTTTATATGAAAGCTTATGTGAAACTAATTAAAAACTGTAAATCTGATGGCCTTAACCTGGGCTGCAGCGAACCAGCCCGGGGCAGAATAAAAGCAGCCAAACTAACTTAAACACCTGAGTGAACAACCAGAGCTGGACATTATAATATTTCTTCATGTATGTTTTTATGTACTTTTCTTGTTGCTCTGTTTAAGATGACTTCAAAATGAAGTGTTTACTATACAGTAGGGCAAAAAAAAATCTGATTGTGATTATTTTGGCAGGTATTATGATTTCAGTTAGAGTGGTTGTTTTTTACATTTTATTTTCACTGAAAAAATATAAAAATGATGATGTGATTTTTGTTGGGTCTTGTACAAAACAAATGTTCTTTTACGTCTGGAGAATATGATTTGTGGCCCTGGGCATCTCTGTAGCACCACAACACATATGGTGCTCACAATGCACAACAATGTTGTGGCACATGATACCCTTTTATCCAGCTATTTTATCGATTTTTCTTTTTTAATTTTTTAATTTTTTTTTTTTTTTTGAAGCTCCTGCAATTTGGATATTGCACTTGGCCATAATGCAGTTTTGTTTATATTTTGATTAATTGTGCAGCCCTAAGATGCAGGCATGTTATGTTAGTATGCCGCGAAGATTAAATGTTGTCTGCATGTAATTTTATTTGGAAAAAAAAGTGGTTCATGAATTTCTTCATTATTCTGTTATTTAAAAAAAAATTATAATTTGATTCTGGTAGATTGGAAATTGTATTTAAATTCAGTGACACTAGACAGACAATCAAAGTTTCAGATCAGTTTTTATATTTTTTGATTTTGTGAAAGGTTTGTTTGAACTAGTTGCGTTTGGCATTTATAAACTAAAAAAAAAATCCATATTATAAATTGTGATCAGCAAAAAAAAATGAATTTCTGATTTTTCATCCATATTGTAGATCATTACCAGGATCCCACAGCTCATAATGAGCAGTTAGATGTGCCTATAGATTTGACTTGCAGTGTACTCTATTTGCATCACTAACATAATTTAAAGTGTATTACTGACACTGTCACTGAGAAAACCCACATGCAGTAGACCTACACCTCTTGACACACACAGTTGTCACTGTTAATCAACACATACAAAGACATGAACTACAGTCTAAAACCTCATTTTAATCAGTGCAGGAATAGAGAGAAAAGAAAAAGATCAACTGTTGCAGTACACCATATCCAACACAAGGTGGTGCCACAGAATAACGTGTGGTCACTCCTGCTCCAGCACAGGCAGTGAAAAAACAGACTTAGCTCACTGTGTTGTCCCATACACACTAAAATTTTGATTGACACATTGAGTGTTTTAACAGATATGAACTCTGTATCACACATCCAGATGATGACGAGTTCTCCATTTTCCTCCTGACCTTTTCTGCTAATCATAGCCACTGTAAAAGAAGTGCAATAAAACACTGGCCAGCTGGTGATAAAGAGCCCTCACATCTAGCAGGTGGTGCTCCGTATGTAACGTCTCCTCCATACAAGCAGCCGGTTATGGCTTTATTGCCCCACACATCCCCTTCATATCTGCCTGCTTCCCAGCCACAGCCAGGTAAGACCACCTGTCGGAACAATGATAAGAAAATAAGAGGGATTGTATGTAGTGATAGCTTGGCAGGCACTGGATATGACTGTAGTAATAATAAAGTGTGTTTTTGGATGACAGTTGCCATGTTGGAATAATCAGTTGTTAGTGTTCATGTATTCTGGTCATTAAATTTTCTTTTTATAGTTATAGAAAGATATATTTTAATTTTCTTAATTTTCAAGATGTGGCAAGGTTTATGTTTGTGCTACAGCCCAAAATGTCCACTGAGGGGCAGTGTTGCTCACTATCACAGGGACCTTTTTAATTATTTTCATCTTTCTAATTTATTTATTTGGGTATTTTTTGATAAGCATTGTTTTTTTTTAGGTTTTAACCTCAGGAATTGTAAATGTAGAGAAAGAAGAGAGGAGGTAAGAATGATATAATGCATATTTGCTTAATGCAGTCTGTATATGAACACAGAGTGGTTGCATTAAGTAAATATGGCTTCCCGTTGTCCATTTTGCTAAGATTATCTGCAAGGCATCACAGCTGGAGTTGTACACGATAGTCACTCACTTGCCATGGCTTGGTTGGCTTAGCAGTTATACAAACAGAAACTGGCTGATTATTTTTTTGCCTTGATTTACCAACATGCCTTCAAGATCAACAGATCAACAGCTAGCTTTTTGAGTGCTCTACTTTTCAGCTTGATGTGCAGTAAGTCTGTGCAAACAGCCTCTTTATGACAGAGAGCGAGGTGAGTGGCTTCAGACACTACAAGCCAGACAACTCATCAAACAAACACACTAAAGGCACTGAGTACACTCACTCTGTACCATCCGATTTGTGTTATTAGAGCATTTATTGACATTAGAACAATATTACAGCTTGCAATCAATCACTACAGAGCTGAAGTCCATTTACACGTTTATATTTTAGATATGTGCATTACACAAAATAACAATGTTTTGCTATTTGCCAAAAGACTACAGTATTTTACAAGTATTAGGTGTGAACATGCATTTTGCATTTTTCTCATCTCCCAAGTCTTGATAAGATCAGAAGTGGCTGACTTTATTCCTCTCTTAACACTTGTAGTATTAAGAAACACTTTGTGTTTATACAGCATGTAGGGAGGTGCCATCTTTTCTACATGGGCTCTAGCACCTTTCAGCACCTTGCTAGCTGGCTCAACTTGCTATCTGAATCTCACCTGATGAATGTGCACAGCTCCCAGCTGCACAGTAGAGAGGCGTCTTTTCACCAACAAACCTGGCAACAGCTTTGGCACTAATCTCTCACTCCTCTGATTTCTCTTTCAGTCATTTCACTTTATTGTTTCTTGAATGTGAAAGCTGATGACTGACTATTTTAGTGTTCTGCCACCTTCCAAATCTCTCAGCGCACCTTATCTCTAGATAAAAGCCAGTGCCTGGTAATGGTTGAAGTGAATGCAGGTGCACATACTGTTCATTGTAAATTGTAGCAGGAAGAAACTAAATCCCTATGCCACAGAGATAGCACACTCTATATATTTTAAAGAAATGTGCCAAGAATTCTGCCTCACTGGAGAAAACAAACTTTACATTAAGACTACCCGCTAATTCACACTAAATTAGTCTCAGTAGTCAATATGTAGCACAAACAAATTCTCTAAGACAACTATCACAACAGTTAAGCAGAGGCAACAATGTCAGAGCCCAGCAGCGTCAGCAAACCATAAGTGTGATGATGCTATAGCATGGCATGAAAAACGTACTTTCTTCTGGTCGAAACATTTTATATTACGTATTTCAGAGCAAGCACCGAGATACAAGAGGGCCAAACAAAGGGCATCCCAGCTGTCTTACAACAGCCAATCACATCAAACAAACTCTGACGATGCTGTACCACCAGCATCGTTTTCCTCATATCCATAAACGGACGTTTTGAAGCTACTTTTAAAGTGTTTAACCAAATTAGCAGTCAAATGAGCAACAACATCTGCTATACGTTAACATCACAGTATTTTCCAGAGACAATAAAAAAAAAACATGTGACCGCAGATTCAAATGCCTCTTTTTCTTTTCAATTGCCGGATTTAAAATGGTTCCATCATTCTGATGACCATTGTGAAGAATAGGAAAATATCATTCACGGAATCAATATCTATTTCCATATGACATAAGAATGATAATAGGCCTAAAAGCTTCTACAGATGGTACGACAAGGAACGGTGGTTAGGAGGTGTTTCACTGGTTCGTGTCCATGAAAACACACCATACTATGTTGAGTCATGTGGTCTACTGTTTATTACAACAGTGAGAAAGTAGCAACTGCCACAACTGTCAGTCTGGTGCCTTTAACACGGGCTTGAGCAGCTTTCTAACTGCCAACAACTTTTTCATTCACATTCTTACAAGCCTTACGTCCTGCAATGAATCATTCATGCAGCTTTTCTTCTTTTCTAAAATGTTCAGATGCGCAAACCTGTCTTCTTTAGCTCCATAAATCGGGAAACATCTCACTTGCATCTACACTGAATAACCCCCCAATGCATTGATGGACATCTTAGGCAACTTTGGTGAAAACACTGAGCTTGGCTCTTTTTGTGCTGTTTTGCTTGGGGTCTTTCCACAGTGCCAAAGTGGGCCTGGTTTGCAGCCATGTGTGACTGGGGCACTTACTGGCTCACACTAATGACCCTAATTGGGAAAGTGGGCTCCGTTTCAGGGTCACTGGCAGACTGACTGGCATGTGAGGAATGTGACCGGGTGGCACCCACCTATTGTCTGGGCCACCATATCAATTAGCTGCTTACTGCAATGGACACCTTCCCTCATGCTTGTCTCCACAGGCGGAAAAACTGACCCTGTTGTTTTTAAACTGGCTCACCAAGCTACAAATTTTGAGGTGTGCAGTTTGCGTTTGATTTGTGTGTTATATTTATCCTTTTTTTTCATCTTAGCAACTTTGAGGTTTTTAAAGAAATAAATGGAAGAAATATACAACAGCTGAAACAGTCCCACACTTTTGTCTGAAGCCTCCAAACTTGTCTTCAAAGACCTCTGTCATGGGAAACTTACTCTCACCTGACCTGGGTGGTTTCAGTTCATTCAGAGATCATTGCTGAAACCCATTGGTACAGTGCAGACATGCTTTGTCCCTTTGTCACACTGCCCTGCTACAGATAGATGTGCTTTGTTACTAAAGGGAGTGGTGGGCTATTTGTTAGTGTTTCACCCTAAACTGGACTTAAGTTTGGTGCAACACTGCGTCGGATGAAGTTCAGGCGAAGAATTCACAGAAACTAGAGTCACTGATGGAGATGTTTTTGCTGCAACAATCCATGTTGCACCCCCTCTAGCATCACATCGTCAATTAATCAAGTGTTTGATGTGGTTGACCTCACATTTAGCTCCACACCCTAAAAGCCTTCATGAATGAACCCGTTGTGGCAACTTCAGAATGTGACTTCAGTCAGGAATTTTCAGGCGTTTCTTTTGTTTTCGTTGTAAGACTAATATATTTGCGCTGTTATGTCAGCCATGATTGCGTGCACATATATGTCTTGTCCTACTGGAATGATTTTGATTAAAAATGAAAATGTTTTTTTAAAGCTATTACTTCGAGTATTAGAATTAAAAGTAAGTCAGCACATTTACATTTAGGTTTAACTGTTTAAATAATTCAAGTAGCATACAGTATGTTATCTACCATTACCTTTACATAATTTGGTCTCTACATGCTTTGTTATCATCTCTAAGGCACAGTGTGTACAATAAACAGGCTTCTGTGTGCATCTGTGATCTTTTCTGGCTGCGGTATCCATTCAGCTCTCTTTTTGAGCGTGATACTGTCTGCCACCTGCATCCCCGCAGTGCTGCTCAGATGTGGCTTTTACTAATACCTGCTATATGGTCCTCTTCTTGTAGCCACAGACATGCCTTATGTTGGTAAGTGTGCATGAAATAAAAGCTCTCTTTGGACCACGCATTCTCACATGATTTGAGGACAATGTAACTATCACCACAATTCAAAGTGCAGATGGTCACACTGTAGCCAACAGCGACATACAGAACTGTGCAGTCCTGTAAATGTGGTGGGAACCTCCTTTATGATTTCAAATAATGAAAACTAAATAGTGTTTTGGCATGTACCGTGGGAAAAAAATACAACTAATTCAAATATTTTCCTGAGCTTGCATCAGTAATATTCCTGAGGATCTTTCAAAGAATAACCAACAGCAAGTCTTGATCATGAAAATTTTATATTCTGTGATGATTTTTTTTCCTTGCTGCAGCTTAACACAAGTCTCTGAAAGACATGGGTGTTAGCCACGCGCAATAAGGTATGTGTGTCAACAGTGCTGGCCTGGAGGTGAACTCTTGGATACACCTTGTGTGGAGGGAGAAGAAAAGGGAAAGGCAGAAAGAGAGAGAGAGATGGAGAAAAGCGGGTGTGGCCTGCTAAGTGACTCAGCCTGAGCCCGAGTCTGCTGAGTGACAAATCAAATGCCAGTTGACAGAGCGCACTCTGGCTCCAAATTCACTGGCTCCCTCCACTGCACAGGTGGTCTTTGTCTCACACATGCACATACACGCGCGAACACACACACACACACACACACACACACACACACACACACACACACACACACACACACACACACACACACACACACATCGACAACCTCCAACACAGTGCAATCTCAATGGGTGATTGCTCTCTGCATTAAACAGGTTAATCTCTGCAGGAAAAACAATACTATTTGAGTTTGACAAACATTCCTGATCACACATAGTGAATCAATATTCAACTGGAAAACAGCAACACAAATCACTCTTTCTCTTTTTTTTTTTTTTTTTTTTTTTTTTTCTTTTGGCATTATTTAAGATATTGTGGGTGAAATCCAGTGCCCTGTACATGACCTAGCAGTTGCAACACAACATACCAGGATCTGACCTCATCCACACACAACCATGACACTTGATTAATGGGCTCTGAGGTGAACCCTGTGTGTCTGTCCCAGGTCAGTCTCTTTGTGCTGATCCTTGAAGGGAGTGGTCAAGTTGTCCCTAGTAAATTGATGGTGCTTCCAGGAAGGAGGGAGGTAAAATAAGTGCCACACAGTGAGACTTGCTGAGCCTCTTTATGCATGGCTTTTCTCTCTCTCTCTCTCTCTCTCTCTCTAGTTCGCTCTCTCTCTCTCATTCACTCACTCATATATACACACACACACACACACTGGAACAAAGAGAAACCACTTTCAGTTGTCAGTCACAGTTCTAGTTTACCTTGATAACTTTGGCATACTGTCAAACTTTAATCTATAATAGGTGTGTTTGCAAAGCAAAGAATCCCCTAAGAATGATCTATTTGCTCATTTCTTAGGTCTTGTTTAAATAAATGCATTACATAAACTCTTTCTGTATTTGTTTGTAAACATCAGGAGATGACGTGCTGAGCAAATTTACTCTCATGTGTGGTCACGGGGGTGCTGAAGTAGCTCCAATTCATAATGCCACCTAACAGCTAGGGACTTTTATGCATATTGCCATTTGAAGATTTCACTTAGACTCAGTTTTTCATAAAGTGAAGATGAGTTTGTAAACATTATGGACCAGCTCACTCCTGATTTTTTTTTTTTTTTAAATTAAGAAGAATAATACTTTTCTGCAATAACTAGCATATGAAAATATGAAATTGTTTTTCACTTCTCATCAAAACAGATAAATGAAAATTTGAGTGCAGAATTCGAAGCATGGTCTCACTTCTATCACTTAAACCAGTTTCACAGCATGTGCAAAGTCAAAAGGGAAATCCAGTATATGTCCAATTTCTGCATCTTTGAACTCATGCATTTGCACATTATAGTATGAATCAGGATTTACACTTGCAGGAATAACCCACTGTTTTGCAGCCTCACGCTGATTCCATTTCTGAAATTTTGTAAATGTGAAATGCTCTGTCATGCTCAGCGTGTTAAACATCTTATGAACAGACTTGCAACCTGCCTGGCTGTCTGCTTCTCTGTCTGTACTCCACCTCGGGAGACGGGGATTAGAGGCCTTGGAGGACTGACTGTATGGATGGTGTATGAATAACTTGGAGAGAGGTGACAGACGGGACAGATCGCGTCTCATCACCACTAAAGCCTTGGGGCTCCCATTGGGGACCAGTGCATCACACAGAGAGCTACATAAAGGGCCGCCGCAGACGAAGGCCTGGTCAAGGCCTAAGCTATAGAAGCCCTGACATCTGGCTTTCTTCTATGCTTCACCGCCAACCTGCTACCCCAGTCTGGCAGCTATATGCGCTTCATTATTGCGCCTTAATGCGCTCTTGAATCGCAGTCAAAATTTAGTCCTGAAATGTGTTTTTATTGCCAATATAAATTTCTTTGATATGAAGTAGCTGCCATAAGATATACAGTAAGTTATACCAGCATACAGTATATGACGCTTACAGCATCATTATATTGCCCATTTATGTACAAAATGTGCAATGTGTGTTGTGTTTTGGCCAACAAACTGTAAAGATAAAATTATGATGAAACAATAAAGGCAGGCTCAATCATTTTGACGGGAAGATACACAGCAGGTGGTACGAAAATCTCTGACAGAACCCCTGATTTGTGCAGAATTGTGTTGCTTAAAGGATATGGCCACCAGATGCCCATTTGGATGAAAATCTAGGTTTCAGTCTGTCAATTTCGGAAGCCAAAAACGTGTCAGCTTCATGAGCAATGCAAGAAACTTTGGTGTGAACACTGTTCCAAAACACTTTTTTACTTTACTAGATTGAGAATTGTCAGGCATGTTTACAATTTTATGATTACAATTATATTTTATTAATCTTATTTACAAATATCAAGCCATACAATTTTTTTTTTTTCTAGGAATAGTTGATTGCCTTTGTGCTGGGTGCACAGGACCTCAGCAGTCCTAGGAACATAGCCATAGATGGCAGTGTTTTGCCTTATTTTTAACAGCCCACTCAGCTCTGTGGCTATGCAGAAATTAAATATTGTTTGTGTGAAATATGTTTTTTTGTTGCGGCGTACATTTAATTTTTTTTATTTCACAGTTTTATCTGCAATTCTCTAAAGTACTTGAGGGGAAATTCCTGCATTAATCAAACACTTAAACACTAAATAATAGGAAATGGTGATTTTCACATGGTACACTGATAAGAGTGCCTCACATACTGAGTGAGTCTTCTCACTGTTTTAAATTCTAGATCTTAACATCAGATCATATTTTTTTTGTACTTTAACCATACGAGTGATTTTGTGGATTCAAGTATGGACAGTGATTCCCCCTAAGGTACTTTTATTTAGTGAAAGAAAATATAATGTATAAATGAGTAAAGGCTGTAGAAGCTTTTAGATTTTCATTTTTATTTATGATGCCATTTTAATTTTGTAAATTATATGATAGGCATGGCATCATCTAATTTTCCTCTGAGCATACCATTTTATTTGTATTAAATAAGAATATTATCACAAATAGGGGCATTGTTTAGGATGCAAAATTATTAAATTGAGAAACAAGAGGTGAACTTTAAAATGAGGATCTTCTGATCCATTTCCAGTAAAAACATCCTGAAATTCTTCTTTTATTTGCCCAGTTATAGAAGATTTGTTGACAAGTTCTACTTGAATAAATAGTGTTTAAACAACAGTAAATTTCCTTGGTCTTTTGCTCCGACTGGGCCAAGGTCGGTTTTATATTCGACTGAAATCATAAATTGACACTTGAGATAAACAGAATGTTTACCCTACCCATGTGAGCTGAGGCTGATATGTAAATGCAGCCTTATTCTTTCATCAAATTTGCATTTACCCTCTTAACCAAACACTACAGGGCTCCAATTCAAACAGCACTAATGATGGCTGGCCCTTTATGACCGATTGCCGTATCGGCGAAAAAGGGGAAGAGCAATTTAGCCTAGAATGAAAGGAGTAAAGCATAGTAGCTATCTGTGAGTGGCTGACAATAATTGGATCAACTTTGCAGAGAAATGGATGTGTTTTGATGCTCTAG
Source organism: Seriola aureovittata (assembly GCF_021018895.1). Classification (NCBI taxonomy): domain Eukaryota; kingdom Metazoa; phylum Chordata; class Actinopteri; order Carangiformes; family Carangidae; genus Seriola; species Seriola aureovittata. The sequence continues at coordinate 18,033,349 of NC_079376.1, read as the reverse complement.
TGGCTGACTGGCAATCGGCTGGCTTTTCACCTATTTATCATTCCCCTTTTATCTGCTGCTGCCAGACCTTTCCACAGCCTCCATTCCAGGGCCGGCTAATCAAACAACTTTTTAATAAGACTAAACGGCATCTCCACCACCAGAGAACAGAGCAGGGCTTCACAGCACAGGGAGGAAAATCTTGGGATGAATATCAATTAACACTCTGACATGCTGTTTTTCTGCAATGAGAAGTTTGACACAGTATCAAGAATATTCGGCTGACTTTGTTTGCTGCTTCCAAATCTGACTGCTTCTCAAGGCCATATTATTCATCTCATTGTTCATCAGCAAGAAAACACTGAACCTGGCTGGACTTGCACAACTTAAACACAGCTGAACTTTCAGTGAACCCCTGTAGGCACTCAATATTTTTCATATTTCAAGTTTTTTTTTTTTTCATTTTTCATTTATTTTTTTTCATTTAAAAACATTTTGAAAAGGGCTGTTTCATAACACTGGACTCAGTGGAAATATGCTACATTACCAATGACAGGTGACATTGCTTGTGGTCACCTTTACACAACTCAGTAGTCACTGATCTGTGCCAGCCTCATGGCTGCTTGGCAACATGGACAGATGACGTTACAGTGAGAAGATTCAAGGTGCTGTCAAAAGCAAGCCTGGCCTGTTTTCCCTCCTTGTCCCAGGATAAAATTGATGCCTTGCAGCCCACCGCAAGCTCACCAGCTGCTGCTTGTCCATGCGGCTATAGAGAAGTTAACAAGCTCAAAACAAAACAAGTGACAAAATGCAACAAAGGGCAGCAGGGAGTGAACGGGGCCTAACGGGGCTGTCTTTTAAGGAGGATCTCCCTGTTAGTCCCCTACCACCAAAGGAGGGCAAGGCAGAAAAGGGGGACCTTGATTTGAGTCCTTGCTAGGTAACTGAGGGTCTTATGTTTGGAATGTGTCTCCCTACGCTTGTGATATCCCACCCTGCAAGTCCTCTGGCCATAGGTCACACAATTTGTCTTTGTTCCCAACGCCTCAATTATGTATTTCCTTTTTGATTTAAAAAAAAAAAGAAAAAAAAAAAAAAAAGATGTGCCCTTGGAAGAGAATAACAAACTCACATTTTGAGTGTGCCTGTCAAATTGCTATCTAATTGTTGCAGGGCTGCAGGGGGAGCTGATATCTGCTTTTCTCTCGCCGCCGGCTGCCGTCCCTGCCGTTCACAAAGCCTGGGGATGCCACACACATTCTGTTTGTTCTACATGAGCAAACAGATTGTAAACTGGCTGATAATTTTTGTACTGACAATGTCATTTACGGCTGTCAGCCTTTTGTCTGCTCTGTTTGCTTTATTCAAATATGAACCGAGTGGACCTCCCCTCCACCGCTCACTTCTGCATTAAAATCACATCAATTCACTTCCATTTTGTCTTATCTGAAATTCATTGGAGGCAATCACTTGGTTGAATGCCCTGCCGTTGCCATGGAGACCAAAGGTCCCGTGTGGACTTCAGAAGGATTAGCAACTTGTAAGATTTAAGTCTTGAAGTACACAGTTGCTTTGTTGTGTCTTCCTTTGATTTGATGGGGAGGAATTTGCCTTTTCTAACTTTGGACTGAGGTGAAATAAATCTGTATATATATTAGCATCTTCTGACTGGATTGATAAATATTCATCTACTCCCCTTTGCACTGATTTATCTCTACATTTAACTGTCTCTGTAAAAGGCACTTCTATAGTTATTTGCCTGACCCTGATCTTCATTCATGTGGCATGTTGGGATCCCAGCAGTGCACCAGTCTGAAATTAACATTTTATTCCTGCAGCACCACTCTGCTTCATTTGACAAGCAGCCATCTTTGTGCTGAAACTATGACAGTCTAAGTGGCATGCAGTGCCTGGGTGCCCTGGTGGCACCTCTCCGCCCTGCCGGGGGACAATAACTCCAACTCAGCGAAACGAGCAGGGGTGCTCTCTGGGCGCTCGCCTCCCGGGGCATCCCGCTCCACTCCTGAGGCATCCCCCCACCCCGCCTTTGTTCGCCAAGGTCAGGGCACAAAGTGCTGAGTTATTCACATCAAACTGTCTGGCTGGAAGCGGCTGCAGATGTTACTGTTTTTGTGTTTGGTTTTGTCTCCTTGCTCCGTCTTTTCTCTCTCCCCTGCATCTTGTCAGCACTGGCTGCCAGGGCGCTTGGCGTGTGAGTTTTTAAAAAGCTGAAAAAACGTGGCCTGTGAAAGAGAAGTTGAGGCCTTGGCTCCTGCACCTCGTGAATTGGGGGTTTTTTATTTTCTTTGCCTTTACAGCCAAAAGTACAAAGTAAACAGTCTGAAGTAAATGGATTCATTTTTAGTTGCGCCAGGCAGTTTGTGCACAACAGAGAGCCGCTTCTTTTTGTCCTCTTTACCATCAATGCTAACATCTATTAGGCTACCCTTTATTGTCGGCCATGACAGGCGGTTTTCAGAACTTAATGCATTCCAAATATTTTCTCCACTTTCTAACAAAGGTTAAGAACAAAAGAAATCTTTTGAATAGTTTGTACATTTTAACTAACAAAAGGATAGTCTAGATCAAAACACTGAATAACGTTCCTAAAATATGCTGTAGATGTATGGAGTAATTTGCATCTCATTTCCTTATTGAATTGCACCGTACACACTGGCCAGCTTGGTTGTTGGTGAGACAGCTAGAAGAATAGCGAGGATGCCTGGATACTATTTATATCTTTCTTTATATAAATCCAGTGTTGTTCACGGAGGACTTAAACTTCACAATTGACAATGTGTCTGACATTTGACATTTTTTTAGGGGACATGTGTTTATATGCTGTATTTTTTCACACTTTACAAAGCATTTTTAAAAAGAACTTTTAACTTGATGCATAATATTGATTGTTCATTCTGTCTTTTAGCACAGACACTTTAGCAATATGTCAATAATTTTTTAGTGCCACTTCAACATTCTGTGAAATTTGAGAGGTAAACAAAAGTTCCCTCTACTGGCATGGTGTCACCTGGAGCATCTAAACAATCAATGCACATTTGCAACTTGGTATTTACCTCGTGTTGACATCAATGGCAGCCCTTTAAATTAAGGTCATTTTGTCAGATATTGCATGACATTACACATGGCATTTTGAAAGGATAACTAGACACTGAATATAAAGTAAAGGCATGTATTCCTCTTTCATGTATTAGTTCAATTCATATTGTGTTCCCAAATAATAGGAAATTAGTAAAACGCTTGTAAATGAACACTAATAAAACATTAAGTACTTGTAATAAGGTTAAAATAAATTTTCACTGCAGAGGAAAAGCATTCAGTGCAACAACAAACAAAGCAAACATCCAACTGCTTGCCCGGGCTTTAATTGCACGTTTCCTGTATTCAAAGCCAGGTGGCAAGTTAACATCACTTGTTTTGTCATTAACAAGACATATTTCAGCCTTGAACATTGCAAATCTCACAAAGATTCGCCTCTGGAAAAGGTTTTGACAGAGTCTTGCCGCTGCCTGTCGAGGCACTATTTCATCTATGGAGGGAGGATTATTCTCAAATACCAGGCCCTGTTTGAACAAAAGAAGCTGATGATGGCAAATTAGGCTTGGGCTTTTTTACTGTTGGGAAAAAGAGGAGAAACCTCTAAACTCTAACTTGGTGGTCTCCATTTATTCATAATGATATATTCATCTACAGTTTACATGATTACAGAAGGGAACGATCAAAGTAACAGTAATGGACAGTTAAATCTGCATTTTATTCAATGGATCATCGCACCATGAACAAGCCTTTTACTGAGTTAAAAGCTCCAAAGTAGACATGACAAAACAGCGTGGGTTACACTCTGGTCAAGGACACATCTCAGTGGTTCGTTGACAGTCTTTATTGTGCCAAGAGGGAATGGGAAATCAATGGAACTGACCTGTCCAAGCCAGTGTACCTATAGGCTGACTGAGGTCACTGTCAGGAAAGATCTGGCTCAGCAGAGTACACAGAAAACTTTGAAAGGTCCTCAGGGACATTTTCAACTAAATGGAGATATGGCACCACAGTATTGCATCTGGACTGCAGTACTCCCATTTCCTACACAGCAAATGCAACAGAGAAACCAGACTGAGAAGTTCTATATAAAAGCAGAGCATGCACAAGTAGATCAAAGATAGAGATCTGACAATGTGTCAAGTCTGGTCAGCTTTATCTTCTCTGTCTTGTAGCTCTGTGCGGCTGCTGCCGCAGCTAGCTGCTGCACAGTTGGCCGTGCTATTGATCTCATTGTGGCTAAAGACACTTCATGTACCCTGAAAGACTGCTACACAAAGCGGTGACATTGATAGGGCCACACTGAGGTGGGTCTTTTTGTTCCTGCCTGTGTGTGGGAGTTGGACTAAGGATGGGGGTGGGGGCAGTGCCTTGAGCTGACCCACACAGGACAACATATAAAGTTCAAGAAACTTAGAAGCTGCTTAGGGGTTAAACTGAAACGCTGGGCTGCCTTTTAATCTGTCTGTCTAACTTTTCTTTTTGACTCATTTTAAAGTCATCAGATTTGTACAATGACTAATCCCATTAATCTACTTTGTTGTCTAGACATGCCACTTTTGAAATACCAAGCATCACATTTTATATTTAGAAAAATGTAATAGATGTAGTATATTATCACACACATAAACACAGCATGATTGAAGTTCTGCCAAGTTCAACTCTCACGGTGTCAGTAATGTTTGTACATTTTCTTAGTACTAAAGGGTTAAACCTTTCTTTGTACACTGTCTGAAAGGGAAAGTCAGTTTGCAAAGCAATGGCTGTCGACAAGGCTGCCTTTCGTCGTCACACACAAGTAGCCTACATGTAGCCACATGAGGCTGCTGCCTGCACATCTGGCTTTTATTTTCGTAGCTAAGGAGTATCTAAACAGTGCTGAGTTCGAAAACGGCTTTGTTGTTTTAGGCCCAGGTGGAAGGGATGTTCGTCGCTGCACAAGGAATTTTCATTGCACGCTGATTTCTGCCTTCGCTGCATTCCTTGCGTAACATATCACTGTCATTAGTGTGCACTAGCTTTTAATGTTTTTCTAAAAGGAGTCCATTTTGATAGGATTAGCCATTGCTAGGCGCCTTGTTATAGTAGACTTAGTTTATCCAAATGTAGGAGCTGCATTGTGCTGTTTTGAAAGAGCCGTGGCCACCCAGATTTCTGGAGTTGCAGGGGATGGCTCTGCAGGCAGGGCGTGACTGATGCGCCTCCCAGAGGAGAACGACAACTTCCGAAAGGCAAGTGGGTAATTGATTTGGTGCTTTGTTATTAGCTCATGGCTAATTGGGCATACCATGAGTGGCAAAATCAACAGAAGTACACAATGGGTTTACACAAGTCAAAACTACCAGGAGGGCTCAATGAATATCTCTTTACCAGCTGATAAAAGAAAGCGTTGTTCTTTTTCTTACTGTGGCTAGAGCATGACATGTTGTGAGACAGTACACTACCATGGCCAACCTCTGACCTTTTCATCATCTTTTATGTCAGCAGTGGCCTCTTGCTGCCATGGAACTGCAAAATAAAATTTAAAAAACGCGTACAAGATGTGAAAAGAGCCACATGAAGTCAGGTCCTTTTTTTACGATTCATCATTGTAAAGATTTGTAAAGTCTTGATTCACGTCTTGATCCTCAAATTATTTCAACTCCCATTTAACTTGCTGCTCTTTAGTTATTTTGTTAATATGGGTTTGAGCTTGGGTTTGGCCACAGCATCACACTCAGCCTTTTCTTCTTGTCTATCATTTCAGTGCCATCCTCTACTGTTTACAGTGCTCTGGCATTTCACTTCAGTGGCACATAGGGTGTCCCTAATTAGATCATAATGCTGATCTGTTGTCCTGATTAGCATTGAATAGACTTTGATCAGCATGTATTATCAGATTACTGTGATAGCCCACCTTTGGATTAAGACAAGGTCCACACTCATTGTGCTCTCTTGCTGGGAAGAAAGAAGGGGGTGTGGGTTGGCTGAGGATTAAGCCCGATGCCTCCTTTGTATGCGGGAAATACCACTTTATCAGGGAGGGCTGTGTCGAGCCGCGGGGTCCAGCAATGAGAAGGGGGAGTGGGCTGCTCTTTCAGGAGAAGCAGTTTTCTGTACCCTGGCCTCTCTTCCAGGCCCCAGCCCCCTTTGTGGAGGCCCAGTGACCAGCAAGGCGCACAAGGGATGACACATCCCAATCTGGCCTGTTTACCCAGGGAAAGAATCACTAATTTTGGAATAATCATGCCTCCTGCTGACCAAGACTAATTGAATGGTGGTATGCCACGGAGGTGCTGCACCGGCTTTGCGTTACGTCTGCCTTGTCAGTGGTGTTTGGCAAGGCAGCTCAGAGTGATTGATCCCCAGGGCCAGAACACACCATGGAGCTCTGAACACAGAGAGGCGGAGAAGGAAGATATAGAAACATAATTACTCATGAATATGCCTCCCTACCCCTGCTGTGATGATCCTGAGATTTTAGGATTGAGGAATGTTGGATTACCCATCAGTGCTATTTGGACAAGTTGGCTGCATTGTGGCACTCAGGGATAGTCCGAAGAAATATGTGACCCCGCCTAACCCTCCCTAGAAATCCAAATTTCATATATAGAGATTGCCTATTCATAACCATTGAGAGCACTTGCATTTCTTCATTATGATGTGATGCTTCAATCTTACTGCCAGCTTTGGAAAAGAAAGAACCATCCCTTCCCAATAAATGGGTCATTCCTTTTGACATTTTTCCCAGCATGAACCATTTCGATCACCCAAAATATCTATGAGTTCAGACTCAACGAAAGAGGATTTAAGAACTTTATTCCTTCATTCAGCTAATAGACAAGGTATCATTTAATCTTCTCTGTTATTTTACCATGCAGCTAATTCACTGAAACTGAAAGAGAAGCTTTGAGTGAAGTAATGGAAAATTTCAAGCCATCTTTTCTCGCTTACAACCCTTCCCTCTTTTACATGCAGCTTAATGCAACAAAAGAAGCTGATGCGTGTGTTTCATGCTTTGTTTGCTATTTTTGAGAGAGAAAAAATGCCTCTAGGTTTGGATTATTCTGAAGGAGAGTGAAAGTTCAATTTGGGGAAAAAAAAAGTCAAGAACGTCACATCAAATGTAAATCTCAAAATTAGATGTGAACCGCTGCTCCTGAATCCAGCTTATGTGCAGTAGCTTTTATCTATTGTCTTGTAAATTAGAGTTACATTAAAGAGCCCATTGTATCGTCAATTTTGCAACTTACATTTGTGAACTCGTTTTAGGATCAGGACTAGGAAAATACTGAAATCTGTGAAGTTACCACAAGTAGTCTGGAGGTGTTGAACAGAAATATGAATTTATACAAAATGGGTTTTTTTTGCCTGTAAAATTGTAAATAATAATATTAAAAATTAAATTGTAAATTGTCAGCCCATATGCATTCACCCATATTACAAACAACATAACAAAGTATACGATCATGTGCTAAAACTGAAATTGGAAGTGAAATTTTCTGGATTAACGTCAGGCAAGAAAAACACACAGTATGTGCTTTTAAATATTTTCCCAAACACATTTGCCACAAATGTTCCAACACATGCACACACATAAGAATACACAGACACGGGAAAACTGAATGGCTGATATCAAGGTTCCCATCTGCTGTCAGATCAATATTTTGTGCAAGCCTTGTAGGCCTGTCTGTTTACCCTAGGCATCTGTGCCTAGCATACCAACCCAGCGCAATGTTTGAGCATGTGACTGTGTAATAATGGCAGATAGGGGAACTAATAGCCACTGCAATATCTGTAGCTTGACCCAGTGTGCCTCTCCCTAATTGATCTATAGATTAACATCAGACACATCAGTCAGGGGTTAACCTTTTCTGTTAGCTGCACTGTCTTTGCTGTGGATTATCAAGCAATTGGAAGGCTGACAGCAACTGGCAAGAAGAAAGACATCCAGTCTTCATTTTTATGTATTTCAAGGGAGGGTGAAAGGAAAACAGCAGAAACATTATAACCACATTAAATGATAAAAAAAAATATTAATAATCACCCTTTTTTCTGATATTCTGATTTGTGCACCCGTTACACTGTTGATCTTTGGATTTTATTTCATTGGTTAAACCACATTGTGCAGACGGAAACTTTATCTCCAGACAGTCTTCCTTCTTGGCCGGGGTCTTTGAGTAATCTACCTCCTCTGTGGCTTCTCACAAAGTGTCTATTCCACCAGTACAGACTCACCGAGGTCAGATCAGTTCAGCCCCGCTCTGCCCCACAATTCTCCTGCCCTATATGTACACTTGGTCTGGCTATGTAAACTTTGACATGTGGGTGTCAATCTCTCCCATATTTACCATGGGCTTTATCAGACCATGATTAGTTTTCCGAGCAAATTTGGAGGTAAAAAGAAAAACACCACTAGCAGTATGTAAGCCAACACTGCGTGTGCCACTGTTGGACACTGAATATTTACAAGGGTCCTGCTTGTTTTGCTAAGGCTTTCTCTGTAGGTACATGTCAACTGAGGGCTTTTGGAAGAAGCAGGGGTTTATCAACAAGCAAGAAAGGGTACGGTCACGCATGCCGCCCCACCCGGCAGGTTCGTGTTTGTTAGCTGTGCCGTTCCTCTACTTGTACTGTAAATACTTCAAGCGTGGTGGATGTCAACAGTAGGATTTCAGTGAAACCATCCCAATATCATCAACAAGTTTGTCTAGCACTCGAATAAACAGAAGAGGGACTTGAGGAAGTTCATAATGCACTCAAAAAAAGGAGATGGCTTTATATTAAAACAAGCCAGATAGGATTATTTTCATTTATTGCATTAGAAAAACAATGGCGTAGAACATCCTAAGATTGAACTTGATAGGATTATATTTGTGGACACTGGTCAATGACATACGAGGGCCCTAAGTGTTTGCCTCAAACAAATGGTCCCCACTAAACGTGTACTCAAGCCAGAGTAAATTTGATTGTGGTGAATGGAGAGAGGAGGGGTGGCCTGGCCATTCCTGTAAACACTGGAGAAAGAGAAACATTTGCTATGACATGGATAAAGCAAAGATGATAATAGCATGCAAATGTTAGCAGATGCAACAAAGCAGTTTGCTTTTGCAGACCTTGAAGAGTCCTCATAAAATAATGACACTGATGGTAGTAGTGCTGCTCCTGGTTTTACAATGATGTCAGGACATTAACGCTCCTTTTAATATGTATTTTATGGTAAATGAAACCATTATAAATGCCCAGTATTGTAAATTACACTGGCTTCCACTACCTCAGATAATTTTGCAGTCCTTCAGAATGACCTTTGATTATATTCTCAGTGTGACTTATAAACCCAACTATGAATAATCCTCCTTGTGCTGAACCTAATCCAGAGTCAACTCTCCTTATCTACCTACAATCTCATAACCACTGACACAGATCTTATTAAAAGTTATTAATGTTGAAGTTCGACTTCCTCACTCCCATGTTACCATATGGTCTAGACCAATCCCGTTCCACGCTGCGTGGTGTCATGGTAACCGAGGGAACGCTTGGTCTCTGTTTAATAAACGTGGTCTGACCAGAGTGAGGGTCCCATATTGACCACTCAGGAAGAGATTAAACGCTGGTGACATTTCCGAGGTGGAATTTGCAATTTCCACAAATATGAGGGCGTCCTCGAGCCCGGCATGACAGCACATAAAATCAATACAAATAACCTGAATCCTTAATACCTTGATCCCTGTTAGTGGAGGGATGCATTACAACTAAGACACTGGGAAGTGGGAGACACAGCCCTCCATAACCCCCCCCCCACTGCCACCACCAGGCTCTCTGCTGATTCCTATCGACTGTCTCCAGGCCAAACACAGACGCAATAACAATTAGGTGGGACACTGGCCCAATTCTCTCCCTCACCCTCTTCTCCCTCACACATACACAAACACACACATGTGTCAGAAACACACACTCATACAACACTACATACATCTAAAAAAAAATGGAGCAAATATGAGAAATGGCTTGAAAATGTTTTTCAGATTTACATTTTTTGGTTTTATTTAGTTTAGACATATAAATATAAACATTAGAAGAGGTGTTCATCAGCCATTAGAAACTATTAAATGCCACACAACATGATTCACAAAGCCAACATAAACATTCCTATTGATATTCATACTGTGGAAAAGATATCTTTGGGAACACATTGGCCACACCCGTTGTGAGTCATCACACCAAGCAGGATTAGCGGGCTTACCCCAGACTTAGCCGAGGGGAGACACTGAAAAGAAAACAGCTCTCCTCTTTATATCCTTTTTTCTGTCTGTTGCAAGAGCCAAAATTGGGGGGGGATTTTGAAGGTGTGCTGCACTGTACAGGAGCTACAGGGCAGGGTCTAACCGACACTGGAACTCGGGAGTTTTTATTCACTAAGCCTTCACAGAAGGGCAGGTGAGGCAAGGCAGGTGGCTCTTTTACTGCTCGGAGAGCAGTTGGCTTCTCTTCAAAGCAGGCGCCCGTAAATGTCACACCACTTTGAGACTGCATGGAGCACTCAGGAACAATGGGGATACAACTGCAAGGCACAGAAGTTGGGAAATTTTCCCTGTGTGTTGATGTATGATCATATGCGGCCCCTTATACATGTCTAAAATGTTGTTCAGTGTCATAGAGTAGGCTATCAGTCTCAGCTGTGCTGCTTCATTTCCTGCTGATTGTGATGTGGCTTCATTACCTTTCTATGGAGGTGATAACAGTGCACCTGCTGTCTCTGTTTCCTGTGTCTGACCACAGCTAGTCGAGCCCCTCCCAGTCAGCGTGGTTGTCGGCCTACAGGTGGCGGAGGAGCTGCTGAACCTCCAGCACTGCCAGATCCACACACTTATGGCAAACAGCTCTGATAATGACTGTGTTTTTTTATGTAGGATTAGCTGTTTAAAGTCACCTTCTTTTCTATGAACAAGTAAACTACTTTAAATACGGCCTTAAAGGAGCACTCAACCAATATTACACACAGGTTCAGTTTACCTATGTATGAAAAAAAATAACCACAATGATGTCACAGTAGTGTTCTTTGTTATTTGCATTATGGGAAAAGTAATATCCAACATTTTTGCAGCTTGACCCATATTTAAGACTAAAAAGGACTAAAAAATCATCAGAGCTCTCAGTTTCTTGTGCTTCAGTTTTGACAATTCTTTATCCTCTCTGATTGGAGGTGAAAGTTACAAATATCTATTGCAAGACATGGTGTTTGTATCTGCCACTTAGGTTAATTTCTAATGAACCCTCAATAATGGCAGAACATCACTGCACTCAGACACTCACTATAGACCATAGATGTTTGTACCAGACTGTTTGCTACCCCACACAAAATGTGTTTGTCGGTTTGCTTGTTTACTGTGCTTAATACACATCTGGCCATTTTATTGCCATTAAATGTCCTTCAATACAGTAAGGGACAAGAATTAGTAGTATAGTATTATAAATGATATGTGTCGAAAATCATACAAGGTATATAAGATGTGTAACCAGTTTATTTAGGCATGTATTCTGCACAAAACAACAACATATAAAATAAGCTAAAATCAGCAATCTGAAAATAAAATCTCTGAAAAAAAGAAAATTAACATGATATAATTTACACAGTGCAAATCCTGTTATTAAAATAGATTCACAGTTGTGACAAGAAATTGAACAGTTTTCTTATTTAGAGTCTCCTGGGTGCTGTGGGATCTTTTGCAGTCCAACATGGGGTCCTGTGTCTGGTCAGACAGGGAATGCCTCACATACAAACTTTCTCTCTTTAATACAAACACAGACACACAAGCATCATATTGTAGTAAGAGTGGCCCTTTATCCTTCCCTTGTGCACTTTTTTCTCATGTGTGCAGTGAACTCTACATATTTATGTGAGTTGTTTCTTTTTCCGACGCCCCGGGATGAGGGATCACTGATGGATGTGAGAATCCGAGGCCTGGCTCTAAAGCTCGCCTGTCAGGAGGCATTACTGCGCCGTCTTGTGCAGGAGGACAGTTGGAATCCTTCCGCACTGATATCTTAATCTGCGCCTTTCAGGAGCACGACTCCTGATGAAGTGGTCACTAGAGATGGGAGGGAGGGGTGGCGGGCAATTCAGGTGACCCATGACGTTCACTGGCAGGTAAAAATTTGTAGGAAGTGACATGCCTGGACACAGAGACTCCTCACTCCTCTCTCAGCTTTTAACCCCCCACCACCACCTCAGGAGAGTGTTTGCAGGAGAGGGATTTTAAAAGCTGTGCCCCAGTTAAAGCTACCATCATCATTACACTAAGAGGTTGAACTGTGGCTGCGTAATGTGTGTGCCGAGTTACTCTGTCTGTTTGAAGGGCCCTCAGCAGAAGTGTGTCTGCTGTTGACACTCCCCATTTAATATTGTTTGAATTTTTCATCAAGATCCCAAGGCCTGTTACAAGGGCCTTTTGTTTTCCAACTTGTTTGTACATTCTGTGTGTGTGTGTGTGTGTGTGTGTGTGTGTGTGTGTGTGTGTGTGTGTGTGTGTGTGTGTTTGTGTGTGTTTGTGTGTGTTTGCAGAGACATTATGGATTTATTTAGCTTGAAATGTAACAAATTTAGCATGGCTTTACATGTTTCTGCACACATTCTTATGTCAATTATCCCAATAGTTTTACTACAATTTTTTTTTCTTTTCTTGTCCATGCTGGAGGTCTGAGGTGGTCTAGAGAGGGATTCCAGGCTCTGGACTGGACATCCAGCTGCAGACATCCCTGTTCCCCTCTCCTCCAGTATCTTTTGTGCAGGGGACCCTGACGCAGCCTTGAATGCAGGTCACCGCAGGTTACTGACAAAGCGTGGTGAAAGGGGGGTTTTGTGTGTGTGTCTGAAAGAAGTGCACGCGATTAAAAATAGCCTGCCCTCCTGTCAATGCATCGTCATTAAAAACAGCTGGGCCGGGCTCCTGTCTGCATTCAGCCACGTGAAAGTTGATTCTCTCTTTGTGCTGCTATCTTGTCACAACTCCCCCTTTACTGCCGCCCTTTGTTGGCTGCTTTGTGCGAGCACCATCACGGAGGCAAAGTCAGCCTCATAAAAAGAGTTCATTTTGGATTCACTGGCCTCCGATGAACACTGGGAACTTTCTTTTTTGTGCCTTCATCCATAAATCGGTGCTCACTCACTGGGCCCTGTCAGTCTGTCTCAAAAGATTCTTTATGGAGCATTTCCTACTTCTTCCCTCGGACACGTTTTGTCAATTCACCCATGTAGGTAATCAGCCTAATCGCACTCGTGGATTTTGAGGCTGCCAGGATACCAACAATTCAGCCACAATGCAGCATGGATGCTCCACTAATTTAATTTATGCAAATAAGGAGGGGGAAAAAATCTGTATTTTATTTGTGCTGATGGCAATAGATTTAAATTAATCAACTTCAATCTCACCAGGTTGTCAGGTGATCTTGTGGTCCATGAGAGTGTTTTCATTTTGCTGTCAGTTATGACACATTAGAGCTTTCATTGGCTTTAGGATGAGTCCTCTGAGTCTACAGGTAAAAGTAAACAGACAGGATCCCACCCATGGAGCAGCTGTCAGTGGCTTCAATGAATCTGCTCTACCTGGGCCACGAAGCTTCAGGGGTTAATGGAAGAGGAGGAGGCGGACAGGCTCTCTGTAAGGCACAGCCTCCTCTGTTAGATGTTGGGCTTTCAGGAAGCCCTCCTTCACCCGGCTTGTCATTTTCCACCACCCCTTATTGTTCTACCCTCTTTCTCTCTCTCTCTCTCTCTCTCTCTCTCTCTCTCTCTCTCTCTCCCTCTCTCTCTCCCTCTTTTTCCTTCTCCCCTGGGCCCTCTCTCCACTCTGTCCAAGGCCTTTTCTGATGCCAAGAGAACACACACAAACAAGCAGCAACATGCAGCCTCACATCGACACACACTCATAAAGACAGACACAGAACAATCACACACAATCAGAAAGTCTCTAAAGGGCTGTCTTATCTTATCAGTATTGTCATCGCTCTATCACCCACTGCCAATCCTCTTGTCTGATTGCCCAGTGACTCCAAAAAAAGGGGTAGAGTTTATAGTTAAGAGTTGTGGAATAAGCTCAAAAATTATAATAAGAGGACATTTCTATTTCTTTTGAAATGTTCTCTTTTTGAATTTAAGGAACTGTATGTTATTTACTGTCACAATGTAAACATTTTAGTTGCCGCATTCTGTTTAGTAGGTTGAAACAGACTGGGCACCAAATAAACCAAATAAATATTCTTACTTTATTTCTTTTTTACCGTGTGTGTGTGTGTGTGTGTGTGTGTGTGTGTGTGTGTGTGTGTGTGTAGGTGTGTGTGTGTGTGTGTGTACAAAACAAATGGTGAAATATAGTATGTATGTATGTGTGTATATGTAGTTTTTTTTTTTTTTTTTTTTTTCAATGTTAAAAAATAGAAGTTTGAGAAAACCTTCTATGAGGCCCAGATGTGCCATCAGTGTATTGTATACATCTGGATAATGTATGATGATAAATTAATTTTAGGAGTTGCTATACTCATTTATAATGAGACAATAACATCTATATGTTCCCTCCAGTCCTGTGGCATTATTAATTATTAATATCACAATTGCTCATCATTTTGATGATTTTGCATGACTCTCTCTGTGGTCTTGTGGTCCTGTGTGAACATCCTTGTACTTTCTTTAATCATTATGAAAGGAGATTGTGTTATGATGCCTTTATGACAGCTAAGTATACTGATATAATGCAAACATACTATAGGGATCAGGATAGGACACAGCAATCAAACTGTGTCATGTTGATACCAGACCCTATTTTTTTTTTTTATCCTTTTGTAATTCACTTTTAGACATGATAATACATCACTGAGGTTAACAGCAGCTCTTGTAAAGCTAGTATCTTTACTATATTATGGATATGTACAGAGTGTTACCAACTCCTCCTTTTATTCTGCTCTTTTTCTCCCTCACGTCTCTCCGCCTCAGCGCTCTTTTGTTCTGTCTCTCTGTCTGCTTTTACCTCTGCTGCTGCTGCTGCTGCTGCTGCTGTGCTGCTGATGGAAGGGATTGTCTGGTTTTATTAATATGACAGGTGAGCCGGCCCAGCTGCTACCTGTGTGTGTGTGTGTGTGTGTGTGTGTGTGTGTGTGTGTGTGTGTGCGCGCGCATGCATGTGCGTTTGCGCGTGTGTGTCTGCCAAAAAGCAGCAGCTGTCTCACACACGCAATGCACACATGGTCTCATATGAACCCATTCACACAGACATTATTGTGGCATATAGACTTGTATTTTACCGTATAATATAATCATTTCAAGTGCATCAACACATCATGTCAAACTGGTGGAAAGCAACAACTGGCCAGATGCTCTCCACACTGGAACCATATTTGTGTTATTACCCTCATATATTACCACTTTGTTTACTTCCTGGGCTGCAAATCACCAATGTAATTTTCACTGCCCCTCTGAGATGGCCATAACATCCCTGCTCTTATATATACACTTTATGATTTGACTCATATGTTGGGGTTCAATACATTCATATTGACTCAGGTAATTGAACACGAGGGACACATGCTGTATTCATAAAGGAGGCAGGGAGACAATTCAGTGAATATAGGTGTATTGGAACAGAGGCTTCTTGCAGGCTGGTTGATGTGGATTTTGCGTCAGGCTGTATGTCTGTCACTGGACTGCACTTCAGGCATGACAATGGCAGCACAGAGTTCTTCCACCTGAGCAGACTGTGTACCTGAGTGGTCCACCTCATCCACCAGGATTGTTTGTATATGTGCTGCTGGAGGGGGGGGACAAGGGTTGAGAGCATTGTTGAACGTTTCTGAATATCTACATCGAGTTAATGGCAAGCAACACCTGCTCTTTGGTTTCTGGAGTCTTTGGAGTCTGATCACATAACAGGGAGACAATGTGGTTTCATGAGGACACTGCTTTAGCTGCTGCCAAAGTCACTTTATCAGCTTTAAAAGTCACTAAACTAAGAGATTTTTAAAAGCATTTGGTTTATCACTTCAGTTAACCTATGTGAATTAATAGACACAATAAACCAGCCTCTCAAACTAGGAGACAGGTATATTTTATTAGTGTTCTCTGGGGACTGACTGGCTGATGGGCAGAGATAGTGCTGGCCCAACTTACCCCGAGTAGATACTGTACTGATTTTAGCCATAACAAATTGTAGAACTAGACCAAATTTCTGCCAAATTGGTTGTTGTTTGAGGAGCAGTTTGAGTTAATCACCTGAAAGATCAACGATCTGGCTCCTGGACAATGGATGGATTTTTGGCATGTCTGAAATTTTGGTTGGCTGTCTGTTAGATACTGTAAAGGGCTTTTTTTAATATTATTTCAGAAGTATTTCACATGTTGTGTTTAAAACTGTAGTGTAGAGACTGCTGTGACTTCACTGGACCATATTATCTGCGTCTCCCTTGATTACTTTTCTTTTTTCTTACTTTTCGTTCACATCAGAATTTCACAAAGTAATGCTGCCTTTCCTTCTTTTTGTCAACTTTGAGGCTACTGCCATCTTTGAACTTATCTGCTACACTTTGTGGCTTATTGATTGACACGTACAGTGTGAGCAGAGAAATCGTAGGTGGTTCTGGCTGTGCAGAAAAAAACCTGTCATGTGAGTTCTAGGGACAGAGTCTTCCCTGCACTGACCCACGACCAATTGTAGCTGGCTGCTGGGTAATCTGTGAGCTCCAGCGTACTGCTATGAAGTTTTTTATCAAAAAAAGAAGAGACACTTTTTACCATTCTCTTCAATCTGTGATCTTGAATCATTTGATTGGACAAATTTTGAAGACGTGACTCATTGTGATGCTACTTTGTAAGCCCTCACGTTAATTAAATCAGTACTAATACAGTACTAATAAGAACACACCAAAAGAATGTTGCTATGACAAATCGAATTTGAATACAGGCCACCTCCTGTTTTTTAATCAGCCGACCTCTAAAGGCAGTAGGTATAATTAGCACAAAGGTCTTCTCCCCTCAAGGAGGCCATTCCTCATGAACTACATTTTCCATAGGGCGGAATATTACTTCTTTGTAGGTGTGGGCCTGTCAAAAGACAAGGGGTTAATGCAGTGCATTGCTGCTTAAAGCGCACTTTGCTCTTTTCAAATTTTACCATTGTGCCTGGCAAGATCAAAAGGGCCCTTTCAACATGTCGCTGTGTTCAATGAGCTTTCATGTCTTACCTCATTACTGGAAAACTTTTCTTTGATTGAGCCGAGGTCTGAGCGGAGTTTGATCAGACAATGGGGCTGGACGACTTTCACCGTAACACAATGAGAAGGCAACAAAGATGTTGTCTCAAATCCCTCTCGAGATGCTGGGCCCCCACGCTTTACTGTGGCCAACGGGCCTGTGAATTACAGTAAGACCCCTAAAAGTGAGGATTTGTAACTCCTCTGATCAGACTCAGCTCACGACCAACAGAGACTAAATCCCTGCAGGGAACCAGCAGCAGAACAGGGGATGAGATGAGCTTCTCCGAATATATCTCTGCCCATTTTAAACCCTTTCTGATGGTCCCTGCAGGAATGGCTTAAGCAGGTTAAATTCAATTTTAAAATATGCTAATTTAAGCAAAATTGAGGAACTGTACTTTCAAAAGCCTGTTAAAATGAAAATCTTTTTATATTTCAAATAACACACAACACATTCTATTATAAAGAGAATATTTTATTTATGCAATTTTTACACAGTTGCAAGGTTTTCTTTTGTTCTGACAAAGTTCTAACATTTCATGCCAGGGCACCAATACATTTTCCAATCATTTTTTGGGGTGGAATAGAGCAAACAAAGCCCTGAGTGAATCCCTGAGTATACACACCTCTCTCTGACTCTGAGAATTAGCCTGCAAAAGTCAGAAGTGGTGTTTTACTGATCAGTAGCAGGTCTCTGTGGAAACTACTTTTGACCTTCTTCCTTCACACTCTTCCTATCTCTTCCCCTCATACACACACTCCATTTTTCTATCCTTCAATTTCTCTCTTTATATATATATGTGTGTGTGTGTGTGTGTGTGTGTGTGTAATATATATATATACATATACACACAGTGTATATTTTTGCTTTCTCCCTGTCAGCCTCCCTTTCTCCTTCTCTCACTTTTACAACTTCATTTCCTCTCCTGTTGATTTAAATTGTTTGTTTTAAAACATTTTTATCATCTTTCCAGTGATAACTGCTTTATAGTCACAGGTAATTGCACACTGTTAAACCAAAATGCCAACAAGAGACAATATAAATATTTGAGTGATTTAAAAAAAAAAAAAAAAAAGAAGAAAAGAAAAAAGAAAGAAAGAAAGAAAAGCTGTTCCTGTGACCTCTGCTAAGTAGAAAATTGAAAATGAAATAAACTGCACCTAATGTGAATTTTCCACCCTGATAATTTTCCTTTCTTCAGAGGAGCCAGCCAATAAGAGCCAAGCTTTTGTTCTTGTTATCGCGCACTGTTCATTTGTCTCCCAGCCGGAAAGCCATGTTAAGATAACGCCATCCTATCATCTGATTGTCTTATCAAAGTTGAGCGACACAGCACCCCCAGTCAATCTGAAATATCAGTCAGCCTGGATGAAAAGGTTAAGTGCTCCACAAACCTCTTGTTAAAGTTTGTGGTCAAAATACAGACAGCAGAAATAAACCATGAGTATGCACAGTGTTTACTACACACACAATTTATTCAAGAATTATTTGTCAGATGCCGATTTGAGGCATCTCACCTCACCAGGCTCATGTAGGCCACTACTCAAGTCCTGTTTAATTTCTTATGGCCTCCTCTCGGCATTTCAAGTGCAAGAGTGTGCAACCCTTATACAGCATTTGACACCAGGGTCAGTGGAATTGCCCCACTTGAACTAAAAGACATTTAGTTTGGTTTGGAAAGTGAAAACTCGAACACCATTAATTTGTTTGCTCTCCCACTAGTCATGACCACAGCAAATGCCATCACCTCAAAGAAGTGGTCGGCTGTCCTCACTTTTATTTGTTTGTTTCTTTGGAGGGTGTGAGAAGTTGTGGAGCGCGGCTGGAGCGGACATTGGACTTGTTGTTGGGGGGGGGGGGGGGGTTAGACGTGGGTGACTCTCCAGAAGGAAGGCTTTGCAGGGAGAAAGCTATAGGGAGCTAGCAAACAAGTTAGCTAGCGACAGAGAAGAGGGAGGTGGTGGAGGTGGTGATGGTGTTGGGAGGGGTGGGGATTCATTTAGCCAGGCATAGCTGCTCTTGTTTGTGGTTGTCCCTGACAGCGTCGGCAACGCTGCTCCAAAGCACCTGTGTTTGCTCACTAGCTTTCCCCCAATCTGCTCGAAAAATGCTGTGAGCATGTCACATGGTGGCCAGATAGCCTGGGCACCATGGGAATACAAAAGCCGGGGCTTTTAGAACAGTTAATCATTAATGGAGGTCTCTCTTTTGTTCCCATTCAGCTCCACGCTGACAGAGGCTTTGATATTACATATGGCAGACAGGTCAGACGTAGATATAGCCAAGTACATCGACAGGAAAGTGCTTTTAGGTCGCTTGATGCGGGGTGATGAAAGTAGACGGTAAGCAGCAGTGGAAAAGTGTCCTTCAAATGAAATCCATGTATGTCTGTGGAGGACAGGGAGAACACACAGGTCAATCTTACATGTAATTCTATGTTTCTTACAATATAATAATTGTGAGGCTGCTATTGACTGGTAGAAGTGAGTTGCTAAGTAGCGTCAATACATGCTGGTGGTACATAAAAGCTCAATAGGTGTGCTAGATTACACAAGAAATCCCATACTACCAAATAGAAAAAAACGACGACAAATTCATGATTACACCATTGTCAGTGTTTGGCAGGATGGCAATAAACGGAACAGGTCTTTCATGGGATGGGAGGCCACTTTTCCAACCCCACAATTAATTAACATGCCCTAATCTCAGTTTGCTCTCCATCTTGAACTGTCAATGAAAAGTCCAGGACTCATTTCACGCCTGTCAAAGTGGGCTTTAGAACAGGAGGAAAAAAAGGCAATGCATGAACTTGCTTTCACAAAGCAGAGCCAAATTTATCTTGAGGGGAGATTAGGTTTACACAGCCACATTCTTATAAAGCACTAAAAGGGTCAGAGACAAACTCCTTATCTTCCATTTACCTCAGCATGCCAATGGTTCTTTATTGAAAGTTAGTCTCGACCCCACCCTAACCCCCCAGTGCTAATAATACTGTATGGGACTTGGAGAGGAGAGTGGGACCACAAACATTTACGGCTGAAAATGCAGCACAAGAGCAGGCAAAGTGGCCACTCAACGCAGGATGCTTGGTGCGCCGAGAGTCAATCATTAACGTGGCACTTTTAGTGATATCTGCTCTCTGGCTCAGAGTAGAAGTCAAAAGATAAATGAAGGTTGTGTTTCAGGGAATGAAGAAAGGCTCCATCTTAGGTGCTTTAGCAAACATACCAACCCACACGTAGGTTT
Source organism: Seriola aureovittata (assembly GCF_021018895.1). Taxonomy (NCBI): domain Eukaryota; kingdom Metazoa; phylum Chordata; class Actinopteri; order Carangiformes; family Carangidae; genus Seriola; species Seriola aureovittata. The sequence continues at coordinate 18,012,849 of NC_079376.1, read as the reverse complement.
CTTTTGAGACTTTTGTTGCCAGTTCTCATGTCAGAGTCTCACTCAGACAATATGTTCTCAAGCTGGCCAACAATGGTGAAATGACTCAGGTTTATGTTTGTGTTAACGTCAATATGACACGTCCTGTATTCTCTTTACTTCTTCACCTCTCCACCATCAAATATACTAGCTGAATAACTGGTATATGAATAATTAAATAGTTTTCTGTGTGACATAACATGCCCTCAAAAATAAGTGAAACCCAAACTAAATAGCAATTTTCAATCATTTAAGCAACAAAAATGGAAATATATGTCATTTTCTTTTCATTTTGATGTAGCATAATGCAGAGACTCTACCAGAACATAAAAACATTTCATGTCCTCTTTGTCATGTGTGAGTGTGATGCTGCCACAAATCTTTCTTTTCCTTACATGCAGCTCAACTGCACTGCAGTGTGTTTATTTGCTAACCCTGGTCACCGATGATAAGGGCCATTGGTGTCCCCAAACTGTAGCTCACAATCTCTCTTCATGACAAAGCGCCCATGTTTCTATCCACACATTTGTCCTGTGCAGCCCCACAATAAGAGGAAAATAAAGAACAAAACATAGGTGCTAGTAAATCTTCTGCCTCAGCTATAAGGAAATAAATTAGGTTAAACAGAGTCAAAGGATGGGTTTAACAAGTGTATGCTTCAAACAAAAGTTCCTGTTTCAGGAGGGAAGGTGCATGGGTGATGGATGGCTCGGCAAACATAGCTGACATACCTGGCCAATGCCATGGGCCGGTCACAGCCCAGGACTGAGAGGGACATTGTGTTGTGTGTGTGTGTGTGTGTGTGTGTGTGTGTGTGTGTGTGTGTGTGTGTGTGTTGTGTGTGTGTGTGTGTGTGTGTGTGTGTGTGTGTGTGTGTGTGTGTGTGTGTGTGTGTGTGTGGTGTGTGTGTGTGTGTGTGTGTGTGTGTGTGTGTGTGTGTGTGTGTGTGTGTGTGTGTGTGTGTGTGTGTGTGTGTGTGTGTGTGTGTGTGTGTGTGTGTGTGTGTGTGTGTGTGTGTGTGTGTGTGTGTGTGTGTGTGTGTGTGTTGTGTGTGTGTGTGTGTGTGTGTGTGTGTGTGTGTGTGTGTGTGTGTGTGAGAGACACGCATCAGTGTAGCTCTTCCGCAGCTATCCCTCTTCCCTCTGAGGCTTCATCTCCCTCCTCTCCTCCGCTCGGGCCATGGGGATCACTTCAGTCAGCAGAGCCCTGTTTGACAGAGACACAGCCTCCATATAAATCCCATCCTCCTATTTATTTGATGTGCAGTTCTACTAGGACGCCTTCGATCCGTCCTCAGGGAGCCCGCATCTCAAAACACTCAAATAGTCTGGGTGCGGCGATAAGCACGGGGCTGGAATTATACTCCCAAATTCCCAAATCCTTATAGAGCATTGTTCCATTGCATTTTAAGACACATACACAGAAAGAAAACTGCCAGATGATATAGACGGGTGAATTACTGCAATTTTCTGATGTTTATCTTTTTAATATTTTATATTTACATGTGTTATGTGTGAAAGAAAAATAGGGCGAAAAATTACACATATGAAGAGAAAAATGCCCTTTTTCCATGAGTGCAGTCTGAAGCATGGGAGACGGGTCATTGCAGTCTGGTGGATGAGTGGGAGACCTTTATGGGAACACCCAGGAATGTTTAGTTAACTCGCCCGTCGCATTCAAGCATGTGTGTCAAAGGTGTTTACAGGGTGTTGACATTCACACATTGGCAGAGAGGTAATGTGAGTGGTATAGCCATGTCTGGCTGAGCTGTTCAACACAACGAATATGAAACAACATCTCGCTGTCAAAATGTTCCAGTATGAGCGGTGGCATTTAAATGAAGATGTTGAAAACACTTCTGCAGTTCACTTCTTTAATTTGTTTTTTTTGTAATCTAATAATGATGTACAAAGTAAGGAAGCATTTTCAGCTGAAAAGCACTAAAATGAATCTGTTTTTAAAATTCATGTAATTATAAATGATGAAATATAGGCCTACGTTATAAATATTATATTTTTAGATTTTTATCAGTATTTGTTTTTTGTTATAGTTTTTTTTCTTTTATTTTATATTTTTCTTAATACATGATTCACTCATTATTTCAAATGTATAATAATGAAAACCATATGTATACATATAATTAAATGTAATATAATACATTATGTTTTACATGTTTATTTTGCATATTCTTCAAAACTTTAATTCTTTTTATATGTGAAGTAAATTGCAGTCTAAGATAATTAATTTTTTTCAAAATTATACATTTCCATAATGACAGTTTGTTGGATCAATAATAGTATCTAGGCAAAACAAATTTGTTTCTTCAAAAACAGTTACATATTTTGTTTATTTACTGCCACAATTAAATAAAACTAATTTAATCATACATTAAAAGATAATAACTGACCTTTTTTGTTTATTATAAATATAGAAACATTATCTTATTATTTTAATTTAGCCTTTTCCATAAGTTTACATTTTTTTGAAGCCATTCAAAGGTGTTGTTTTTGTGGTTATAATATAAACAAAATGTAATTACTCTGATAAAACTAACCTGATAATGTGTGGTTTAATTTCCCTTATGTGATGTTTTAGCAATAAAACATAATTATCCAGTAACAAAGAGCAAACATAAGATATGTAAACATAAATGTTTAACGGTTTGCCTCAACAAAGCAGTGTCATTATAATTCACAACTCCTTTTTTTTTTTTTTTTTTTTTTTGCAGAAAACTGAGCTTTTGATGTAGCTAGTTCTCAAGTCTAATTTTCAGTGCAGAATAAATATGATTTCTGGTGATGCACAATGGTATTTTGTTTGTTTCATAATATACACATCAAAAAAGATTAAAATGTTTTATCAAGAATTGTAAAGAATACAATAGTCAGTGGACATTGAACAAAACATTGAAAAAATAAAAATAAAAGTAGTTATTTTTGAATATAGAAAATTTGTATAGCTTACAGCACATTTGTCTGATTTTTATCAACTTTACAAAATACATATATGCCAGTATTTTGATTATATTTTTTTACACTACTTTACAAATGCCAAGAACCTCATCATAGTCGCCCTCTCAGGTCTTTTCTTCTGCAGTGGGTTGCCAAAGAGGCAACCAGTGCCAGCAAGTACAAGTCAGCATTTCATTCTGTCTGTCTGTCTGTCTGTCTGTCTGTCTGTCTGTCTGTCCATATGACCACCCACTGAGAACCGTGGAACATCAGCTCTAACTCCCTCCTGCCAGTTTGATACTGACCTACAGGTGACAAAACATCTAACCTGTTAAAGTGCATGAATGTCCAATACCTTTAGGTCGCATCATATTATCATTTAGCGACCGAACCACACACCAGCTCCCTGCAGGTATCACTCAGACTGCCATTGTTTAAGGTAATTGGAGGAGTGTTGTAAGTTTCCTATGACTCACACAGCTCTTTTCTCCACCCATGAATGCTGGAAGATTGTGGGTCGTAGTGAACTTAAAAACGAAGTCCTCTCAACTCATAAATTACACGGCCACGGACAACCTTAAGCGGTGTTGAAATGCCTCGAACAGAGCTTTATTTCAGTGTTGGTGGAGCGTGAAGCTGAGAGCACCACCCCACAAGGAGCCAGGCTCTCACAGGCACAAATAAGACAGCTATTTATCTTGCCATACCTGAGGTCTGACATGCTGGCAAAATGCTGATGTTGCACCAAAGGTGGATGTGAAAACAAGCACTTACTGTTTCTTAATGATGCTGCTCTTTGAGGTATTGCTTCTGTAACAGGTCATATACCTTTTTTGTGATTAGGGCCCTTGTGAATAAAGTCTGGTCTTAAATTTAAAAATTTCTGCCCCAAACAAAAGGGTTTTCCTTCCTGGGACCTGTCTTGGCACAGCTCCTGGCACTTTGAAATCTGATCTGACAGATTAAGAGCTTAGCCATTAGAATAAACCACTGTGGAATCATCATGGGCTGTGTTTTCACTCTGCTGGAATAAGAACAGTTTTCCTGTCGTTTCTGTGAGCATAAAAGCCGCTCGCCACTCTATTCAAATACATTACAACTCTTACGTAAAAGTATACATAACATTTTTTTAAGTGGTTCTATAAATGTAATAGTGTTAAAACACAGCCAGACATTCTCTTATTTCAAAGGTTTTTCTTTGCAACATCATATTGTGTAGAAATCATCCTCAGTCTGACCACCCAGGGGGTCCCTGACACCACAACCTTTACAGAGGGGGATGGGTGTGTGTGTGTCTGTGTGTGTTTGTGTTTGTGTTTAGGCGAGTGTCTGCTCACATGCATGAATATGCTCCTTCATCTTATGTGTATTGATTCTCCTGTGACATCCCACTCCTCCTCTTTTTGTTTGTGTGTTTGTTTGTTTGTTTCGGACACATTTACTATTGTTATTTTATTCCCAGCAGACTTCAACTGGGAAGCACGCTACTTCCATTTCCTGCCACGCAGACAACATTACATGTATTGAGTGTGAATACACATTCAGCAGAGAACTGGTCAATGTAAATGCAAACACAAACCAACAAACCAAAACAAAAGAGCACAATATGGATCTTTCTCTCAGCCAGAGCCACTACACTTGCTCTGTTTGCCCTCTCTTCTGGCTGGAGTTGCCATTAGGTCATATAATGACCGCATCTCATTTCTCCCTCAAGAGCCCTCAGAAGCTTTCAGCTTTTGGCTGGAAAAGTACATCTTTGTCGGCTTCTTGAAATAGGACACCTTACTGTTTATTACTTTTATACACACCTTGATATTTCTCACTTTCCAAACCCAACTCTTCTCATTCTCTTTCCGCTTGATAATGATCCAAATGACTGTAAAACTGGAAATTCGGCATCAGCTTAGGCAAAAATCCACTTGGGTATCGTTATCGCACCCTGTGCTTGACTTGTGCTGCCTCCTCTAAGAAGAGAAGAGGGGTCAGCCGCTATCCCCCCTCGCCGGCTGCCACCCTGCCTTTTATACCAAAGTGGAAGCGATTCAATCCCTAAACGAGTACACATGCTAAGGTGAACAGAGATACACATGTGATAACCCGTTCAATTAGACAACACCGTCATGGCAGGCAGAATGTGGACAGATAAATGACCATACAGTATGGTGTACAATGGGAATTAAAAGTATAGGGCAGCTGGGCTCTTATCTGGCCAGGGAAGAAGAAACCAGGCAACAAAGGGAGGCCTAAGACTAAGAGGCTTGATGCATGGGAAAGCCATGGGCCGGCCATTGTGGCTGCCCTTCTGCTGAGCAAATAGTCCAAACTGTTCATTCCCCATCTCCCATTCTCTCGCCGGTACATTGTTTGTGTCCTTGCATTTCATTCTGACTGGGGAAGATTGCTCTCAGGGCCAGTGAGCAAACAGTCCAGAAAAGAGCCAGCTATCTCCTGCCGTTCCCAGGAGAACTAGCATTTTTATTTCAGCTCCAAGCTGTCAAAGGATTGGAGAGTTTATGTCAGGATCCTGAATTAATTGCTTTAAGCCTCGGGGCCGACGCCGGCGTTTTTATCACCAAATGTTCGGTAAAATGTTTCCTAGCAAATTATGCAACCCCCCCACCCCACCCACCATCGCCTCTCTCAGTCGCCAAACATTTGGTATTGGATACATACAGGATGAGTTTCTGCAACACAAATGATGTGTTTAGTTGTTGTGACAGCACAATGGTGTGAATAGTGATGGGCTATAGCACGGCTGTCAAGGATTTGGTGGAATGAAGGCAAACAGCAAACTTTTGTGTGTGTGTGTTTTTTTTTTTTCTCTCCCTCTCCATCACGGTAGGTACACGAGCCAAGCTTGGCAATAAAATGAGTAAGCTTACAGATGCCTCAATAAACCATAGCTGTTCAGACATTTGGTGGACCGAGCTTTAAAGGCTCCAAACTGTCCTCTGAACTGCCAAAGTGACTTCAGAACCGTCTGTCATCCTCATATCCATCCCATGCCACTGCTTACCTAATAACTATACACAGTAAATCATACATTTAGACTGAAAAGCTATATATGCCTGCAAGTCGTATGTCCAACCCAACTCCATTTACCAACAACTTTGGGATCTTGAACTTCCAGTTTTATGACAAACTTTGCACTAACGTTCTTAAATGCACTAAATAAAATCACAAAGTTGATACTGTTTAACTTTCGGCTGCTCACACACTTTCCAATCCAGTGTATCAATCCCAAATATTCCATTTATCGTATGCAGAGATTTTAAATTTTTTTATTATTTTGGAGTAAAAAAATTGCAGCAGTTTTTATAAATATCATCATGCTGGTGTATCTGGATGATGTGTTTTCATTCTCTATTGACTCTTATATGAACAGGCCAAAAACAACACAGGAACAGGCGGTCCAACAGTTCCAGTCTTCAGAGCCACACATCAGTAACTGAACCTGGAGGCACCATCTGGACTTCACTTTTCTTTACTCAAATACATCTGCCGGTGTAGTGAACCATTATATTTGCATCTAGAAAGCATTGGTAATATATCACCGTGCCGCATGATGCTGTTCTGTTTGTATAAATAAGCTCTTTAACAAACTACCTGTCATTCACCTATTGGTGGCTAAAATCATTCAAGGCGGTAGCCCTCCAATCTAAAAAGTGGGAGTTGTACCCAAAAAATATGCAACTTCTCTTCCCATGACAGGTTTGCATATGAAAGGAAGCCAGTGTGAAATTTGCATCAATACATAAACACAACTGTCCCTGACACTATGACCTCAAACAGTGGCTGGTTGTAACAAGTCTGAGCTCACAGCTAATTTAACTGTAACCAAGGCCCTCACAAATACCTTATGATATGCAGTATGTGCACCTTTCGCACATTACATTATCCTTCTGCTGGGCACTTCAAGATAAGAGCATCCCTGCTCTGACCAATAAATATGCCAGTTGACTCCTTAATCTGAAAGGATATTAAGTGACAAACGCCGTCATGTTTCTGTCAGCGTCAAGCAGGCGAGGGTTAAATAGTGTGTATCAGGGGACTACTCTGCAGTTGGGAAAACATAGAGGCCTCATCCTTCACCATAATCTGTTCAACAGCCCTATAGACATCTCCCAGCTTTCCTCAATCCTTCAACTGAGCATCAGCCTTTCCATTATAAATAACACAGCCATTTATATGGGATTAAATTGGGGATTAATTTGATTCAAGTCAGGGTATGGGAATTCATTAGCGGGCAGACAGTGGCGCTATACATGGGGAGAATTTAATTTGAATCCCCCAAGGGAAGCACTATGGGGCACTGGGGCTGTGTTGAAATGGAGGTCTTAAAGACAAGGGGGGATATTGTTCCACACTTAAGATTTGGACACTTGTAAGGTGGCACTTTATTGCTGTTGATGGGTTGTTATCAAATTGAGAGCTGCAATGCTATTAGGTGAATAGACAGTGAGCAGGGAGAACAGGGTTTATCTGAAGGGAAAGAGGGCTTACCCTCACATCTGCATGGATCAAGAATAGTTCTTGAGACTTGCATGACCGTGAGGACAGGTTTTTTTTTTTTTTTTAGCTCACACTCATACGGTATTAAAATGAGCACATTATTTGAATGTCAGTGATTCTCATGAATGTTGAAATGGCATATCTATTGTGGCCATTTCCGACAAGCAGTGCAGTGTAAAGTAAAGGCATTAAATTCAGCTCGGACACAGATTACAGAATTCACCCCTGCAGAACGCCATCCTGGCATTCACTAAATTGGACAAGTCCCATTGTAAGATAGCCTATCACAGTGCACATGTCTGCATAGAAGAACATATGCAGGACAAAATATTCCGTAGTTTGTTATTCCGAGGACGGCACTGGGGGCACACGGGCTTGTTTGCCTTTGCTGGGAGAGGAGATTGGATTGGGGGTTTAAATGAATCGCTGGCGCACCACGTTTATAGGTTTCATTAACTTTTAATGAGTTGGGTGTCCTTCGCTGTGATTGGCTGGCAAAGCTTTGCCTCCACTTCCTGGAACTGGAGCTGAGGGGGAAGTGAGGAGATACTGCAGTATGTTGGCTTCCATGTTATGACCATGTGCTGCTGAATGTGCCACAGCGGGTGGAAATGGGTCAGAAAAAGAGGATATAATGTGGTACTATTCCAAAAGCAGAAGCCCCAGATATCCATCAGCACTGGCAACTGCTGAATCTAAAACCTGGAGGTATCGAGCCTCATGGGGAATAAAGAAACCTTGGCAGATCAATCACAGCCAAGCAGGCATCCCCTTACCACAGCTGACTGACATATCGCTTTATGGTAGCTTTGCCAACAAGGTTTGATCTCAAAGACAGGCATGAGACCCACTGGGAAATGCCTGTAGAATTACCAAAGAGGGGCTAGAAGCATGAGTGCGTGCATGCACACAAATGTTTCCAGCAGTCAACCCAAGCAATACCTAACTTCATATTTTGAGCACCTTTAATCTCCATCCAATATTGTATCTTTCTGCCTGGTTGATCACACATACGTTATCTTGCATGAAGGGTTTTTCTGTACACGTTATGTTTCTCCTTGAGAAGCTAATCTTCCCCTCCTCTGAGTCTCACTTCAGCACTCCTGAGAGACAAAAGCTTGGACTGTCATCGCCGTTTTATCTTTTTCATCAGACATTTACATGATCTCCATCACCCTTGATTTTCAGTTGGTCCCCTAATGAAACCTCAGTTAGTTTGGTAAGGTGGAGACCGTTTCCCTTCCATTTGCATGATGGCAGACCTGTGTTGCAATACTTTACAAAGATAAACACTGACCATCCATCCACTTCCAGCCATATAAAAGCAGCAGGGTAGTGAGAGGCACCCCGTGCTGGCCTGAATAGATCGCCTTTAGGTCACTGCACGTCCCACCAGCTGCTGCCTCACAGTACTCAATGGGCATTGTTGATGGACCTCTCTCTCTCTCTCTCTCTCTCTCTCTCTCTCTCTCTCACTCAGGACATGAAGGAGTTCTGCACTGGAATGTCACATAGTCATGTCAGAAGAGTGCAGACACATCACAGTCATCGACCGCATTCTCACCCTGTCTATCCTGCCATCCTTCTCTCGCTTTCTGTCTCATGATCTCTCTCTCTCCAACACACACCTCTTGCGCCATCATAACAGAACCCTAACCTGGCCCTCATACATCTAGTTTTGAAAAATAACGGCCACATCAGTCAGTTATTTTGACTGAAACTTTTCACTACGTTATATTGTGACCTTTAATTATTGTAAGAAGGGAGTAGTTATGATGTAAAATCTGCCTCTTGTTGTAAAATGTATTTTCAGTTGAAAGAAAAAAAAGGTAAAAATAGAAAGGAGGAAGGAGTCATGTTTTTATGTGAACAGTAGGAAGGGAGAAGAAATGAGTATAGTATCTATGGCTTTTCTGCACATCTGTAAATCCCTGATTATAATCTAAAGGATATTTCTGTGATCAGAAGAAAAGACCTCTCTGTTAGTTTCTACTCACTGCAGATTGTTTTCCACAACATATAATAACCAAACATTTAGATATTAACAACAGTATATAATAACATAATATAAAACTATATGTGCATAATTTACAAATGCTGACAACTTTAATTTGAAGACTCATCCAAAAATCTTTTTTTTCAATTTCATGGAAAGTCCATCACAGTCAGTGATGTCAGTCAAACAGTTCCTTTGTCTGCCAGAGGTTCCAGTTTAATTTAATTTAACTTCTCAATTTCCTTTAGCCTAGTAAAACAGAATATAACATAAAGGAGATTTAAGCCGCACCTAAGCGTTTGAGGCCTTAGAAGTCCTAAAACACAGTGAAACAATGTGAACAACAGCAGGAAGACAAAGTTATAGTACAGTTTGAATTGTATTGATAAATTATGCACTAATATTTTTGCCCAATGTGCCCAATCTGTAGATTACTTCATGTTTTTGAATTCATTGTTTTGGCCTGAAATAGCAAAATAATCTATAATAATGCAGAATGCAGACATGTACGTGTATTTATATTAACCTTACTTTAATTTAATTTAAATTTCAGTCTAAAAATTGACAACAAAATTATTATTTTTTGTCATTTTAATTAGGATACAAATTAGCATTGAAGCTTACTTTATAATTTCAATTTTAATTTTAAAGCAAATTATCATTTTTTATATTGTGCAGGCTGGTATCAAAACTTTTAATCCAGTTTGGTTGTGCACTCATCATATTAGCCAATTATTAGCCAGTATTAGAAAAGAATACACAATAATGACAGTAAATAAAAATAATAATAAAACAGCAGCACTACAGCTATAATAGAGATCAAAATAATTATTCATTGATTAGATGAGCACAGATTTTTATTTTAAATATTTTCATCTAAAACTTAAGTTGTGTCCTTAAATTTGATATCTCAGTCTCAACAATATCCCCTCCACACACACACACACACAGATGCACTTTTCGTCATTAAACAGTTATAATAGCTTAAAGCCTAACAAATTTATTCATTGCCGGTAAATAAGTGCGAAGAAAATTTGAGACACATCGGTTATGGTCTATGGACGGACGGGAGGACGGAGCTTCGCACCGGGACGGGCCGCCTGCTGAGAAACCATGGGTGGCTTTGCGTTTTGACTTTGTGGTCCCTTTAATATACTGAGGGACGGCAGTTTGCCTTGCTAGGATATGGGATTAGGAGTATTTCTGGTGAAAGAGGAGTTAAGTCGGGCTAGTGTGGACTGTCCCTCCCCTGCAAAAGGCTGAGACAGAATTACAGCTTGTTGGACCGGTGTCCCGCCGTCGTCATGGAGACAGATCTACTTGGGTGTTCCAGTCAGCGGGCTGCAGCGCAGAGCCTGAAGGTGCGGCAGACACCCTGCTGTATATAACACCATCTGACTCCCTGAAATAACTCTTCACCTGATTTAATATAGTCTACAGACTTACAGCCTAATCAGACGAGCCATTAGTGATGATCCAAGAGTCTTTGTTAGGCCGACTGGAGGAGTGATTACCACACTATTCTGCTGTGACATGCTCATTTTATCGGCTGCTACTGCCCTAATGGGAACTTCCGTATATTTTTCTAACATTTTTTATTCATTTTTTTCTCTGTCCTGCATAAAACCGCAGGTGACTGATAGCACTCTTACCCTGCTATAATCAGTTGACGCCCATGGGTGGATGGCTCATAGGGAACTGAGTCATTAAAAATAGAGGCCCAAACTCGCCTAGGCGTTATAATGCATTGCTGTAGGGAAAATGTCTCACTTAGGCGGTCTGGTACAATTAGATGCTATTTAAAGGCATGAACAGGAAAATATGTAAATTGGTTATTGTTCTATTACAATCTGCTACTGATAAAAAAAAGGAAGCTGAATTATGAATAGCAGATTTTGTGTCTCTATATTATTGCCCTCTCATGCATGCCTCGTTTTAACAGAACTACATAATATTTCAGTAACTGCAGCAATTCTGTCACCGACCTTCAGCCACGGTCTTTGTGCAGCTTTGTGTCTTTGTGAGATCGCGGTCTGACGTCCAGGCCTTTAATCAAGAAATATGCAAATGCGTCCACAAGAAATGCGGAGAAATCAGGTTAGCGGAGTAAAAAAAGGATCAACAGGCTGGACCATCCTTTATTCAGTTGCTATAACAACAGATGTGCTCGTCTATGATGGCGCGCCATGGGGCTGCAGAGGTAGGCTATCCTCCCTAGATGGAAAAGCCAGTACAAAGTTAAAGAGATGGGGAAGGTGCAGTGATGTGGCCTCGGCGAACTTTTGTCCGTCAGTACAGATTGAGGTCGGTTACCTTTGAACCGGCAAAGCTCCAAAAGGCCATTCCCATCTCAGCGTGCACTAGAGAGGGCTTGACTGGGGTTATCCCGCCTCTAAAGGGTCGGAGGAGAGACGCGTCGGGACACAATTGTTTAATGTTGGCAAATGGACATTTTGGAGAGCTCTCCATCTACTTAAGATTTAGAAGAATTAGTTATTTAAACACGGCCTCTTCGACTTTATTTTGTAAAAGCATCAGTGCAGAATTATGAGTGGCTCTATTATTACTATTATTATTAGTAGTATTATTATTATTATTATCATTGTTATTATTATTATTGTTGTTATTAAATGTATATTATATTAATAACATAACCTATTTTAAATGATAATACATCTATAATAAAGTTCCGATTTCTGAATAAGAAAAAGCATGTAGCCTAATTTATTAAATCACAATCACGAAATGTTTTATGTATATTTAACAATAACTGTAATATACCGTGTAAAAATGTATTTTCATACTGGTCTGATAATAAGGCAGCAGCAGGGTAAGGGCTGCAGCGAAGCTCGTTTTCATGACAACAGTGCAGCGGCAATGATATCAATCAGCCGCACACTGCAAAAAATATCCATCCCAACAAGTCATAGGTCCACATTGAGTCTCATATGTCACTGAACAAGTGATCAGATCCGCTGTAGATTCTCCAGTAAAAATCAATATGCATTTTCTTGAATGAGGTGATAGTTTCTAGATGCTGATGAAGTGTTGCTGCCTTGTGAGGTGGTTTAGTTTTAAGAGATCACCACCATTGAAAACGGATGCGATTCTCTCATCCTCTGCATTTTTTTTCAATCGCTTTTTAAAAGTTGCAATTTAAAGATGCACCAACAACAAGACTAAATTAGTTGTTATGACTTTTTTAAAATTTTTTGCAGAGCAACAGGATCCCTCTCCATCACGATGCTCAAAGACACAGAAACTTGAAGCAACCTCTAGCACACAACCTGCAGATCCCCTCAGCTTTGCACCACCCTGTCGTGAAATCCAATAGGTCTCCTTTCTCATGAATTTAGGATATCATCCTCTGCACCCCACCCCCCCACCACCACCCCTCCTACTCCCCATGCATGTCCGGGAACGGCCATCAAACCACCTCTCTCTCCCAGTTAAAAGAAAATAAAGATTCAAAATACTAAAGAGAGCGTTGTAGAAAATAAAAGCTTCATACCTGTGCAAAATAGCCGGTGCTTGTTGTTGGCAAGCCACACAGGAGCCCATTGTAGAAGCTCGCCTTCTGCCTTCTGCAAAGGGCTCCAGACATCACGGCATTTATTTGAGCTCAAACTCTGTCACTGTTGACTTTAGCACAAAGCAAAGATTTCACTGCCCCGCTAGTTAAAAAAATGATTATTTTACAGAGATATCGATCAGTGTGCTATAAAAAAAATCAGCTTAGCATTATATGTCTAAAATGAATAGAACGAAATTTAATGTCTGTGTAAATTTACAGAGCTGCGGCGTCCTATTCAAAGTTTACACTTGTGCAATTTGGTTTGTGTGTGTACTCTTCCTATATGTGGGCATAGCCTCCACTCTATTGTTTACTGGCTTTGTTTATTCGCAGATCACGCTGTTTAAAGTACGATCTGTAAAGAGGGTCTGGAGAATAAACGCACACTTTAGGCCCTACGTGTTCAGAAGGCGAAGGGGTGTTATTTGGTTATAAGGGGAGCAGAAATGTCCCCAAACTCCCCTGGCCTTGGATTTGAGCTCAGCAGGGGAAAACAGGCGGGGGGGGGGGCTCGATTCATTTGGACGACAACTCGCCTATCTTATCTAACAAGAGGGGAGGGTCCAACTACTTTAAAAATAGGGAGTAGACAATGGACCCCAGATTGTGAGGATAGAAGTTAGAGCAGCGCATTGAGGCGGCTCTGTTCCCAAATCAGCCCCCTTTTCCAGCTACTATTCTCCTGCGCCACGGGACGCTGTTTTATGTGACAATGACACTTAATCTTAGTCACTGATCTAAACTTTGCAGTGTGTGTGTGTGAGACAGAGAGAGAGACTGTGCCTGTGTGTGGATGTGTGGGGAAGTGGGATCAACCTGGGTGACTGGCAGGCAGGCAGGGTGTGTGAGTGACAGCCTGAATCATAATATGTCTCACTGTATGTGTGTGGGAATTTAAATGGCTGATTGAATAAATTTACAAAGTTAGTATTTGACCAGCTCCTCCTGCACACTGGGAGTCAGCAGCTGCCTATCAGCCACATCAAATTATATAGCCTACACACATGTATGTTAGCGAGTCTCTGCACGGGGAAAATTTCTGCAGAAAACACTCCTTTTTATTTGCAGCATACTTGGAATAGGGTTTATATATCTCAGCTCACTCTCTTTTTTCTGAACTGCTTCTCTGTGGGGTTGTCTTGTTTTCCTCGTCACATCAGTCTTAGAATATCACAAAGCTGCTGATGTGGTGGATAAACTTTTTTTCCCCCATAAATATCCAAATTTATGTTTTGGATTAATGAGAGTGTGTTTGTTTTATTTACATTTAAATGACAAATTGAGAGCATTGTGCTCAGTGTTGTCCAGCAAAGCGATTAATCCCTGCGGAAAATATATGCGCCGTATCAATTAAGAAAAAATAAAAAAATAAAAAATATATATATCTATATATCATTATATATTATTACCGGGAAACTGATCTTATGTACCCCTGAATATAAGAAGAATGCGTCGATGTTATTATTCATGTTATAAAAAAATTCTGTCCTTATTTGTATCTTCCTCTTCACAAATTTTAGTTTTTAATATTTAATATGTGTTTAACGTGAACTGTAATCAAAAGTAATGTTTGTATTTAATGTGTAATATTTCTGCTTATATTCTGTTCTATTCATTTAACCTTAGCCCCAAAGTCCACCCCCAGTAACTCTTAACAGCATTTAATGGTTTCCTCTGCTAGGCTAGCACTACTGTTGAAGTATAATAATTAGTAGTTATAGTAACAATAATAATGATAATAATGATAATAATTATGATAATAATGATGATAGTAATAATAACGGTCAAACATGGTCATATTCAGAAAACAAAACCAATAACACTTTAATATAGATTCTGTTCTTGTCACTACAAGAATACACATATACAAGCCATAAATAGGAATCACACAAATGATTGAAGAAATCCTGCGAGGCATTTAAATTCATTTAGGAATCCAGTTATGCAGATGGAGGCTATTTTACAGCACGTTTTTGTTTGTCTTTGGGGTCCATTCCTGAAGCCGACTTCTGAACAGATCTCGTCACATTATCGTTACTTTTAATTATAATTATTATCAACATCCTTTCTCAAAATAATAAGGCTACTAACAAACTCGACAACTAAAACGGTGGGAAACATCAAAAATATCTGAAATACATATTGTACACAAACTCTATATTTTTTTTTACAAATGTACAAATTGAAGGAAAGAAAGTCCACATCGGAAGGAGGGGTGCAGAGTTTATGAGGAGTTCATGATTGGCCTGGAATAGACGCCTTGGTAGTAAGTTGTGTCAGGTATGGATGAAGAATCCAGACCGGCTTTCCCCGCCATGGAGCCCATGGAAAGAGCCCCGGCCATGGGGGAGCCATAGCCGGAGTAATGCATCACCTGCTCGTAAGTCTTTAGGTCCATTTTGTGATGCTGCTGCTCCGAGGACATGAGGTTATTGATGGAGAAGGGGTGGTTGAAGGAGTAGTGGTGCTCCGGCTTCAGATGCGCTTCGTGGGCAAGGACCGAGTGATGCTGGGACATGAGGTGCTGCCCCTGCGACACCGGGGAGGCGGCGGCGTGCTCTGGGCTCAGGGCCTGGCTCGTCTTCATGTCCGACAGGGACCTTTTGTGGTCGCTGGAGGAGGAGTTGGAGTGCGGGGACTCGTTGCCGTTGCAGCTCTCAGAGCTGCTGTTGGAGGAGCCGCCGTCCCCTCCCTTACGGCCGGTATCCTTCATGGCCATCTTCTTCTCGCACTTGAAGCGCTTCTGCCTCCTCAGGTAGCAGCCGTTCTCAAACATGTTCCCGGAGTCCGGGTGCAGAGTCCAAAAGGAGCCTTTCCCGGGTTTATCCGGCGACCTGGGCACTTTGAGGAAACAGTCATTGAATGACAAAGAGTGGCGAATGGAGTTCTGCCAGCGCTGCTGGTTCTGTCGGTAAAAAGGGAAGAGGTCCATTATCCACTGGTAGATCTCGGCCAGTGTCAGCATCTTACTGGGAGACTGCTGAATGGCCATGGTGATGAGAGAAATGTAGGAATACGGGGGTTTGGCGTGCGTGTAGCTCCGGCGGTAGGTCTTAGGGTCTCTGGACCTGTTGATGTTAGACTGTCCGTATATGGGGCTCATGGCGTTCATGGTGTTGTAGGATGTCAGGGCGTTCATAGACGCGGGCTGCGCGGTCATGGGACTCATACTGGGGCTCAGGGCTGCGCTCATGGCCGTCATGCCTGCGCCCATGCCGTTCATGGCTCCGGTGCCCGGTGACATCCCGGTCATGGAGGGACTCATGCCCGTGTTGACGTATGACATGTTCATGGAGTTGGCCGTCATGTTGGCAGTGGTGCTCATGCCGGACATGCTCATGTAGGTATTCATAGAGTTCATTCCCAGGCCCGCGTTCATGTTGCCAACCGAGGTGTAACACTGTCAGTGAGGGAAAGAGGAACTCGTCAGTTTCATTTGGCACAATCATAACACAGGAATTAAATACAACTGCAATTACTAAACATAGAGGTTAGTTTTTCTTTAAAACTAATAAAACCAGATTACTATTATTACTATTAATTTAATAATACATAATAATATTAAGATAATGGCTTATTTTAAATGTGCAGAGGCTGGTAAAGGTTGAAATGATCATAAAGGGTTCTCGCTCTCGCGTGAAATAGTTTGAGAATCCATGTAGTCCTATGCCACAGTTAAAGCAGGTCAATGAAATTAGACAAAATGTACAACAACGCGGATGAAACTGTTGACACGTAATATGACTGAGCTCACAGCGACTGCAACACAAATATTTGAATCAATCTCCACGAAATCAAACAGCTCCAGTGTTTGTTGAGTGGAAACATGACAAAAAATAATCTTATTCAGTAAAGATATGTATAGACTTCTCAAATTATAATCCGAGTGAAAAGTTTCCCCCCCCCCTACATGTCAAGCAACTTTGTTAGGATAGTGCGCTGCGTGGAGATGGGGGAGGATTTGGAGGCGCCTCAAGTCAATATTTGATCACAAAGTTAATATTATCTCAGGGCTAATACTGAGTTGTATAAAATGGGATCGGCTTTAGACGGAAAAATATATATATTTAAGGTACCCACCTCGGGCTCTCCGTAGTAGGTGCTCCAGTCGGTGTGTTCGTGTCCTTCCATTTTAACTGCTCCAAGCATCATGGAGGACTTTTACAAAGCGTCTCCCAGCAGAGGAAAAGCCAAAAGTCTCTCTAATAGCAGGTGACTGGGGACCACTGAGTGTGTTTGGGTCGTCGGTGTGTCCCTTCGTCAAGAACTGGCGCATGTGTGTCTTATGGAGCCAGCCGTGAAATGCGTCTGTCAGTGACTGGAGTTCAAATGACGCTCCGAGCTGCCTGTTAACGCTGTGATATAGCTCTGTGCGCTAGGCAAGCCTCCAATCCCTACTTCTACGCCTTGGGCCCTATTTGAATAATCTCCTCGCACCTAGATGTGAGACTCCTCAAGCTTCCCCCCTCCTCCTCTCCCTCCCTACACCACCACCACCACCCCAATTGTACACCTGCGCTGACTGAAAAGAACAGTTTCATATGAAAAGCTTCATTATAAACTAATCTTATTGTATTTTGGCTAAAAAAAAAAAAGGAACTATAAAAGGAATGTTTGCCGCTCGTCCTTGGTGTGCTTTTCATTACGCACATCCTCAATAAGCGCAACCTACTTATTCCACTTCAACGGAGCTGCAATCATAATCCATTTTTATTGCATTCAAGGAATTTATAGCTTAAACCTACCATATATAACTGTTAATTATTTTACACCAACAACAAGGAAGTTTATGAATTTAATACTCATAAAGGTAGATCTATAGTAGAAATCCGCTTTAGGTAAATGCGCCTATTCATTAATAACTGTATTACACTCGCAGGGGTGTGTTGCTGTACGAACCCAGCCATATCCAGCTGTTTATTGTTACTCAGAAAAACATCAATATATTTTTAAACGCCTGCAGTGTGAACCTGCAGACTGATCGCTGATGTGGGCCTGCATGCATGCATGTGTTGCAGTGCGCGGGGAGCCTTCTGAGCTCCATTCAGATGGTTTCAACACTTTTGGTAAAATGGGTTAATATTCAAGTGATGCCAAGAGGCCAGTTATCATCACTTTGCCCCAGATGTTTTGAATAAAAAGCTGCTGGACTCTTCCACCTGTTTCACCATTAAAATACGCGCCATTTTTTTCCTAAATATTTTCACCAATATTTGCGAAAAGGCGAGATTTTGTTCTACTTTACTGACCTGGATGAGAGTGTTACTGTTTCTAAATGTATTAATTAGTGTTGAATGTGGCAGACGCAGCTTCAGAGCGCCCTCTCTCGGTTATTGTGTCCAATTGTGTTTGTGGCACAAAAAGCAGCCCAATTCCTTGAAATGAAAGTCCCGTGAAACATTTTTGAATCGATGCAAATTGTGTTCATCTCCTTTTGAATTTTTGACAATAAATAGATGCAAAATAATGTATGTAAGCCACAATAAACAGCGGTGTATAGAGGTTATTAAACCGCAAACTATTTACCCACCTTTTTATTTGCTAAACTGAGTATAGGGTTTATATAAATGTTAATGATGTCAGTTCAGAGTGTGCACCATGGTGTGGGGTGGACTGGGTGTTGTTCATACTGTTTTTTTTTACGCTCTTTGAATAATGAAACTTTATTCCTACCCACTGTCTCAGTATCAGACGGCTGAGGCCTCTTCTACTTGTCTGTACAGTATTTGTGTGACACAAACATCAAGGTGAGGCTGCAGTCCGGTGCCAGCCACGTGTCAGTAGTTGTACATCTATTTGACTGCATATTTACGCAAGAGCATAACTATCAGTATAGAGCCCCATTAGTAAAGGCGAGTAAACCTGTCGTGTTGACGAGGGACTAACAGAGTCTGCTTAACTTGGAAATGAGATCATGAGAAAACGCTGCGTGTGTGTTTGAGGACTGGCGATTGCAGCGGAGGAGCTGGAGAAGCTCAAATCTGCGCCTTCTCGGCTTCACTCAGTCAACACTCATTTTGATTATTATTGTTTTTAATGATTCAAATTTTCTGAATGACAAAAAAACAAAAAACAAATGAAAATAACTATTCAATATTTATTTATGTATTTTCCATCAACATAAATTATTATTTGTAGAGCTGTACCTAATGTGTTAGGGATTATGAACATGTAGGTCTTAATATAAAACAACATACATGCCTCATCATGAATAATGCATACAAAAATTACATATTTAAAAATGTAAAATATTTAAATAAAATCTGTTTCACACATATTGCATCTGTGACTAACAGTGTTACACAAGCATGGGGGTTTTTCGGAGTAAAAAGAAAAGTGTAGGACACTTTTTTTACACAAGTGTGTGAACTGACCAAAAATCTCCCATTGTGTGTTAACTTCAGTAAGACTGCTCCTAAAGTGTCACCAGATCTATGTGTGTATGTCTGAAAATATGAGGATTTCACGTAGTGATTCCAACAGACGGACACAAACCATCAGTACTCTAAAATGGTCCTTGACCTGCATGACATTATGTTCCTGAATGAGACATGTTGCTAATTCCACAGTTAATCATCAACCTGCTGGACTCCTCTGACATGGGTGAAGGTCACATTTTGGATTTAGTTAAAAACAAAAACTTCAGCTGGCTCCATTTTCTCTATCACCCGATTTCGTGTGTAATTATTCATGCGCTGGCGTTGTGTGTGTGTGTATGTGTGTGTGTGTGTGTGTGTGTGTGTGTGTGTGTGGTGTGTGTGTGTGTGTGTGTGTGTACTAATACACTCAGTGTCTCTATGTCACAGGTGGAAAGGGAAATCATGCAATTATATTTTCAAGTGGGGTACAAAAAAAGTTGTGCAACATCTCTAACATCTCTCTTGGGCTACAGAGGGAAATCGGTCAGTGTCAGTTTGACAATATCTACACTGCATGGGTCACATACTCTAGAGAACTGAAACATGGCTCTGTTTCACTCCTATCACCTTTTTAAATGTTTCGTGGTTCAATAGGTTTTTTAAACAGAAATTATCAAATAAAGTGTGTGCAGAGGACACAGGAGGAGTGTGACCATCAAGTGATGATATTTTAATTCCCTTTCATCTCTATTTGCAATTACAATATGCCACTAAATTGCACCATCCCTTTACCACCAAAACAAGAACATCTGCCTTGCAACATTAAATTTTCCTTAACTTGCAACAGTGGTGGTGGCCACTCACCCATTATGGTTGGATGACAAATAGTGACTGAAACATCACACATCCAATTTAACTGCATTATTCCCCAATTTAACAAACATACACAGACTGTACGTAGGCCTGTTTCTTAATGAGAAGTTGACTGTGATGACATGCAAATAGATGTCAAATTAACAGAAACACCATTTTGAGAAATAGTTTTAAAACAGGAATTTTTTTGCCTTTAATTTTCAATAAAGAGGATCTAATTTTTGTGAACAATGTTTTTTCACATAAACATTTCAGCGCTCAATGCACAATAAAACCATCTTATGATTATATTATAGTCATATTATGAGGAAGCATAATTGTACCAGTGGAAAGTTACATGCTAATAATACAGTGCAGAACATGTTAACTTCTGGTCAAATCATTAATAACTTCTGATTATCCTGTTACTTGAATTTTAATCTGCAGTATGTAATCTGTCTTTTTGAAGCACATGTTCAGCACATGAACTGGAGCCCTGTCGTTTTAAATGCTTCACAAGCATCACTATAACATGCGCCACACAAACTGCTGTTGCATTCATTGTTGAATGCTCTCTTTCCAACTCATGCTTTCACAACCGTGTGCATACAAAGGAAAAAAACACAACATTGCATTTGCTTGTGTTCAGAAGTACGAGTCACAAAACACTGTGTTCTTGTAAAGTTGACAAATCCCCAGTGGTGCATGTGCCCTACATCTCTGCTCCCCTCGTTGATTAGCCTCCATGATGATCAGTGCTATTTTTCACACATTCAAGTGCCATTCCCTTACTGGTTATGATAAGGGCAAACACGAGGTGATGAAAGTTTAATGAGTCATTTAAAGAAGTGAAGCACAGACACCTGCATGAGCAAGGCCCTAAAATGGCCCCACAAAGCCTATAGTTTTGTGGCACAGATGCTGTTGGGTGTCTGGGAGGGTTTTTTTTTTTTGGGTGCAGGGCAGGGGGATGGAAACCGTGTGCTCTCTGCTCTGTGAGAGGGAGGCGGAACTCTTCGAACATTCCTTCAAACACCCAGGAGTTGTTGGCAGGAATGTGTTAACTTTAAGTTTCAACTTTCAAAGTAAGCCTTTTTTTTCAACTGAAATTTAAAGATTCACTTAACAATGTTGCTTTTTGTGCTTTTGTATCCTTCTGAATGCACCAAGTCACACAAAAAAAGAACAGGGCAAAGGGTTAAGCATGTAATTCATCAAAATAAAATTAATAACGAGAGAGTATTCCTCTTAGAAAGTGCTGGAAAAAAAATGTTTGCTGCCAACTTGCCTGTGGTGACAGTAAACATTCCATAGCCGGGCTGGAGTTTGGACTTGCCATTATCTGCCACAGCTGTGACAACGCCTGTTGGCTGCAGGTTTGTGGCTGGCCACACTGTGTTTACCTGGAAATGAATCTGAAAAGCGGCTGGACTGGGAAGGCACACAACCCAGCTAAATAAAAACTGAGAGTAGTCATTGCAGCGAGATGCAGTGGGAGGGAGTCCAAAGTTATTGCACTGGCCCCAGTGGGTCAGGGAGCAAACACAGGCGTAAACGCACTAAGGATATCCTCAAATATGCACCTTTTGATATTGAGAGGAATGTGGCGAGGAATGCCATTCGATATGTTTTATGTTGACTGTATCCAGGGCACTGCAGATTCAGTACTTGTCATGTTAAAGGACCTTATGTTGACTGCTGCCCTTCATTTATCAAACAAGGTGACAGTTTATCTATTGGACCACAGGAGTAGAGTCGGGAAGGTGGGATCCCCAGTGATGCACAGATCAGATGACACTAAAGAATGCATGTGCACTGAAGTAGTGGCTTCAGGAGGTCCCATGGTGGAAGTGTTAAGTTTTACATTTATAAAATAAATGTGGGTACCACTTTCTAATAGGGAGCCATACATAAAGGGTTGTAGTGATTTGCTTTATTCATCATTAATAAATCATTTAATAATGCTATATAGATCAGTTAAAATTACTAATGAGACCAACTTTTGGGTTGCCAGGTTATCAAAACTCTACTTCACTGGTTAGACCAATTTCTATATTTAAAAAAAGAGCTGCAAATAATATGGATCATATCCATTTATTAACAACCTATTTACATTTATGGCTTATTTGAAATTGAGACATCCATGATAATTTATTAACAGATGGCTTACATTTATAATTGCATTATTACCAAACTGAATTAATAAACACCTGCCAGACCGGTTTTTCACAAGCCGGCAACCCAAAATTTAGAAACAATTTATTAACCATTTATAAACCAGTTAGGTGCAACTTATAGGCATTTTTAACCAGCAGTTTATTGGAAAACATTTTAATGTGTATTGGTGTGGATAATTAATTGTACATATCTGTCCAATTTAAAACTATGAATGACCTTAAGGAGAAGAAAAGAAAAAAACTCACACATCATGTGGATTACATGATATATTTATGTACTTTATATATACCCCAACTCTGACATAGGTCTGTTCACATCCCATTGTTGCTTGTCTGAACTTTCTAAGCAACATGGATAGGGTGTGTATTAGAGCCAAAAGATTTAATATCACCAAATCAGCACATTGTTATTCATTAGTGAACCAACTGCAGAGTCAATACACATTTAATCACAGACTGAAGGCAATTAAAACAGGAGGGGGGCCAGTACTGCTATGTTAATTAAAGTGCCAGGCTCCCATGGGAAGCTCTGTGTCTAAATATCACTACAATCAAGCCCATGCCATAATCCATGATGAGCTATTGCCGTTTACACTCGGCCGCCATGCTGTCAGATCCCCGTCAGCGCAGACAAGAGGGCAAACCTGGGCGGATGATTAAAGAGTTGTGTATCAGCAATGGTCTTTCTAATCCTAATTGACTCGAGGGACATGGGCACAAAGATACTGACATCCTTTCCATGACAGTTTTAGTAATTGATCAACTATCCTGATGTAGTTTTGAATAGACACAGTGTTATGAAATAATTCAGTCTTTAATGCAATATCTTTTTCTGATCATCACAATGGTCAATTTCCTCAAATGTGCTGAGCTGCAACCATCTCTGAGAGACCTCTTGAGAAAACACACATACACACACACACACACACACACACACACACACACATCTCAGTTCTACATCTTAGAGAGGCTTTTGGTCCATTTCCTTTTTCCATCAGTCACTCAGTGAGTGAGTGAGTGAGGTTCATATCTGCTGCTGTCTTATCTGTATTCCAGGCTGATGGGGAAATTCAAGTTTGGGATTACCTCTGACTGCTGACCCGAACCCATCTCAGACAACTGGCCAGCCCTGCACTTTCATTATTCTCATGCTTCAAAGCACCATACAACAAAATCTCACACTCTCTTGAGCAGAGCCACGCTGCTGGCATATCTAAAATCCCTGTGTCTGAACGTGCTATCTTTGATTCGTATGCATGAGGATAGAAATTAAAAACTGATAGGGGGGAAATGTTTTATCTGGTCTACATTAGAGCAGAGCATATATCTTCTACCTTCTACCAGGCAGTTGTCTCCTTCCTGTATGGGCTGAGGGTCCATCCATATGCAGATGGCTAATTTGTAGTGTTTACAGAGGAGCATAGAGGGGCCGACAACTCATGAAGAGGGCTGAAAAGAGGCTGCCTACGTGTCACCCCAGAAGCCTGGTGGTAAAGCCTGCCCTTCCAGAGCAACAACATAAGTGTCCAATCTGTGTTTGCTTACCCGTGGACACCGATGGCTGAGTCCTGGCCAGGGGCCCGTAAATTTTGCCTTTTTTACAGGCCCTGACAGCTAACAGGCTATTGGGAACAGCGGCCCAATGACACAGCCACTCAACAGATTAGCACCTCATCAGCCTCCTGCGGCTTCGAACAAATACGGTCCCTGCCTCTTTTAAGAGACAATAGGGCCGCCACCGCTAAACAACCCCCCGCCAAGACAGCCCCCACCCTCCTCCAGCCACAGAACTTCCTGGTCTGGTCTTTCTCCGGGCCACAGCTGCATCAAGGGGTCCTTCCCCAGTCCCTGAGCCCACCCCGACCCCAATTGGCAAGATGTGTGTATTTCAGGTGAGCAAATATTGCCACTTGCCTGAGAGTTCAATGGCCAGTCCTTTCAGGGCAGTGGTAGGGGGGGGTTGCGTATTGCGCCTGCCTGCTTTGCAACAGGGGTACATGTGGCCTCACACAGCAACCAGTCCACAGGATGGGTCAGGGGAATTCTCCAGGCACAGCTGGAGTCAGCAAATCAAACATACCTATATAGCTCATCTGCATTTTCCCAGACTAGGAAACCATTTCCAGCTTTCATTTCCTCTCTCCACAGCTTTTACAACAAAAGGGTTACTTGATGTCCCAATCAGCCACCACACACACAGATTTGACCTTTTTTTCTACAATACACAGTGTAAAACTCTGACCTCGAAGACATATAATTTAAAGCATAACCTGTCTTTTCATCAACTAAAATTCCCTGGAAATTGACACACACAACTCTCATTAGGCAATAGGAGCACATGCAGTGGAATTGAAGCTGAGCTTGTGAGCCACTCATGTTTCTGTCTCAACTACACACATTAAAGGTGTAAATGCCCTCTGCAGCTGCATTCATTTGTCATCCAGGTCTTAATGTGGAAAAAAAGATAGGGAAATACATTGTGTGCTGAGATTGTATTAGAGATTGGAGATAGAGTGTTTCTTGAGACTTGTGCCCTTTGTCAAGGACATGGGAAGAAAAAGTAAAACAGTGTGGGTAGTGTGTGGGTTTCAGTTAGTTGCAGGCAGAAAGCACTGAACAGATAAAGTTAAGCTTTTTGTTGTTTTAGTATCAGACATCACATCATGAGAAATTGTTTAGCATTTCTTAATTCCAGTCAACATTTGTTGAAAACGTAGGATAATACTAATTAAATGAATCACTATTTACTGGTCATGACTGACAGACGGCATTGTGAGGATGAAAGGCCACCAGCTGAATGCCACACCAACAAGTCCCTCACAGAAAGGCCAGGCCCACAGCTAAAGAGAACAGGATCAGCTTAGGTAAAGGCTACAGGCCCGTGGATGCAGCCAGCTGTGTATTGGGTCAGAAGATGATGTGTCAGTGCAGACTGAGAACCACCTTGATCCCCGCTGGAAGTCAAACAGAAGTGTGGATAGCCGTGTCCTGGGAGGCCTTCTCTGCCATCACAGTGAAATGGAACTGGCCCAGAAAGTAAACAAGATCTCTCCCCATCTCTCCCCCAAGCCCAGACCAACCTTGTCTGGGTGATAGGTTTTTTCTGTTGTTCTGTTTGTTTGCTTGTTTGGTCTGGAGCCCATGGATACCCAGCATGAAGTAGAGAGGAGAAGTAGAGGAATGGAGGATGTGGAAGAGAGAGGAGAGAGGAGAGGAGGTGCTGGACAAGGATGCATGACACACAGACCTCCCCTTGAGGTGACGAGAGAAGTGCTCAGAAGCTACCAGGCAAAGCTGCTCAACAAATATACACAGACCACAGGATCAGGGCAACAAAGACAGATCGCTGTCTCTAATCCTTCAACAGATGTTATTCCTGACACACATCTGACAGCACAGTCTTAATTCATGTAAATTACCAATCAAACTCTCAAATGTGTTTTATAGTTCACTCTAAAGGAGATTTTTTATGACTCATCCACTCAAAATCTCTGGCATTTATACAGGTAATCTCTAAATGTGGTGAAGGACAACACATATGATTTGATAATCAAATTTCAGGGGGCAAAAATTAATCTCTGTCCATTTCATGATCACAAAATGTTGCACCAAACCTACTGTTTCAGAAACTTTCACAATCTCCCTCACAATTTCAGTGGATTCACCTACAAAGAGTGACACCCTCTGGCAGCACAGAGAATTGCTTTCTCCACGGAGGCTGTCCATGAATTGTCCCCATATGACATTATATTAATATACAGTAAAGATATACAGTATATAATGAGAGTTTAAGCACATTGGGCCTGTATGTTGCTCATTTTTCCCTTCTGATCATGTTAGCTCATAGTGTCATAAGTTACACATTTCACACACTAAATATTTTCCTTGTCATTAGCTTCAAAATAATGTCAACTTGCCATCAGAGAGCACTCTTTGAAATAGTAACTGTGCTGCGGTTTACTGTGAGCTTTTATTGTTTAAAGTTTAAAGGCCCACTTAGCATAATATTTATGATGTATAGAAAATAGTCTACATTAAATAATCCTCTGGACCACTGGTTCTAAACCAGCCGTAATATCACAAAATCATGCTCCTCTGAAACTGAGATTTAAAGCAGTCATAGAGAAAATTTGTCCCTTCTGCAGATGAATGTGAAAGCAGTCTTCTCATGTCAAACTCTACATCTTTCTGTTCTCTACTAAAGTGGAATATTGTTTTGAATGGAACAACACTGCATAAAACCCATTTAAGTCTTTGAAGAAAGCCATGAACCACCAGAAATATTACACTTCCATCCAACCAGAGGAGGGAGACATTGCACCTTATTTCCCCAGAACATTTGCTCTAATGTCCTTTTCTCTCAACTGCTGAAGATACACATCTTTTCACATTGTATCCTTACATCTGACAAACACAAGCTACTCTAAAATAAGTTGTGGAGAACAGTTTGTATTTATTTAGTTCAGGATCAACTCAGTGAACTCTAACAGGGCTGTTGTATTTGTGCCTGTTGAGACTATAAATGTCTCTGGGGTTAATGGGGTCATCTGGCCTGCTAAGAAGGTCCACATCTTGAAATCATTCAGACTAACAGACACAAGAGAGCAGTATTGAGTATCTTGAAGAGAAAAAGTATCTTCAACTTCTCATCAGTGGCTATTAGAAGATAGCACTATAATAAGGGTAGCCATGATTGCTAACAGTGGTCAGTCGGTATCTACAGTAAGTGCGGTGAACACTGGTGAAGGAATCAAGGAAGGCACACTTCAAAGACTTTGCTAAATTAATGACAGCTGTCTATTCTCTGCAGTTTATGGTGAACTGTACCTTCAGACAATAGACCCATTCAGAAGTACAGTGCAGGAATAAGACGTTTCATTCGTATGGCTGGAGTTGAACACACGTTTGATACTTGAAGGAACTCCATGATAGCATTTATCCTGAGTGATTTCAAAGTCTTCCACAAACCCCCACATCACCACCACCCTCTTTAACTATGTCATTACTCCCTTGTGGTGAGCGACTGGCTCGGCAAACTGCTCGGTGTGGTGCAACAATCACATCCAGCTGCTGAGAATGGGATCTGACATTTGAAACCACTACACACACACACACTCACTCATACACCATGATGCAACATACACAAAACTACAAGCCAGGGCTGCTTATGCATGCATGCATGCATGCATGCTGCGGCACTGAAATCCAGAATCTATTAAAGTCATGAGCACGAACAGGAAGAAATTCAGAACCTGAAGAAAACTTTCATTCTCAGTTAAGAAGATGGGTTTTTATTCCATTGGTATGAACTGAAATATACAAAACACTGACACCTGCCAATCCAGCGGCAACAAAGACAGGGAAAGGACAACAGGAAACAGGAAGGTACTCCCAAAACACACCAATAAAGCAAACTACAAAACTGTAGCACTATAAACTCCCATGTGAACCGAACTGTAATTATACTTAATTTCTACTATGTCTACTGTCTAGACAAAAGGGCTGTCGAAATGGTCCTGACAACATAATAAACAGGATAATGGACACCAATATTTTGTTCTATGTGAAAACCTAGGTTGGCCGCATGTGGCGATGCAACACTTCAGACACCTACAGAGCAACTAAAACACATATTTCAGAATTGGAGTCACATACAAAAATACTGCAAAAGTACAGAAGAGAGTACACAGACAGATGATGCTCTAACATAGAGTCCATTGCTGATTTTAACCTCATGTTGAACGGAGGTATTGGCTCCATTATTGCATTTACTGAAGGTTCAGGGTTATGGTCTTGTAACACTTTAGAAATTAACAATGTTAATTAAGAAAAACAGTTTGGAGACATTGAAATTAAGTTTTTGTTGACGTGATTGGTCAGCGTCTGTTTGTCACTTTGCCCAGGGGACAGTTGATAAAACGTACACACTATAAGCTGCCACTAAACAGATCATACACTCTAACGGTGTGTTGGCTGAAAATACCTGCTGGGATTTGTGACACAGCAGCCAATAGTGTGATAGTGTGACTATCACTCTTTAACTCTCTGCACCCAGACCGGACCCTCGAAAGCTGTTTGCTCTCTGTAGCAGCGAATAGTGTTTCTATTCAGTTGCTATGTTCAATGGTAATATAGTGCAAAAACCTACCACAATTACTAAATACATTAAAAAAAATATACAAATACATGTGATAGTTCCAGTTTCATGCCAAAGGACAGTCTCACAAACAGTTTGGAAATGAGAACAAACTCAAGTGTGTTTGATTTTCAGGCTGTAAATCCCTTGTGAAAAGTGCCCTTTGCTCCTGGGGTGAGATCTCTCTCCGATCTCCTCTCTCACATACAGAACAGAGCCATATTATTGCTCAAAATGAATCAGAACTACAGGTACATTAACAAAAGTTTTAAGTTCACCTTGAGTATTTTGACTTGTGATTGTTCTTGAGTGAATCCATGGAATGTTTTGACCTTGTGCAAAAAGGAGGAGAGAACACTCTTCTCTCCTGACAGTTTTTTAATGCGTTCATGTGGCACGCATATCGCCAGCCTGCTGCTTGAAGCAGAGCATCATGCTATGATTTCTGCCGGGGTTTTCCGCACTTTTAAAGCCTCTGGAGAGTAATTCTCCATCTGATCGGCTTCTCTCTGTTTCCACAACAAACAGTCCTGGAGGGAAAATCCACCGCTCCCCAAGCTTCATACAAAAAGTCCCTGTGACAATCTTTGTCCTTAACACATGTGGTGTAGAAAGTCCCCCATGCCACTAGGGGTCCTCTTCCATGTCGTCCAGGTTGGGAGCCATGATGAAGTGTTTGGGGTAAATGAGACTGTGCTCGTCTGCATACTCCTCCCAACGTGCGTCGTCGCTCTCATGGGTGATGTAGCGCTCGCCTCGCCGTGTCTCAAACTCCCTGAGGTCCAACCATGTCTGATAGTCCTGAGGAAAAGAGATATGGACTTTTACATTCAGTCACTACTTTGTTTATTTAATTGTTTTATGCAATTTAAAATAGTTTGAGTCTGTATGGCTACAGGTTTTCAACTCCATCTGTATATGAATGGTTAGAGGAGTCAGTGTCCCTGTAGTAAGAACCATGTTGGACATTCAGAGAGTGCAAACTGCAAAAAAACGGATATTATTTTGATTTTGATTGATCTCACTTCTGTTGTTATTCTTTATTTCTTTTACTCATATTTGGGGTAATTCTGTGCTATATTTTTTTCACTACAGTTACAAGGGATTCAGCAGGTGGGCTACATCTAGACACCTGTTTTTCAGCCTTTGTTTGCACCATGAAAAGTCTTAGTTCCTGTTTGCACTGTAACCACTGTTTTATAGAAAACAATCAGTATCCAAACATGATTATTATTAGGAAAGATATCGATATCCTTGGAAAGTGTAATGCACACTGACATGACGTGAAGAACAAGTGTGATTTGTGATAGAAGCTGTGTCAATTTAAAGGGTCAAAAACTATATATGTCACCTGTAACCAGGGATGGCTGAGACACTTGTCCACGCTGTACCGCTTCCTCATCTTGACTTGGAGAAGATTGTTGATCAGATCTGTGGCTGTGAGGGAAATAGATCATGTGCAGGCTGTGTCAAGAAAACGGATCTTACAGCATCTCATATCAATAGCATACAACAGGAAGTGACTTGTTCACAGGAAAAGATAAAGATCAGCAGTGTATAAAAACAAGAACAAGGGTTACTTTAGTTGGTTTACTACACATTAGCATCAACACCTTCACCAGTTGTTTCACCTTGTAATATATTTCCCACTCTATGTGGGTGGAGCTTCACCTAGGGCAGCTGGGGAGATGTGAAAGTGATTCATTTCGACCGCAGACAAAGACAAGTCAGAGAAAAGTTCAGGCGACCCAGACGTGTAGGTGGGGAGGACAACACTGAGGCTACATGTCTGAGTATCAGTTTGACACAAATATACAGGTGCAACCAGGCCACCAAGAGTTTACAAGAGTGGAGGACAAACTAACTGTCAGATTAGATTGATCATTGGTGAATTTTTGGATGTTTCCAAGTAAAGGAGCAAACAAAAGAATTACCCTCTGTAGAGATGTCCTTCCAAGGCGTAGGTGGGTACATGAAGGCAGCGTTCTGAATCTGATCATTAATGTCCTCATCCTCGTTAAAAGGGAATGTCCCGCTCAAGCTAACGTACACAATGACTCCCACTGACCACATGTCTAAGGAGCGGTTGTAGCCTTTACTGCGCAGCACCTCTGGAGCCAGGTAAGCCGGAGTGCCCACTACAGACCGCCGGAAAGACTTCTCGCCTATGATACGGGCAAAGCCAAAGTCACACAGCTTCACCTGGAGAAAGACAGAAAAACGTGGTTGTCGTTTACACACACCCATATGGACAGAGCAGCAACATTGATACATATACTTTTTTTTTTTACCTGAGGAAAGGGCTCTGCAGAGGCCAGTAGTACATTCTCAGGCTTCAAGTCACAGTGAACAATGTTTTTGAAGTGCAGATGTCTCAAGGCCACCAGGATCTATTGCAACCAAAAGTCCAAAAAGCACAGATTTAGCTCCAAAAATCCAGATGACAATACATCTAAATGTTTTTTAGACCAGAGTCTAAATATTTTAATGTATATAGCATATAGTATAAACAGAGTAATGTTTGTATAATCCATGCAGTAGAATTTATGGTGCTGCCATGTGGAAAAATCACAGCAGTATAAGCATGCTAATGCCCTTAAATACTTCCATCTCGACCAGTACCTTCACATAAAGACATATGATCTCATCTCATCATCCCATCTATATTCACGAGTGCTGGCATAAGCTAGCGCTGCACGCATGTCTGCCTATGGCCCTGTACCAAAACCACAGCGCGTCTGGCTCGCCTATCTTGACCCTGGCATTGACAGAAGTCTTCCCGGCCACATCAGAGCCAGGCCAGCCACAGCTAATGGGGCCGTTGTTAATGGTCCCGCTCCTGTTTGGGACCCGGGATCTGCAGAGGCCCAGGGCCCTGCTGCTTTTCTAATCAGCCCACAAAGCCACCAGCGTGCTGCAGGCTGTAATCCACAGCCAGGGAGGAGGCTGTGATGCCATGCAGACCAATCCCATAAACAATCCCCCCACCCACCACCGACCCCGACACACACACACAAATCAGCTCACCACAAGAATAAACAGGCCCTGGAGCTGGAGCACAGACTCACTCACAGTGGGCTAACACACCCCGAAAACAGAATGGAAGATACAGAGAGAGAGAGAGTGAAGGGAACCGATGATGGAAAATAAAGATGGAAAAATGCAGTGAAGGATGGTGCAATTTAAGTATAAAGTGTGGAAAGGCAAAGACACATGCTATAATCTAATCGATTAACAGTTTATTTGACAATGACCAGCTGCTTTCAGAGAGAATATAGTAACAACAGGCTACGGATCACTCTAGTGAAGGTCAGCACGTGCAAGAGAAGCATATTTCCGCAAACACAGACCTGTGTGACGAGGAACTTGGTGATTCGTTCAGGCAGTTTGCTCTTCTCGCTGGACAAGATCATCTCTAGCATGTCACCGTGCAACTTCTCCATGACAACAAAGACCCGCTCTGGCGTCTCGAACATACACTCCAAGTTGACGATACCTGGGTGGTGCAGATTCTGAAGAAAAGCAGAGAATGACATCAAGTTGAAATTTTCTGCTTTCATAGAACTGTTATGGTCTGTAACATAGAGACAAAACAAAGAGCTGTTAAAACGGACAGTACTCACTATCCTTTGTAACACGTTATTGTGCTATAAATCACTTTAGCTGTCTGGTGGATTGTGGTAATTACCTGTAATATGGCCACCTCATTCCTCAGTTGGCTCTCCTGCTTGGTAGGAAATCTCATCTTGTCGATAACTTTGATGGCCACATCTCTGCCGCTCTTTCTGTGTTTGCCTAAGATATGATGGGACACGGTAAAATGAATATAACTTTAATACAATTCACAGTGGATCTATAGTATCTAAAAGGTATGTAGTACCATATCAAAAAGAGAAACTTACCTCCATACACAATGCCAAACTGGCCTGACCCCAGCACCTCATCAGAAAATATTTGGTACACCGAGGCAATGTCCTACACAGATAAATTGTTACTTCATTATGGTATTTTGCTTTTACTTGTCGAAACATTCAGTTAACCTTCCATGCTGTCATTGGCAATCCGTAACAGTTACATCATCTAAAGCCTGGCTAAACTGCTGTTCCTCCAAAATGTTTTCTGGTATTGCCAAATATTTAACTTTCACTCAATGCAGAAGTGGAACTAAGACAAAAATCCCTTGACCAAAAAAAAAAAAAAAAGTCTGCAGCTTCCCCATTTGTGCAACATAAAAAGCTTCCAATGGAGGTTTTAGTGAAAGACAGTAGGATACAATTTCTGATGTTACCACAACAGCTACTTTAATAGCACATGAATGCATGCATGTGCAGGCTGTGCTGGGAAATTGTGCAACAGCATCTCAGAAAAAAAAAAAAAAGAAACCCTGCTCACCACATTCTCCTGGATCTGGCAGTTGGACACAGATATGCTGATGGACAGCTCTTCTGGAGGAGAAAACACATGATGTTTCCACATTCAACAACTGAAAAGCGCCACTTTACCGGTGCATAAAGCAGTCAGTCAGTCCTTAAGTGATTGTAGTCAGAGGAACATTGCTCACATACTAGTATTTTTTTTTTTTACAATTTTCCTTCTTATCGCAGCTGCATGCAATAAGTCACAGCCCCACATAATGAAGCATTTTATTACACAATAAATTGGCTATCAAATTGATTTGGGAAGCTATGTGTGACAGAATGGTGCAAGTATGCATTGCATTTCATAACTTGGAATTTAGACAGCGGCAGGGGCTAATTCTGCACGATGAATAGAAAGTACAAAACATGATGTGATCATTAAACTAATACAAAAAACTTATTTTCATCCTGGAAAAAATGACATAAATTACATTTGTAGATTTAATATTAATATCATGTACAAGTTCCTCTACCTACACTTCATAAATGAAGGAAGATCTCCAGAGCATGGACAGTTTTATATGCTGTGCTGTCATTTCGAAAGTGACATAATGAATTTCTGTTTCAGGTCCACAGCTTGTTGTGACTGCCTCGTTTTCTAATGTCATGCACATGCTTAAAATCCTTTGCTGCTAATGGGATGACTCTCATGTGGATCTTCAATCTATAAATCAGTCTCTAACCATAGAACCTCTAATAATGGTTCATAGGCTCAGACATAATTCCTGTCTTTAATGTTAAGGACCAAAACTTCTGAGTGAGTCTCAGTTTCTGTCATGTCAGTTAATTTTTTCAATACTGTCAAATAGAGACTTACTTTACAGCCTCACTTCCTTTGGCCTATAGACACTGACACAGGGCTTTCCCTACCTATCGAAAGTTGATGGAAGGTTTTTTTTGTACCACCTTCACCAATGAGGTCTCCTTCTTTTAATTTGGACAAATGTCAAACTTTCAACACACATAATCAAGGCTCTTGTCATTTAATGTTGCTCTAGTAGGTACTTTGGCCTCGCACTGCTGCAGGAAATACCCTGCAATATTACAAGTCATCACTGAAAAGGGAAATGCAAACCAAATAGAGTCATATTCCTCATTTTTATATATATTACAAATACCAGCCATCTTCACCACCTTTTATATATTAAAATATGCCCTCATTCTAGGCTTTGCAGCCATAAAGAAAGACTATATGTGTAAAAATAACAAAATGTAATCCTTGGACCCTTGAAATCCTATTGTGAAGTTAATAAACAATTAATTGTCTTAAATCTCCAAAAACAAATCATATTTTCATATTCATTCATTCTTAGTGTCACCCAGAGACAGATCAGCCAGAGAGCTGTGAAATATTCTACTTACTGTGATCTTTGCCCTGTCCAGCAGCACTGGCCACGCTGGGCTGGGGGGTGACGGGCATCAGGGCCTGTCTGATGGCCTTCTCCCAGCCCTGGGCTACCTCCATGCCGACTCCCGAGGCAGCCAGAGCGGGGCTGTGGTAGTGACTGCCGTTGTTCTCTCCTACATAGTAGACCATTGTCGCTGTGATGATCTCAAAACAGTGAGGGTTGCTGCCCTGGGCCAGATTACTGTAGTCTCTGGACTGTTCGACCTGGAGGATCTCGGACAGAGGGATTTCCTGTGGGGTTGGAGGGAGGTGGTGATAAATAAGAAAATGTAATTTTCTTTTCTTTCTTTCTTTCTTTCTTAGTATTTCATTATTCCTGTCTGCACAGACAACCATACACCTGAGACATAAAGGTAGAAACAAAAAACACTCTTTAACAAAACAAAGCAGTAAGAGTCCAGCAGCAGATGGGACCAAACACTCTCACACATACACATGCTTATTCACAAATATGCATATGTGTATTATACAGGTTGTATGTCCTTAGAAAGATGGAAGAGAAAAAATGAAAAAAGATACAAAAATACCTAAATGGATAATTAGATCAATAATATTTTTTAAAAAATTTGATGAAAAATAATCCAATAATTAATGTTAACCAGATAAAGGAAGGTTTAGAGTTGTTAATAACAAGTTAATAACAAATAAAAATAGATGAATTAAGTGATAAAAATTAATACAAATACATATTCCTCCACTTTACCATGTTGTCAGGTTTCTTTGTTGCCTCTAAAAAGCTCAAACTTACTGATTTAAACATTAAAGTAACTTTAAAAGTAACACCACTTTTTAAATTTGGTGATTATCTTTTTTGAAAACAATTTTTGTATCAGAGCAGAAAACTGCTTCAAGTAAAGATGCGGTGCTCAGCATACACAATAACATGACAGAAACAATATTGATACAGGTAGTAACACTCACACACAAAGCCTCCACACTCAGTTGCTGGGTGTTGATTAAATAATCCAAGAACTAACTTTCTCCTTTCCTCTTGTCTGTCTTATGAGCACATACAGAATGGACAGTTGTGGCACACTTTAAAAGTCCCCCCTTCCCCTTCATACTCACTGTCAAATCAAAGAGAGGAGGGAGGGTCAAAAATTAAAAAAACACACAGAATTTCCAGCCAATGGGGGCTCACAGAGGCACACGCTGTCCCCTCCGCGTGGCTCACCACAGAGTATCAGATGAAGTGCTTGTGGTTAGCGGGGCCGGGTCACGTGAGCGGGGCCCTGCGGCGGCCGAAGCGCTTTGGTTGCCTGATTACAAGGCAGGGCCAGCCAGAGGCCCCATCTGAGCACGAGCCGCTGGCGCTACCGCCAGCCACTGAAACGAAAGCCACTGCAACTGCTGTTCTTCTACAGGGTAGTGTGTGTGTGTGTGTGTGTGTGTGTGTGTGTGTGTGTGTGTGTGTGTGTGTGTGTGTGTGTGTGTGTGTGTGTGTGTGTGTGTGTCTGCAACGTTTGATTGTGACAGGACTCAATCTGGCAGATACAGAGAGAAGCCCCCTCACCCCATAAAAGGTTCTTCAGAGAAAGCCACAAGTACAGGGGTCTCATCTTCAAACGAGGAGCCGTTATGGCTTCCAAATGGTGAAAATGGCTGCCATGCCTGGCAAGCAAGTCACCACACGACCACCACTAATCAGATTGGAGGTATAAAGAAAAGGGGAGGACAGTGGCCACACACTGATGAGCAGCAGCAGGCTAGAAACTTCAGAGAAATTAAAGGAAGATGCCCAAGATGGGCGATTTCCCGCATCCACGCTGAGCATATGGAGAATCTGTGGTTTCTGAAATGAAACCCCTGAAAGACCCTTTTTCTACTGTATCTACATGAAATCATCTCACGTTATCTATCACGGATAAAAAATGTACTGCTCTGAGTCTGAAGAAACAGGCATGGAACAAAGACAAAACTTTTGAGCATGAAAAGACAGCATTTACAGCTAGCCTTCAATTAGCCTCCTGAAGGTCTTAAACGAAGCTGAGTTCCAAGTTGATAATAAAGAACCACATAAAGCTGCCTGTAAACACACCCTGAGGAGTCAGTCCCCACTGAGGTTTCCTTTCCATGGCTTTAGTGGCAGGGGATGCAGGGTGTGACAGAATAATTGGGAAAGAAGGGTGAGGGACTTAAGACTTTTTTTTCAGGCTTGTTTCACAACCAGTATAAAGGAGAGATGGTAAGAAAGAAGAAAAGAAGCACTGTATATACAGCTGCTTACAAAACCACCCTTTAACTAACACACACACACACACACACACACACTGAGTGAACGTGCTGGCTCTCACTCTGGAAACTCTACTGCATCCTACACACCATCCCACTGCAACACTGCTCTGACCACAGCTGAAGGAGGTGTTAAAGTCTCAAAACATACAGAGCGACATGAACAATAAAATGATTGCAACCCCCCACTCTACACGCACACACACCCACACACACACACACACACACACACACACACGTGCATACACACTCATACACAAACAACCACCAACACACATGTGGAAGTCTTTACCTTGCAGGCTGTAGTTCCCTCCCTTAGTTCTCAGTGTGTAATTACTGTGCTATTAAGCCCCTGCGGCAGTGTAATGACTGACTACGGTGCTGGCACCGAGCGGGAAGTGTCACACACTCTCCAAAACTGATTTTACACATCGAAATTACAGCGTTTCATTCACTCACAGTCACCACTGACTTTGAGATAAGGTTGTGCAATGTACGTATGACCTGATTTGGTGGGAATTTTGGATTAAGAGAGATTAATCTTAACAAATGACATCTTTTATTTCAGTAAGCGTATATTAAATACTTCTCTAAAACTTTTTTTTTTTTTTACATGGGGATCCCTATAGTCAAAATTTTTGACTCTTTCTTCAAAACCCCTTCAAATGTCCCGTCTAACGTGATACTGCGTGGCTACATGTAGCGACTGTTAGTGACTGTGTCCTTTCACTTCATGCAGTGAAAAGACCAGGCTGTAGGGTGAAAAACCACAGGGGAATTTTCACTGAGCCAAACTGACCTTATGAGTTTACAGTAGCAACACGACAGCCCTCCGAGCTGAGTCACAGAATACACTGCTTAGATTTTATTTACATACCTCTCAGAAGTGTGACAGAGATTACTCAAATAAGGATTTGAAAAAGTATCCCATCCTTAATGACTTCAGTGTAATTATGTTAGAATTGAAAAGATTAGAGTTGTGGAGCTACATGAGGACTTAAACTGCGCAATTTTCTGACATTTTAACAAATGTTACTGTGTGTTTTGTCCCGGGGACAAGACATGATTTTCCAAGAACAAGGCAGAGTTGACAGTTTTATGCTCACTTTGTAGAACTTGGCACCGGTGTCGTTCTGGAAGAGACTCAGACTCTTGCTGTCCAGCCTCCAGTAATGTCTCTTCCGCTGTTTAAGGGGAAAACAAACAAACACCAGGTTAATCTAAATGGCAGATTATTGCCAATATTGCAGTAGTCTAAAAATGTTGTCTCTCAAGCAAAATACCTTCTGTGCTGAATTCAGCACATGCACAGCTTTGGAGGAGTTTTCCCCAGCATACAGGCTAAGCACAGCCCATTTCAGACTGGCTTCCTCTGCTCAGCTTTTGGGGTTATCAGTCTTACCAGGTTGTCCCTGCTCGTATAATGAACCATCCAGCCCTCCTTCACTACAGTGGAGCTCCGCCTCTTGGTGTGTTTGATGGACTGGACCACCCGCATCAGAGGTATGTTGCTGCTAGTGGAAGGACTAGAGACATGCACACATAAAATAAGATTTTCCAGATTTAATATCACAATTACTGACTGATTTTACAACTCAGTGTAATGAAACAGTAACTGATTACATTTTAACTGATCCGTAGTCAGTTATTGAGACCTTTTATATTTGCTTTTCTAAGCAGCCAGTGTCTGGTAGGTCTTTCCTGACAGAAATCCTGCACAGGACGTGATGCATTGTATGTTTGCAGCAGTGGTAACACTGCTGCTGTAGAATAAACACAGGAATTGGGCAGTTAGACCTGGTGGTTTAAAACATAACCACAAAGTCTCCGGTTTGAATCAGGACGGTGACCTTCGCTGCATGTCTTTCCCCTGTCACTCTTTACTGAACTGTCCAAAACAATAATATATGAAAACAGAAGTGGGTCACTGAGATGAGCACTGACAGCCGTGGTGGCTGAAGTAAACAGTGCCACCTACAGAGATTTACACATCATCAACAGAAAAAGTAAAAAGACCTGTAATTACATCAGCATCTTCATACCTAATAGTCTTGATGGGCTCTTCATCCTTCTCTCTATCCAAGAAGGGTGAATCCATGTCAAACATCCTCTCATCTGCTGTGGAGGGTTCCTCTGGGTCGTCCAGTCCTCTGCCGCCATCCAAATCACTACTGTCCACCTCCATAGTGTCCATGGTAGTGTCTGAATCTGGGCCTGGGCTGGCTGGCTCTATACATGTACATGATATATGCAAACATTTGAAATCACAAATATTAAGAGATACGTATACCACTGTCACTGTGAAATTGGATGTACAACTCACCTCCATTGAAGTCCACCTCCCCTAAACAGTCTCTCGGTACCTTTGAAGCACACCGCTTATGACAGTTGAATCTGCAATCTGGCAGATGAAATTAAAAAACATGAATTAGTAAAATGTTGCCAAAATGTTCTTTGATCAACCACCATGTTGTGCTGAAACACACTCTCCATATGTAGTCCTACCTTTACACTGCATGCCCTGGCGAAAGAGGCCCTTGAGCAGACGCTTGCAGTACTGGCAGATAGTGGGCCGAGTGTAGGTGTGAATGGCGAAGGTGTGTGGCACTTTAACCCGTCCCAGCACCATCTTCTCCATCCAGATCGGTCTTCCGCTCCAGGACAGGATCCTCTTCCCTGCTTCCTGATGGGTCCTCTGCTGCGGGGGTTGGAAGGATGGAAAAAAAAAGGGGGAAGATGGAGGGATGTTAGGAAGAATTAAAAACCATATGCATGGAAGACGCAAAGGGAAAAATACAGGAAGAACAGTCTCAAAGGGAGTATTTGAGTGATAGGGAAAGACAGAGTGAATAATGACATGGCAGTAGAAGAAGAGAAAGAAATCAGTGGAAAAGGAAGTCTGTCACACTGAGTTAGCATGACTTTGCATAGTTTACACAATCCCAGTGGTCGAAGCAAGGATATTAGATTTGTCATGTTTTACCATGTATGAGCATTTACTCCTGATTTTATACGAATACATTGCGCAGTCTGGAAGCTCCTGACAGAAATGAGAAGGAAGTTCTCTTCGTTTTTGCCAGCAAGTGAGCAAATATGTAAACTTGGACTTCAATGGACTTTTAACATCATTAGCATAATTATATTTCCTGATGACCTTTCGTGGGGACACAGACGAGAGGAGAATTTTCAGTGTGGGCTTATGCAAAAGCTGTTTCATAAGACCTCACTGAGGATCTCTCCACAGAGCTCAGTGCAGCTCAATTCAATTTTCTGCATCAGCGGTGTTCTACAACAGGGCCCAGGAGATTCACCCATGGAAAAGAGCCAAATTTGATAAGTTTAGAAACGTTTAACAGCATGCAGATTGACTGCCTAACATTCTTGGCCAATTCACCTGGCTTCCAGGCTGATTTAGGATGATGTCAAAACTCCGGCCAGCTGGTTGTGTGTGTGAGAATAAACAAGACTAATTCAAAACCTAGTATCTGGCTGGACCGCGTATGGTCAATGTGTGAAATTGAGCTGAAAACTGTTGTGGAACTGCTGTAAATAACTGACGTCATTGTGTCGTATTTGCGTTCTGCCTCGTGTCAGCTGGTTTCACTCCTTTATCTGTTTGCTTCTCTTCTACTCTCTGTGCTCACATGTACAGTATTTTAATACAGTCGAATTCCCAGTACAGCTGTTCTGATTTAAATGTTTTTGTGTTTCTGTTGTCAGACAACGGAAAAAGTAGTAGTAAAATAGTGACTAAAACGAGGCCCGTTAAGATTATATGTTAACTTACATGTTAGCAAAATCAGCATACACATAAGTTAAAGACAAAGACTGGTTTCAATTATATTTACTTGTTAAATGATCGCTCAAAGAAGCAACAGAGTATTTTTCTTATTTTGTCACTCACAAAACTGCTGCTCCACTTCTTTGCCACTCACTGAACAGAGTAGAGGGCATTACTGGCAACTCTGCTAAGTAGGCTGGTTTGTCCAAAAAGTCGCTAAGTGCTTTTTTTTGGGAAAATAAAAAGTTTCTAATCTATGTTGGTAACACTGCAGGCTGTAAACACCCCCCTAATAGAACTATTTGCATCAATTCATTTTGAAAGAGCAAAGGGCAATGTGGAAACACCAAGCATGTGTGTGTATATGTCACACCTCCACCAATCAGAACTCACCTCATCCAGGACGACCACCGCATTCTCAGCAGGTACCGGTCGGGGGACAGACAGAGATGGTGCAGGCAGGGAGACATTGGACAGTCGCCTCTTCCTGACACCAGTGCAGTTATTTGGGATCTTAAAGGCGCAGCGCTTGTGGTAATTTAGCCCACATCCTGAAAACGTGAAAACACAGATGACATCAGTCACAAAACCTATGAAAACAGCACACAGCCTGTGAGGTGAAAACATATTTCATTTTGCATATCAGCCACAAGATGGCCCCACTGATGAAAAGGCTTGTTTGAGAGAATTTATGACTGTGTTTCACTGGTAAATAAATCAGCTATTTCAATTCAATCATAGTCAGTCGGGACTTCAAATGAAGCCTAATGACAAGAATATGAAAGAGTATGATTCAAATCTGCTCCAACGA
Organism: Seriola aureovittata; assembly: GCF_021018895.1. Lineage (NCBI taxonomy): Eukaryota > Metazoa > Chordata > Actinopteri > Carangiformes > Carangidae > Seriola > Seriola aureovittata. The sequence continues at coordinate 17,971,624 of NC_079376.1, read as the reverse complement.
TGACAAAAAAATGAAAGCGAGGCGGCATGCCATAACTCCTCTGGGATCTGAATGTCAAGCATTTCACTGGCTCCACTGCCTGGACCAAATCTTTCTTGTTTGCTTGTATCTCTCTCTGATACATTCTTACGTTCAGAGGTGTAGCATGTTTGTGTGTGCAAGTGCGTGTGTATGGAAACAGTAGGAGGCAGGCTGGATTTCTAAGAGTAAATCCCTGAGATACATTAAATGGTCTTATAGGACTCAAAGGCTTGGGAAAGACACAGTGTGTTCTGTAGTTTTTCTGTCCAGGTGTGTGTGTGTGCGTGCATGTGTGTTTGTTCCTAACCTTCACATTTGAGCCCCTGCCGGACCAGACCCCATAGCATCTCCCCACAGTAGTCGCAGAAGGTGGGGGCCTTGTAGGAGTGGACAAAAAGGGCATGGGGTCGGATCTGGAAGTCTTCAACTGTTGCTTGAGCTAGAAACAACACACACGTGGTATAACTAAAACTTGGCAAAAGCAAAACAAATCTGGAAAATGGTTTTTGAAAGAAAGCTGAAGGATCAGAAGAAAAAAAAATATGAGAAACGATGACAAAAGAAAAGAAGAGAGCAGCTATTTATCACATGTATCTGGCAGCTATTTCATCCAGTTTTTAATATCAAAGCAATATCACACACAATGTAGAGTCTCACTATGTGTGTGTGTGCTTGTGTTGGGAAAATTTTTTTTTTAAAAGAAAGCAAGGAAGAATCTCTTTGCCAGTTGCTACACTGTAAGCAATCTCTCTTATATGAGTGCTGTATCCACAGTGCTGCAGTAGAGGGCGTCACATCTGCAGAGGCATAACTTCAATTTCATCATTCCTTGTATCAAAGTGAGAGGGCACACCCATAAGACACCAGAGAAATGCAGTATGATCATGTTAGAGCAGTCCATCTTTGTTATTATGCACTTACTAGCAAATCCAACAGAGCCGTGAACACGTCTCTCTGTCTGTTTCTCTCTTATTCTTCCCCTTATTTTTCTGCTGTGTTGTGTCAAAGGGACACGCTGAGCTCATTGCTGGAAGCAGGACTTGGTTAATCATGACTGTGAATCATCAAAGATGTGAAGATGAGTAATATATGGAGGTGACTGCTGCCAAACGTGTGTGTGTATTTGTGTGTGTGTGTGTGTGTGTGTGTGTGTGTGTGTGTGTGTGTGTGTGTGTGCGTGTGCGTGTGTGTCTGAGTGAAGCCTCTGTTCTCTCACAGCCTGCATTATCAAAGTGTTTCTGTGCAATCATTTGACCAACAAGGGAATGGTTAATCTTTACACTCAGGTTAAGCAGCTAAACTTGTGTGTGTGTGGTAGCAATGATGATGTCATCCAGTGTGTGTTAGTTCATTCCCTTTGAGGTGATTCAACCAAACACATTTTTCTTGCGACAAGTGAGGACATTCTCAGCTGTTGTTGTTGTGATGAGATGCAGACTTGAACAACAAATATGACATTGGGCCAGTAAAAAAAAAAAAAAAAAAAAAAAGAATCTGCACATGCTCCATATAAAATAAAGAGAAAACATCCTTGAAGACAGAAAACAATTTGAGATTCAGAGAAAAAAAACACTTAGATGTCACAGAATTCCTCTGAGGCAATAAATAGCCAGTCACACTGAATCAATCTGATCTGTTAATTTGACAAAGAATGCGACATTTCCACAGACAAGGGTCAATGTTAGGGTCAACCCAAACAAAGAAATTAACTTAAATATTTTTCTTAAAGTCACGGACTGGGATCACTGCAATAAAAGTCTCCAATATATTCATATTTAGGCACATCAACAATGCAAGGAGAGATGATCTGAGAAGACTCCATTTCAGATAAATGTGACGGCTGGTGGGGTGAGGTTTCGTAGTTTGGCTTTTTATTTGAAAGAGCTCAGGCAGGTCACATGTCATGGGGCAAACATAGCTCCCTGGCACCGACACATGAAAGGCAGCATTCATGAGCTTTTTCACACACGTCTGCAAAACAACTGGCTGCCTCTTAGCAGTCGCACTGTTATGTAATGCTTGTCGCGCTTGTTAGCATCCAACAACGCCAAACATAAACTCGACACGTTGTTTTTCGCTGCACTTCTCACGAGCGGAGAGGCTCACATGAATGCATTATCTGTTTGCTTTGAGGCTGTGGGTTTCCATTTGGAGGCCACAAGTTTCCATCTGACAAAAACAAGTTTGCCATATTTATGACAAACAGAAGGTGTTATAAAATATCAATTTCACATCGTCAGCAGTGGTGAATGAGGAGCTTGTGCAAGTGGGTGGGAATTTTAAGGGAGTGAAAAACAGAACAAAGGGACAATCGGTCAGGCCAAACCTCCAACCTCATGGGCCGAGATGGCCTGTGCAGTGTCCGCTGTGTCCAGGGCTGCCCCGCACATCAGAGCGTGTTTACACTCTGTGGGTCTACTACAATCACTTACTGCAGGAAAAACAAGCCCTCTCCTTTGAGCCCACAGCCAAGAAAAAGCCACTTTTGCCTCCCTCTCGCAGCGAGAGAGATATTCAGACCGTCTCTCTCCCACAGCCACAGACTCCAACAGCAGGTTGGTTAGGCAGTGCTGAGCGAAAAGGATGACAGGAGACAAATTGTGGGGCAGAAAAGGTTCATATTTTCTGTGAACCAAATGAAAGGCTTGGGAATGTGGATCTCTCAGCTCGTGTTTCTCAAACAAAGATCAAGTGTATGACATCGCAAAGCCCCTCTTGTGAAGAGGGCCAAGTTTATTGAGTGTGGGATGAAATAAAATTTAAAAAAAACCCAGCATGTGTTGCATATGTAGCAAATCTAAGATCTTCAATGACGCTTTTCATCAAGTATATCTCAGGCCGTGACTAGCTCCGCTGGTGGAGCTTACACCTGCAGATGGATTTGTTGAGGTAGGAGGGATTAGAAGAAGAGAGCGCCGAGGAGGGAAAGAGAGAGCAACAAAGACTGCAACAAAAGAGAGCACAAGACAAACACAGACAGTCAGAAACAAAAAGAAGGAAGTTCTCCAGTCTTTAGTCTACATTCCTCAGCCCTGATGCCTGAAGTATCCTCAGATCCTGAACCTATACAATCTAAATCCCTGCAAACAATACTCCCAGCCCAGGAGAGAGGAGGAGATAGTCAGCACAGGTGGTGTCAGGTGTTTCCTCGGGGAGGCAGATGGAGCAGGAGAACAGATTAGAACGGAACAGATTCTCTAAGCCATTTGTTGGTCTCTGCACCGCACAGGAAGCTGATTCATTCATCGCAGGAAATGACAAAAAGAAAAAAACAAACACCTGTGTAGCTGCTACAAAGGTGGCCAATCTGAACTTTGATGAGCAAGAAAAACACAAAAACTGAAGAAAACTAAACACAAATTTATCATAAATGTAAAAGTAGGTGAGTAAGTGGGTTAAGTGTTGAGTCATTCGCTTATCATAAAATTGCACAAGGAAAATATCAAAGTTTGAGTGAGTGATTACAGATTACTCTGATAGCAAATATCTGATCTACTGCACAAGTGCTCTTGAACAAGACACAACAGGCAGCGTTTACTGGAAGGTGTGTCAGCTATGACGAGGCACAAAAAAAGTAACAAGTGAAGCTTCATCCAGTTTATTAGTTTTTAGGCAACTGTTTGGACTTTAAAACACTGGGTTTATACTGCATGGTGGAATTTTAAGTTCATTTTTCTCCTGTTTTTGGAAGTCTAAAGAAGCATGACCTTCGGCCTGTTTGTTTTGGACTTAAACAGACTTAAATGAAGCTGTGCCAACAAAGTCACTGTATTACAGTTTGTATACAATCTTTGCTGGAATTTCAGCTGACATGAGCAAAAGTAGATAAATGAAGAACCGTCAGCGTCGCTGGTTTTACAGTTTCAGTTTTTATATCATACCTCTTGCCCTCATTGAAATACATGGGTAAATAGGCTCCAGCTGGGTTAGCACTTTGGATGTTTGCAATTTACCTGGATATCTAATATGAATTTAGAAACACTCTGTGACTCGATGATGAGAAGCTTTTGTTCATTCTGTGCCTTTATATTCGCCAAGAGCAACAGTTGACAAGGTCTGTTGAGTCAATGTTTTTGTTTTCTTCACAAAGATGCTATAAAGTAGCAATTCATCATTTAGTACAACTTCATGTTTTAGCTAATCTGAGATGCTGGAGAAAAAGGAGTGTGCAGACCCTGTCAAGGCAGCAAGCACACTAACAAATCAATCTGTAGCTGCAGTGCACTTTACATACCAGACAGCACCACCTCAATGAGATCTCCTTCATGGATGTCTTCCGCTGAGGTCAGCCTCTGCAGGATGTTCTCGTCATTTAAGTCGTGGCGGAACAGCAGGATTTTGTCGTACATGCCAAAGAAGCCACACTCTGGGAACTGGAGAGAAGCGAAGACAAGAGTTGAGATATAAGTATAGTGAAGATGCTAGTGAAATAGTAGTAATAGTGTGAGCACAAGTGATGGTTACTACATCAATCTGATACTGAAAAGAGAGAGAGATACTGATCAACTGCACTGGTCTGACTTGTACTCACAGTTTGTTCTATAGTAAACCACCTGTGAATACACACAAGCACAAGCACACACACACACACACACACACACTCATATGACATCATTTCAAGTGGCTTAAATCACGACCAGTGTGAGGAGTATTTTGAACCCAGTGGCTCAGGAAGAGAGCTCCTGCTCAGACCTCCTTTCCTCCCTTCAGACAGATCTATAAACTAGGAGTCATAAAGTCCAGGTGCTCTGCTTTGTGCCTGTTTTATGAGCAAATCCTGAGTCTTTTATTTCACATTGTTTCCATTAATGCAGTGATATCTTAATGCAAACCGGGAATAATCATGATAAACTACTCCAATAATTGTTAATGTACTCGTTGTACGTTTTAATAAGTGTGCACAAAGAAAAATCTGCTTCTGGCCAAGACCTCCAATTCAGCTGTCGCCGTCAGTGCTGATGTCTGGGCCAAACCAAACCTAGACAGACCAGGTCATGAACTGGAGCTGAGTGCGCCGACGTAAAGTCACTTGATCAAGGAAGGGGGCGGAGGGGAGGGTGGGAGAGGGGGACGTCGAGGAGGAGGAGGAGGAGGAGGTAAACATCCTGAGAGGAGTAGAGGAGAATCAGCTCACAGGAAGTGCAGCGCCAGTCAATACTGAGTCACTTCCTGTTCTAAGGGCAGCTCGTAGCCTCTTGGAGAGCAATGTTCTTGTCACAAGCATAGGGCCTCAAAAAAATTTCACTGACACATAAACATGAGGTGTACAGCAGATGTGTAAATATCTACACAAAACCTAACCTCAAATAGAAAAATCCAGTTTTGAATACCAGAGGAAAGGCTCTCATCGCCTGCACAGCATACCACCACTTTTTTCTGTGGAAATAGCCGATCAACAGTAGATGGATGTTCAGAGCCGTCCTGCGTAGTAGGAATTCAGGAATTGAAGCTCAGTAATTTCACACCAAAGCATGAGCCCAGTCTCAATTCCAAGCAGGCTGGTACTGTAGGATCCACCAGCTGTTTCCCCCTGAACCAGGGTCACACACAATGGGCCGCGTAGAACAATGCCACTATGGCCCAGGAGCACCGGGGTTGGCACAGTGTCTGGGCACTGGACACATAAGACACCTGCAGCCTTTTAATTGCCAAGAAATGCATATACAGAGACAGCGAGACAGATTGATGGCTCAGGAAAACATGGGTGTATTAGATCACTCACATCAACAAAGACAGAGTAATAAACCATCAGAAGGAAGGAGTTTAATGCTGCACATAAACTGACAACTACAAAGGTTTGCTGCGGTACTTGAGGCAGCAGAGCGGACTAGTGGTCGGACAGAGAGATGGTCCAACACAGGACGCTGATCTCCCTGTGGAAGAGGACATGTCCCTTCAGGGATCAGTGAAGTACATCAAAACACAAAACATCACTTCTTGTACAGCGATTGACTTTTCCCATGAAAGGCTTAGAATAGCATTCATGAACCATCTATCTCGAAAAAATATTTTGAGTGAACTTTCCCTTTGTATAAATATGGCCATTCAAATTGAAATGAATGAGAGTTGAATTTATGCAATATCCCCCCTCCAAAATGATGCCGATAATTGAGGTTGATACTGAGGTTGTGCAAGGTTAAAGCTCGTAATCTAGAGTGAAATAATGCAAGTCAGGTGTAATACTCTGTGTTCCTATGGAATTTCTCCCAGTGCAACACTTTTCTCACCTGCATACAGCTCTGTAGGTCTGTCTGTGTCAGCCCTGTGTACCTAACCTCTTCCCCTGGTGCATGCTGGGAAAGCAGAATAAGTTTGTTGATGTAAATTGTATGAATTCAAAATGAGAGCAGAGAAAACAACAGAGACAAACATGCACAATTAACTCTCACACACCCATACACCTTGCCATGATGATAATGATGAGTTGATAATACTGTGATGTAAACAGCCTTCACAGGCATGTGGTGTGTTTGTGTGTTAATGTGTTTTGAAGATAATTTGTGACAGTTTATCTTATAGAGAACCCCCCCCCCCCCCCCGAACCCCCCCGCCCCCACTCACACACACACATCCTTCCTTATGTTTTTATGTTATAACTTCCATAGGAGTGGTAATTTAAACATCTGTATGAAGATTATTTCAGCTGCATCGAAGCCATTGTAGCATGGGAAGGTAATAGTTACACAGAAACAGTCTTGCTCAGCTCTAAGTGAGGCACAGGGCACGTGCCTGTATAATGGAACATTTCCAACTGGCCCCCTCCTCCTGACATAGCTACATCCTAAGTCCTGTCACCCTCTGAGGTGATTAATGGTATGTGGCCCAAACCATCACCACCACAGGCAGGCCCGGGGTGGTGGTGGTGTGTGTGTGTGTGTGTGTGTGTGTGTGTGTGTGTGTGTGTGTGTGTGTGGGAAGGGGGGCAGGGGTGGGGGTATCCTTCCTGAGCCGGCTGCAGTGTCATGGTGGGGTTTTCCTCCACTCGCTTGACACGCCTGCTCTCTAACACACACACACACACAAAAATTGTGGTCCATGCCCAAATCCAGCCAGCTGGAGTCACCTCCTCTTGGCACCTCGTGCAACACTTTCCACCGTACAGAACAGGGTCCCATTCCAGTACAGGAGCATCTGCGGGCCAGCACGTAATGACTGCGAGGGCAGAGGACACTACTTTTTTCCAAGGTCCATTAAAGCAAGAGGAAGCCAGGGGTAGAAGAACAATAGATTGGCAGGTTTAGGGCACATTTTAACAGTGTGTTGTTCAGATCACACAGATAAAGTTATAATTGATGGTTTAACCTGTGGGGGAATGAATGCATAAAGCACAAATCCCTATATTCACACATTTCTCCTCCCTGCATGTAAAAATAAACCATTCACCTCCACCATGCTGCTGTACACATATGCACCCTCACACACCATCACCCACACATGCTACTGCATACATCTCTGAAGCCCATAGTGACTAAGCATGTCTTTTGTCATCCTCAAATCCATTCAGCCGAGCAGCCGCGACCACACACGCACACCAAAGACCCCAGCACGGAGGAGCTGTGTGTGAGGTCCACAAGTCAGGCTGGAAAGACGAGTGGAAAGGGGCTTTGCAGTAGTAAGCTTTTGTTAAACGAACTAATCCGCCATTGATAAGCTAAATCCTGTTATAAGGAAAGCGAGTGAGAGGCAGGAGAGAAGAGGAAAGACGGGACATGGTTTGGGTGTGGGAGGGTAGATCTGAAATATGGTCCTGTTTCGCTGGGAGCCAAAAACAAATGATCTCAAGACAGCCATGAAAAAAAGATCTGGTTTGAATAACCAACTGTGCCATTTGGCATTGAAGACTGTTGATGCTTTCTCTTGTATAGCTATTACTATCAGTTGCACTATAAAGCTAGAAATGATAAATTTGATAAATGACTCATAAGTCATAACTCATTCATGCAAATGTAACGATAAATGACATTAACACTTGGGGAAAAAAGTTGTGGCTTGTTTTGAATGTTCCACTGAGTTTCTTTGCTATCACACTGAAAAAAAACACACACACAAAACCAATGTGTGGGCTGTCAGTCACAGAGGACAATAAGATCTCTTATCGAAATAGAATAGCATACAAATTATTTTGTGGTCAGACATTTGAGTTTTTGTGCAAGTGTGATGTCAGGCAGAGGTGGGTGGCCAAAGGGAAGCAGTGCTGAGAGCGGTGCACAAGCTCTGACAGATGGCCATGTGATTACAGTAAGGAAAAGTATGCTGCTTGACCTCAGTCTGCCTCACACCTTTATTAGTCTGGCAGCAGGCCAGACAGATGTGGAGAGCAGTTACAGTGTGCCCTGCTCCAGATCAGTCTATAGGAGCAAAGGGTTACATACATGCGTATGCGTAGCTTCGTAAACAACACTGCTCATAAAAACATCCATTCGTAGTGCTGCTCTTCAAAGAAGTATCACAGATAATAGGCTAGCAAAATGGCTGCTACATGAGTGCTGTCTGTTATTTTCGTGAATAATCTTTCAATCCTTTGCCCTGTAAATGTTCAGAAAATAGTAAAAATACTTAAATAAATAATTGTGAACACAGTTTCTTAGAGCTCAAAATCACATATCATCACATAAGACAAGGAAAAGCATCAAATTTTCACATTTGAGAAGCTGGAACTGTATTTATGCTTAAAAATTATCTAAATGATGTTGCTTATTATTTTTTATTACATTATTTTTTATTATTATTTTATTATTTAACAGAAATTATAATGAATTAAAATTTATGAAAATTCTTATAAAATATTTTTTTCTTAAATGATTTATGGATTAATCGTTTTATCTCTGTGCTAATGCATCTTTTTCTTTATAGTTTTTCTCAGTCAGCCTTTTATTCACACCAACAGAGTTTCAGATCATCAACAATGGAGCTTTTCAAAAACACTCTTCAAAGTGGATGCATTTGAAAATGCCAGTTTTGTAATGCGGGAAAGGAAAGAGAGAGCTTTTCACAACTCTGTATGATTGTCATGTGACCACTAGCGTGGTGTTTTTCATGATGTTGACTTGCTGGCTTCTGCCAGTCTTGATTCTTGCTCTGTAAACATAAATCTGACACAGCCTGAACTTCACATTCAGATAGAAATGAAAGCCCAAAAGTTCATTTTGAAAATGGAAGAAATACAGAGAGCGGTCACTATACAAAATAATATATTTACATTAGGAAAATAACCTAAGGTGTTTTCTTTTCAGAGCCAATCAAATGCTGGCAGAGAATTTCCAGAACTCTCCAGGCATCTGACTGTGTGAGATAACTGAGTAACTCACATTGCTTCTTTCTGCATGTACCCAATATAAAATGTAAGCTTTTTCTATTGTTTTGGCATTTCAATGCAGAGAGGACACCTGCAAAAACAGACCTGAACGGCTAGAGTGAATGCCCTCACGCCAATTCAAATCCAAAGTGCAGCTGGGAAACTGTGACAGTGAACGAGCAACAGGTACTTCTGAGGTACTTTTGAGCAGGCACTTAGCCCAGGGCTGAAGACAGACTGTTGTTGTCCTGGTCAGCTCCCAGGTGTGAATGTGCAGAAGCGATTGAATAAGTGATAGCATTACAAAAGCAGAGGCTAAAGGATTATCTAACCTCCCTGAACCTAAATACTTTCATCAAGGTGCAGGGTTCTTGTGAAACACTTAACCAGAGTCAGGAGGTAGAAGGCCCTTCTGCATTTAGCTTGAGGTGGAAAGATAAAGACTCTCACAAGATCAGTATGATACAAGGTGCTTTTATTCACCAGATAAATAAGTCCATTGACTGATAACCCTGCAATTATTCAATAGTGCTGAGACCCAGATCACACTGCCCCAGAGACCTACATCAGGAGACACAACATGTTGATGTCTGTTTGTTTTCGAACACCTTTAAAAGAGACCAATAAGAAGAGAGTTGGACCAAGAGTGTTGGAGAGTTGTATTCAAACTTGGTACAAACTTGATGAGTTTTTATGTATAGCAGATTTAATAGATAACGTGCTGCATCACCGCACTGCTCAGCTTGTAATGAGACCATAAGTTCCACTGAGCTATAGTGATAGTTTCACAAATAGGAAAACAGTGTTTTATGTCAAAACAATAGGGAAACCATTGTTTGACTTTGAGGTGCACGTCAATGCCCACAACAGAGGAAAATATACTTCAAGAAGCCGTTAAATGAATGCATTGGAAAATCCAATTATGCGCTCACGCGAACCTTGGGGGAAAGCTGTGTAATTACTCCGTTCGAGTCACATCAAACACGGGGTGGAAAACTGTGTTAATTTATTAAAGCCAACCGTGGAATTGTATTTGTTTTCAGTACATATTATTAATGTAATACCAACCAAAAGTTTTCCACACAGCACGCTACAAGAAACACATACACAGCGAATTATGCGATCACTAGATGTGGGCATCAACGACGGTCAAATAATTCATTTGTCACTTGGAGTGAGGCATCAAAAGAGGGTAATATTAGAAACACTCTGGTTTTCCACTGTCTTGGTCAACATTAATTGTTTTTGGTCCTGCTTTAACAGTTTCCATATCATTTGGCTGCATGATTTCTAAATAATTCACTTTGATCTCCTCACTGTCCAGTAGGAATGAAGCAAATTTAATATAAACATACATTCTTAGTCTCAGGCAAAAGAAAATATCCAATTCAATTTTTCAAAGACATTTTTTTTCTGATGTTCCAATGGACTCAGCAGTGAGCAGAAAATCTTACATAGAGATTTGAGGTACTACCATAACTACAACACTGAAAATTCTGTACACTAGAACAAATGCACACAAACAAATGTTACTTATCTTGTTGTAACCTTTAGATGATGTATCAGTAATGTTGGTTTGTATGATGTCTCATATTAAGAGCAAGCAGTTTATATAGAAATGACAAGTCATTGCTAAAAAGAAATTAAATTAAGCTTCAATTCCACGTCTGAAGGATGAAATAACTGTGCTGTTTAAATTAAAATTAGGAGTGTCGTGATATACTGATATTGACAATATTTAAAAAAGAAATGCTAATAAGAAATGCTATTATTGTGTTAATTGTGTTATAGACTCTCTTCACCTCCCTACACTCGAGTCTAATTCATTTGCCAAAAAAGAGGCAAAACACACAATAAATAATGTTGAATTTGATTGATAGCATTATTAATATTATGATTATTATTTTTTTCAAATCTTTACGATATTATCATGATAACATCGTTATCGTTATCAACAATAATTGTACAGAAAATTAATTAACTAATTAAAACAAGCAAGAGAAACATGCAACACACTTCCTGGCTGCAAAGTGAAAGTGTTAAACTATTCCTTTAATATTTCTCCTAGGCCGTGTACATTTTAGTTAGAGCCAAACCAATACAAATATTGATGACTGAGATTTTAAAAGTCTGAGAATAATACATCATGTGCATCACGTACTGATGTACATACGGTAAATGGCCTTTAGGAACTACGAATATGCTGCATACAGCAATACACAGCTGCAACATTTATGGGTCTAGCTGTAATTTTAACAAGCTCATCCATGGAAAACTTGTAGAAAGCTTTACTCAGTGTCAACAGGTCAACAGTTTATAAAATCCCTTCATATCCGAGAGCTGCCACATCATCTACCAGGAACCACTGTTCTATTCATTTAACCAGACATTTCAGATCATTTCGTAGGCTGTTACAATACACTGCACATCTACTGACGACAGCCCATGATGAGTCAAGTAACTCCACAGACCATGCGTCCCTTCTGCTCTGCAGCCAGTGCATGGAAATAAAGGCAGAGGAGGATGCTTGATTTCAATGGTACATTACATAAAACGATTCACTCCTCCGTTTGCAGGCACAGGCCAAGACAAACACACTACAGCTGGAAGCAGAAAGAGCGGGGTGGGGGGGGGATTCGTGTAGCTGACTGATAAAGCACTCCCCTCATAGGGTTTATATTCAAGCAAGCGTCTTTGTACACATGCAGGATCAAGCAAACTCAGCCCACCACTCTCCACAACATGTTCATAATACACTATGTGCTGCTCCTGAAGTCAAGTCAGCTTCTTTTCCACTGCACAAGGAAGACTCCACAAAGGGTAACCAACTGAAGCAGCCTCGTGCAGCGGAAAGGAAACTCATGTGGTGGGAGAGCAGCAAGAGAAGCTGTGACTTTCTCACTCTATGGGCTGACTAACTCGTTTCCTTCCATGTGGCAGAACATGGCTCATAGCTCATTCATAGGTTTTACTGTGTGAGGCTGTATCATCGTTGGGACACAACACTATTTTCTTCAGAGCTATAAATCCAGTGTGAATGATGCTGCTGATGCTTCTCAGCCAAGTATGAAATAAAGCTTAACTTGAAATATATCTGGCGCTGCAGTCAATTTCAACGTGCATGACAGTGTAGTAATGCACTTCCAGGACTATTAACACACACACACACACACACACACACACACACACACACACACACACACACTGGAAATCTTCACTGCCACTCAGCTCTCAACTCTCCCCGGCATATGCTGCTTTTGTATTAACAAGGGTCAACATAATAACAAAGCAACGTATTGTTTGACCTACTACTACTCACCCCGCGCCTGTATCTTTTGTGTTTCAGAAAAGTGTGAACACTGAGGCCTGGCAGGGACATAGCTGACTGGTAAGATGAGAAACACACGGGTTGAAAAAGTGCCAAGTGCTCATATGCAATTAATTCACTTCTTACTGCACACTGAGAGCTGTGCATGTGTGTGATTGCAGCCTGCGTGAACGTGTGTGTATCTCCATTTCTGGTGCAGACAAGGTGGAATCACAACTCTAACCGCTGAACTCAGGTCCAGGGCCTTGTCCAGACCACAGCATATAGCAGGGAGACTCTACACCTGTCATCCTAGACCTCTTTCAATCATCAGGAGACTCTAACAAAGCTATACCGCTTACCCAATTTACATCAACCACAATAGCTGATGGTTTCCAGCCACATTTCTCTCTGGTTTTACAAAACGTCGCTGTGAAGCTTTCCAAAGAAAATCCCTCAATTATTTCACCAGGCTTTTGATTATTTGGATCCAGAGAAACAATACTCTTCTGTGGTAATTTGGCCTGAAGTACAGGCGCACTGAAGTGGAGTGGAGATAATGGTGGTGAGGTCACTGTTTGGTTACTAGCCACTGTATCCCCAATGAGAGCCAGGTGGCTTTTGGCCTATATAACACCAGTTTTTTATATGCATGACAGAAAATGACTCATCTCTCTTCAATGACAATGCCCTGTACATATGTGGGTGTTTACTTGCATGCATGTACTTATGTATGAGTGTATGAGTGTGTGTGTGTGTGTGTATGTGTATGTGTGTGTGTGTGTGTGTGTGTGTGTGTGTGTGTGTGTGTGTGTGTATGTGTGTGTGTGTGCGTGTGTGTGTGCACGCGCGCGCATGAGTGTTGCATGCATTAACAGTGTCCAGAGGCCAGGCAAGAGAAGAGGAAGGCTGAGTCACAGGATCCAAAGCTTCTCAGGAAGAGAGCAGTGTGATCTAAAACATGCTTGGCCAGGCCCCCGCACACTGCTGATGAGTTATAGCCCCGCTGCGATCCTCCGCCAGCGCCTTCACCTCAGAGATATACTGCAGTACACACTTCATCTCCCCTCTCAGGCCTGGAGTAGCCGGGGACAGCCAACAGATTCACCTCCACACGGGGCAAATAAACAGGTGAACCTGGGGGTATTTATGTGAGATTGATGGCGACAGCACTTTCTCCTGTTCTGGTAGAGCAGGAGGTCAGAAGGTGCACGGTAATGGCAGGATGTAGGAACATGCTGCTGTTGCTCAACTGAAACATTAATAATTGCTCTGGGGTCTGTTTAACAAAGTGGGCAGGGACTAGCTGCTTGAGGTTTTCTCTTTCTTTATGATTAATAATGAGAACTTACTTTTACAGAGCTTCTTTTGTTTAATTAGCAGCTTCACAGAAATACAATTGTACCTGTGTATTAAAACTAAACTAAACTAAACTAAACACTCCAGTCCAGCCAAATTCCAACACCCCAAGCTGTCACCTTCTTCAAAACAGAGACACCAAGAGGCAATTTCTCAGAACACTTAAACACACAGACAAGAATAATGGCAAGTGCAGTGCAGGGAAAAGCCATTTGAGCGCAGGCACACAGACTGCACAGGCTGTGCTGCTCCGCCGACCACAGCAGATTGGAGAGAAGGAGCAGAGAGAGAATATGGAAACAGGGAGCGGCTCTGAGGGGAACTAACCGAACAGCGAGCACGGCTGGAGAAAGAGACACAGTGACAAAAGGAGTCATGATGAGTGGCTGCCTGTTTACTCTGGGTTTAGAAATGACCAGACAAACCAATCAAACAAAAGTAGAATTGTAACACAACTACTTTTCTTTCCATTTGGCCTGTGGTGTTTTTCACTGAGGTCAAATGTTGCTTATTATATGGGTGGCATTTCTGAAGACCTTTTCCCTTCATAACACAGTAGGTTTCTTGTTCTAGCTACAACTTGTTGTATCAACATGTAATTGCACTTCCCCTGCCACCTTCCTATCAGTTTGACAGATCACCCTCGAAGCTGAAAGACAGGAAAGGCAAACAGTGCTGAGAAAACAACACAGAATAAGACATTCTGCAACCTGCTCGTACTGCAGGGATCAATAATACTGCACTGATATGTCTGTGTAGCTACAACAGAGACTGTGTGCTCTTCACTGCAGGACAGTGGAAACATTTTTGGCATGTTAGCAGATGCTATGGTCATGATTATAACATCTGTTTGTACTAGTCTTTTGAATTGAAGGGTTTTTCAGTTCAGGAAAGCAACATTAGTCATTAACTATGCCAAATAAGCAAGGGTTAATATCCTGACGAGGGCCGTGTTCTTGTCATTAAGCCCCCCTTCGTTCAGCATTTGTCATGGTTGAAGTCCTCTGAGTGTGCTGAGTTTGTCAGCAAATGCAGTCAAGGTGGAACTGCAATCTAAGAAGAGAAGAAACTTACGCTGCTAATGGATAAATTAATGAGGGAAATGAAATATCCTCTTTCAGCAAACCATGTTATGCTATGGTTACAAATTTATGAATGGAAACTAGCAGGGTCTCTCAGGAAGTGTTCCTAAATCACTACTTGTGGTTGGCTTCACAAGGA
Source organism: Seriola aureovittata (assembly GCF_021018895.1). Classification (NCBI taxonomy): domain Eukaryota; kingdom Metazoa; phylum Chordata; class Actinopteri; order Carangiformes; family Carangidae; genus Seriola; species Seriola aureovittata. Next base: position 17,956,421 of record NC_079376.1, on the reverse strand, counting down.
CAAAGTCACCGGGATTCCTGAGTATTAAATGGTTCTAAATTACTGCTGCCTACCACTTCAATATAATCACAACCAAAGCCCATTCAGCTGGCATTAGCAGAGATTGGAGTGATGTGAGATTATCACCCGTCACTGGCTAAAGTCAAGTATGGTGAAGGGCATTTGGGCGCAACCTCGAAGCGCAGAAAATCCAAAGCAAAGCCACAGTTGGTGGCAGGAGCAGCCTTCTTCTGATGGTTTTGGCATCAGACATCAGCTGTATGGTGGCCACAACCCCCTCTGTGCCCCATGCGAAGCCTGCCAGCAGGGCTGTCCCAGCATCCCCTGCCCCTTTTCCCTGGAGAGGACCGCTCTTCTCCATTCTGTCATTCTCTGACTCTTGTGGCCAGGCCCTGCGTTCTGCCTTGCCACTTTACATTTAAAGGAGAGTAAGGCGGCAGAAATGTGCACTGCAGATGGTAGAAATTACTTAGCTCACTTAACTTCAGAGATTTTTTTTCCTTTTTCTTCTCTCTCTCTCTCTCTCTCTCTCTATCTCTCCATTTTCCACAAATTACTCCAAGACTGGGGAAATTGATAGATTCCTAGTGCAAGTAGGCTTTTGAGTTTTACATGGAATACTTTTGGTTTTTTTCAGCATTCCCAATTGTGATATCAATTTAGTCAACTCCATAGCTTTGGAATACACCAGTATGAACACTGAAAACCATCTAAGTTGGAAAAAGGCTAAGGCCATAACAGTGTGTATTCAGAACCAATACCAACAGTGAGTATTTTGATTCGAGGGTGACCTGTTTTTTCTTGAGAAGGAGCTGAATGTGCTCTCCAGGAAACGTCTGGCTCCATGTATATCACACATAAAGCCCTATGCTGTTGGGACGTCCTCTGGGGTGAAATATGGCTGCCAGCTCCATAGGAACATGCAGATGTGGACTTAAACTCTCCAAGGGAGGGAGGGAGGGAGATGGTGGTGATTTATTTCCCGTGTGTTTCAGTTAGTTTTGGTTGATGTGAACTGCAGTCCCTCCATTTTCCATCTGCACCCTTCGTTCTTGCTATTTTCGCTTCTCATTTTCGTGTATTCCATTTTCTCTTACTATTTTCTTTAGATTAATTTTCCCAGACCAGGTTTATTATCACAAACTTTAACACCGTATTAATATCTTAGGTAAGAGTGCTAGTGAGATTACAGTCATTTATTGTTTCTATATTCTAAAGCATAATCACCAAAGCAACATTTTCTGATTAAAATTGGACACAATAACCTTTGCTAAAAAAGCCTAAAGGCAGATAAAACACTATGATGAAAGCACACAAATGCAAACCAAAGAAAGTCTTCAACTCTGTTGCAACTCAGTCTAATTAATCTTGAAGAGGAATGCTGAGCTGATCTCATTTTCTCTGCCAAGTGTTACCTTGCATCATGCAATCGATATTACACAAAGGTTTAGAACAATCCAAATCCTTCTGTTTTGTAATACTCTGCCATTTTACTGTATGTTTCTCAATGTAGCCTGGTTCTGACTCAAAACGGCCTTTGTCTCGCTAATTACAGAGGCAGATGTACAGCCCTCAACCAGAACTGGGAGTTACAGTGCTGACAAAACCAGTAGGGAAACCTGTGGCTGAGGCAGCTGCCTTTCACAGCATTTCCAGCTGTAGTGAAAATGCAGCAACATCCTAAGGACAAGCACTAAAATTAAAGTATTCATAAAACTAACATTTGAGGCAAAGGTTTAATGATTTTTTCCATTACCTATGCCAGAAGAACTTCAAATTTCCTTCCTCCTGCTAAGCTTTATCATCCCCTTTGACGGTGAGAGAATCTTTTAACTATCGCCAAGCTGCACTGTAAATTCACTGTTTATATCAAACATGTTCGCTGCCAGCATTCACCAGAAAGCAGGTCCACTGAAAATGAAATTGCGACTTTGTAAGATATTAAATATAGACTCATAAAGAGTGAAAATTAAACTATGTTGATCACCCCAATTGGCATTACGACATCCATCGAATCTGTCAAATGTTTAGCACTACCAAAGCAAGTGTTTAGCTTCAAATATTTTCAGTTTCCTAGCAGTCTAATCCCACCCATCCCAAGCAACATCACATCATCCTCCAAAAATGCCTGGGTGAAGAGGAATGTTCTGTAGCTGGCTGGCTGTCCAGGCTGACCAAGTGGCTAACTGGGAGTCATTCTCAGGGAGTCGTGAACTTTTGTCCCGCCACTGATCCCTTGCTGGCTGCACGAGAGGACTTGGGCGACACCAAACAGGAAGTGTTCAACAAGTGGAAGCTATGGATGTTTATCTCGCACCATTCATCAACCCCCAAAAACCAGACACAGAAGTCGAAACCCGACCAGTGAAACAAGGCTGTCCTGACTCGGAGTTGCATGTAGCCACTGGGGAGCCGTCAACAGGCCATCATGGGGTTAGATCTGGGCTGGATGGTACCCGACTGGGAGGGTCTCCGCCACCCTCTGGCTCCTTTCGTCCTTTCTCACAGTACTCAAGGAGCCCTGCCAAGAGTTGATACCCTTGTGCCAAGTGGTGACACTAAAACAGTCACATTTTAAATTATTCAATAGATTTCAGGAGCAGTAACTGCAATAGCTGCTCTTAGAGAGCGAGCCTATCAGGATCAGGTTACGCCGGACTGAGGCTGACCTTAACCACAAAAGTTGTTGAATGTGGTCCAGACCACTACTATCAAAACCGACTTTAGATCAGTAGAAGGAACAGAGAGAATGTAAATCTATTCTGCAGACTCTGGCCAAGTCATGTGGTTGAGCCTTTAGCAGGAAGAAGAATGAGCCGTACAAAATCTATACAATACACAGCTATTATAACAGGCTGCATGACTCCCTGTCAAACAATGAGACTGATTCAAAACTAAAGGGTTCAGGAAAGATATGAAATGTCAACCTTGAAGTATGACACAATATACACAGTAGAAGAGAGTACATGCAAACATTTGGAAATTATACAGCTGTCCAACTGCATTCAGGGTGCATCTGCTATAGCACATAGGCTTGAATCCACAGTGTTTACTGTGATTTCTCTGAGAGTAACAAGCATCTTCAGTACAGAGGCTCACTGAAAATTGGACATGAGCTAGTTTTTCAGATGTTGCTGTCTAGTACACAGAAACATTTCACACATCTTATGGTTCAGTAAGCTAGTGAAGGAACAGGTTCCAAAATAAAACATCAAAAAAGAAAAATCGTACTAACACCGGCAGCAGTGCAGCAAATTAAAGCACTCACTTCCCCAGAAAACCAACTTTCTGTCCTTAAGCTATATATGGTCACAAGCTTTGAGAAGATACTAAAGGAATGAGATTGCAGATACAGAAAGTCAAAATGGGGTTTTTGTATTATCTGATATGAAAAGTATGAATCTTCAGCTGAATATATGGTCCTGTGGCAAAGGGCTATACCATACCTACAGCAGCTATGTGCGTAAGCCACAGTCTGCACCATAGCTAACATTCACCTCCTCCAAACTACACATTGGGGCTATGTGAGCAAGGTAGAAGCTACATGGGGACTGCAAGAACTGTGATTGATCAGTGCGTGCTTTCTCTCAACTTTCTGATGCCAGTGGAGTTTGTTGAGAGTAAACATTAAAGAAGCTGAAGAAAGACTCCCAGCTCTTTTCTCCTTTTCAGTAACACACTTCCAGAAAAGCCATTACACTGCAGACCTCCAGATCACAATCACACTGTATCAATGAATGAATGATTGAACATACAGCGACACAAGGCAAAATTATCTTGATGTAACTTGTCTGTGACAAACTACATCTTCTGGCAGGCCTGAAAGCACCTTGGGGTCCCATGAAGAGAACTACTTGGAAAAGTGCATCTGGGCTGCCGTTCTTGCCCTGCTGGCACGGTGACCCAAACCCAGATAATCACCAGGAAGATGGACAACTTGCTCTGCCACTGTAACTGTTGAAGGCTAACAAGATACCAGCATGGTTAATATCATTGTTTACATACAACTAAATCCCACTCACAACAGCTGACACAGCAGAAAACCTGACACGGAGTGGACAGATTTAAGTGGGGATAAGCATCCATGTTTGTTGCATGGCTGAATGGTGAGTCACTTTAGTGAAGCAGGCCAATTCTCAGCGGAGGAAACAGCAGCATGGAGGGGGGAATAGACTTCCATCCAAACTCCATCTCCATGCAGATATTACCACATGAAGTCTAAAGCCTTTTCCTGTCTCACCTCTGCTGACAGACACCTGAGGTTCTGCTGACTGGAGACATCCTGGGACGAATGTCAACAGCTAAGCGAGGGTCAGAGATCCTCAGCTGGAAAAGTTGGACGCCATGAGTGGACTTTGTAAAAGGCTCACCATTGTCATGCATATTTTAGAACAAGAGCAGGGATGGACTGGAGAGTGCAGAAGGCTTACAGTCATATTTTCCATTGATATCAAAGCCATATGGCTGGATTTCATGAAATAGTTGAGGCAGTGCACTGCATTTGGCAGTGTTTAATAGAAGAAATGCACAATAATGTGGATGAACGGGCTGGATATGTTCTGTGGTACTAATGAGCAGTATATTATGATGAAAAGGATCTACAGTATGTTCAGATGTTTATTCTATAGCCTTTTAAAAGTTCCCATGACTGCTGGCCATAAATTAGATAGATAGTTTCCTGTCATATCTTATGAGACTCCATGGTATCTTTAGATGAGTGCATGTGATATGAATTGATACACAGTGGTAAAATTGCACAAAACCAATAGATGATCTTAATCACTTCTTGGCAGATTATCAGCACCCACTCACTATGAATGCACTGCACTGATTTTCTTCCAGGGTCGTCTTCAAAGCATCGTATTTCCCACTCTTTTCCTGTTACAGATTCTTGCGACCATGCCAATGTTACAGGATCCATGTAAATATGCACAGTGATGAGATTTTCTGCTCTGCGGACCAGAACTGTTCATAACTAGCTAGTGAGAATCAGCAGACCTCGTAAAGAACAACAACATTACCCTGCTCCTCTGGAATGTCAACTTGGACAACATAGAACCAAAGGACACGGACGCCATACAGATAGATCCTTCACTATCTTCCACTTGCTGCTCAGCACAAGCCCTTCATTCATTTTTTTTTTCCTTATTTCCATTATCACCACCTCAACAAACACAAATACAGCTCTGACCTACCTACATATTCAGATCTTAGTGGCTGATGAAAGGGCTTTGTTTAATCACCCTCTTTTTATCCAGTCACTGATAATTATAGACAGAAATGGAGCAATCATCATTATTCACAAGAGGTTAAAAAAAAAAACAGCAACGTGTGGATGCACATAGGAGCCATTTCATTATTCCAACAGGCTTTACACGCCATTAATCCCACACAAGTATAAAGTGCAGTTCACATCCACGGGCTCAAAGAAGAGAAAATAACTGGGTAAGAGGTTTAGAGCACCTTCATATGTTTAGAAATATTGTATATTTAGTACAAATATTCATGGATGTTATTAACTTTCAATTTCAATTTGCAATATTAATTGTATTACTGTACAAATTTACTGCTAGTTTCATGCTCCAGTTTATGTGAAACACTGTTTTGATCTCATTTGGTATTAGTAGTAGTGCAATGAATGTATTTTACTGACAGAGGAAACCACTTTGCATAAAAGGCGTTAAATCTGTGGTGCTGTAGCTTTACAATGCTTATTATTACATGGGACTGCTTCAGATAAGAAAACAAAAATTAAAATGTTTTAGCCTTATTTTCGCTTCACGTCATAAAAACGGACACAAAAACACACACACACACTGGCAGACAGACACCATGATCAGGACCTCCCGACCACTCTCAGCACAAAAGAACTAGAACAGGCAAAGTAAAGCTTGATTGGCACTTAGGATATTCTTAAACAACCAAATATGAGATGGCAAATGATGTGAAATGGTGGGGCCTGTACTTGTGTTTAAAGCCACTTCTTATGCTGAGGCTACACTACAGTGTCATTACAACACATTACCAATGTCATGGAAAATAAAGTAGTTCCCTACATCACACAGGCAGAGCAAAACCACTGAGCAGTGTGCGTGTGTGTGGGGATGTGAGCGTGTATGCATGCACTTGCATCATGTAAGTCCGGCAACATTACACCACAATGTAAATAACTGGTGCTACTAGACTGTGTCCTGTAACAGAAGGAGCATCAGTGCTGTTGTGTACTTGCCTCTGTGGTGTTTGACTCATTTTGGGGCAAGAGGCCCAGATGTCTGTGTTGGAAACAAAACCTAAACAGATGAATATGGTAGAAGATGGCAAAACACACGGGTGCATCATCATTTCAGTCGTCTACTGCCTTCAGGATTACTGCTGAAATTTGAAAACAAGCTAATTGTAGTGGGTTTGTGTGCGTTTGCGGAAAACCTTTCACTTCGGAGGATAATAGGGAAAGAAAGTTTGATGAGGCATGTCCTGTGTCCCTGACAGGGATCCTGCATGAGAGAAGTCCTTACCTTCTGGTCCACAATGGAGCACACCAGGTCCTTTACAGAGGACAACGACAGGTCATTGGCCTCCAGGTTCACCGTCTCTCTGGTCAGTCCGATCTGCAGCAGGAAGGACACCCCATGGAAAGAGCTGCGGGAGTTGGTGGGGCTGGGGGCGCTGTGACTGCCGTTGGACAGCCGCGTGTAGAGCGGTCCAGGCGGGCTCGGCGACGAGGACGGGTGGTGCGGATGGAGAGAGTGGAGGTAGGCTCGAGGTAAGGATGGGGGAGAGGAGGCAGACATTGGGTTTCTTCCAATGGCGACGTGAAATGCTGAATAGTGGAGAACTCAGAGAGGAGTGATACAAAAAAGCACAGCTGGATCTGTGGGGATAAACTCTTGGTAGGGGGAACCTTTGGTCCTCATCAGTCGTAGTGACTCAGCACTGTATGTTTATCAAAGTGACATTGTTTTTCAGAAATTGAGAGGGTAATAACCTGTCCGCCCACCTGATCTCATACACCACACACTCATTAATTAAGTGGGCAGGTTATGGAGAAAGTCTCTGAACAATCCACAGGCTTCTGCAGTAAAGTCACTGCCACAAACTTCATATCCTGGAGTGGTGTTCCTTCTCCTTACTGAAGTCAGTAATCCACTCTGACCACAGGAAACCTGTCACCACAAACATACACACACAGACAAACACACACAGCTATTTTTATAATGAAAAAAGTATTCACCTAGAGAAAGTAATTCACTGGTGCATATTATTCTGTTGTCATCTGTATGAATGAATCAACTCCTTTTCATCACACTGTGAACACGTTTTGGTTAAACTGATTTGGAACAACATATCTTTAAAAACATGTACTGTATATACCTTTACAATGAAAGCACTCGTCACCCGGTAATATCAGTCAACCACACTGACGAAATATAGTACGCAAGATCGATATTTTCCTTTTCTAGAATTGTTTCTGAAAACTTTAAATTTCATTGAGACTAGGTTATTTCTATAACTACCATCTGTGTTGTGTTTTGCTGTTGCCTTGCACTGTTGTGGTTGTGTGCAGAGGTACTTCACAAAGTTAGCTTTAAGCTAACTCCACATTGCCTGTTTGTAAATGGGCCGTGCTAAAGCAGCCACAACTGAAACTTTTGTATATGAGTTTTAGTTTTAACGTTACTATCGACCTTTTTTGACTTTTGGTGAACGTAAGAAAATTATGACTACAACTGCTCATGCGCAAAACAGTCAAATTAAAGCCCAAAGGACACGTAAAAGTCGATAAAGCGTATCATTTCTGTGTTTACAAGAATTCAAACTCCACAAACATCTGGAACCAAGGCTTCTGAACATCTGCACCCCTCCCACTTTCGATTGGCTCGCTGGCAGAACACAAGCCGAGTCGAGAATGCCAGCAAAACAAGTTATACAAGCCTCGAGATTTGCACATTCAGGGGACACTGTTGCACTTGAACTATCTGTTCGCGTACAGCTCGTTCACAACCAAACGTCGAATTAAATCATTGTGAAATGATACTTTACCTTCACAGTCAGCGAAGGGCGCTTTCCTTTCCATTGTGAGTGGACTGAAGAAACTTTTTAACTCCATCAACTGAGGAAAGCGGAGCCTCAAGTTTATTATTCTGCACTTTCTGGAAGTCCGCACACAAAAGCACTGCGTCGTAGCCTACAGAGAATAAATACCAACTTAACTTTTACAGAGGCGCACCGAGACTGTTCGAGCCGTCCATTTATTTTCTCTTATCTTTTATTCCAGATTGTAAATTCATGCGCATCTTATTATCCTTCCAGCTGTGACTACTCCCCCTGCTTGACGAGAAAAAGAGCAGCGACCGTCGCTGGGGCTTGGAGTCTTTTTATTATCTCCGCATAACTGACTTTCCATGTGTGGGGAGGAAAACTTGAACTACAGTCCGTGTGAAGCAATGGCGCCTCCGATGGAGCTCAAACCAATGCGCATGTGCCTTTCTTTTCCGTTATTTCAACTTGGCCATGCCAAGAAAAAAAAACTTCATTCTACACGACCCGGTTCGGCTTGTAACACGCCGGTTTCCAAAGTGGAGTCCAGGAGTCTTCAGGGGCCATTGAAGACTGAGATTCATTCTATAAGTCTCCATCAAGATGAGGAATAAACTGATTTATTTCATCAAATTAACAACAAAGAAAGGATAAGTTTGAGTTTTCTGATCACAGCTTTCAGTCTCTACTGTGTTGTCTCATCCTATAAACAGCTTAACTCCTTTTAGACTCAGGTTTAAAAACTGGAGTCTGTAAACCATGACATAAAATGGTGTATGTTTAATTTATCTGATATACGGAAGCTACTGTATCTATTCAATTAACTGGACTTATAAGGATTGTCAAGAAAAACAGGAAGAGTGACTTGATTTTGCAAGGATGCTTACTAGTCATCTAACTGCCAGCTCATAGTTTAGGTGAACTGATGCACAGCAAGGTTACACAACAAATTTTAGGAACTGCTCCATCGTTACACTTGGAATGTAAGGTTTTGTAATTCAGTGATGACATTTAACACAAATCAACAAAAATGACAAACAGAATGCAGCATTTATTAAAAGAAAAGCCTTTTAATGGATTAATACTGAGGAAATGTGGGGTCTATTCTCTTTGCCCAGGCCATTAGGCCTCCACAGATGTCTTTCACTGTAATACTGTCCACTTCTGATCCGCTCATCTTCTCCAGAACCTGCACCGCCTTCTGAGAATCGTTACCCAGCTTACAGACCACATACACTGGAGGAAGCCACAGAGAGAAAACACTGGCAGATACGTTTGGTCAAAGCAATGGACTCAATTTTAAGCTAAATTTGCCTCAGATTGAATTTGAACACACTTAACCTTAACTTCTTTTTCATGTTTAAAATAATACACAGAAACACCACAACAGACAAAAAGCTGCACACAAGACTTTCAGTGGTACATTTATAAACAGATCCATGTTTAAAATAATGAAGACTTGAATATGCAAGAACTGAATATACAATAGGTGGCCAAGACTGTAAAGCACAAAGATAAAACTCTAAAACCTAAATTTAACTCATTGATAAAGAAAGCTCAACACAGTGAATATCCAGAACACCACAAAAATAATGTTTTGAATATTAATTTCTCTAAAGCAGGCCAGCTGCTCAGGTTGACCACACTTGTTTTGGAAAAGAGGTCACCTAGCAACCCCATTACAACCTTTTACTAGCTGTCCAAAATAGGCCTCCGGCCCGGCACTATGCAATATACAGAGTGGACTGTGAATATGCACAAGTGGCTCTACGTGCCTGATCATTTCAAACAACATACACAGAGCCTAAATGGTGTTTTGACATGTTACCTGGAGGCCGGCAGTCACCTGCCATCTGCTGTTTCAATTGGCTGATTCTTTCCTGAAATAACTGGATGTGTTCACTCTTTCTCTCCTCTAAACTTGAGAGTGGGATGTCTGGCAGAAATATAAGGAGGATAATCACACAGAAAAATGAAGTGAAAGTACAGAATTAGGACAAAGTGAGACCAAGTTTGTGTCTCCATCACTCACAAGGATACTGAGAGAGAAGGGTAAGTGGCATATATCCACCTCCACAAGAGGGCGCACATCCAACAAAAGATGGGGCTCTGCCTTGTCCATTATGGATTGATAATCCTGGAATAATATTAAAACAGCTCTTAATGCACTTATACTATCAGATTTATAATCAAAGAGAGGTGTGGCTTTATTTTTTGGAAAAAGACATTGATTTATGACCATAGTTAAACAGGGAAACCGAAATTACTCACAGCAAAGGTTGAAATACTGCTTGGATTTGTATTTGAGGAGTAATATGAACATTTTAACTGCTTTTCCTTAAATCACAGGAAACAAAACTGTTTCTAACTGGAGCCCCATGCACAATCTCGATTACAGCCCAATCAATCATGATCCCCATCTCTGTGCTTAATGACTCAGCGGGTTTGAAAGCGCCAATTCTGCAGAAATATAAACAGATGCAATCCACTACCACTGCTCTCAGTGCCAAATAGAACATGTTATTCTTTCCCATAGAAAATCTACAGGCCCATATTAAGTCATTTCCCATTTGGGGCTGGGTCAGCACAGAGATGTAATCAGTTTATGAATGCACATGAAAACTGAGAAAATTGTGAGTAATCATACAATAAACAGCGCTAAATACAGGGAGTCACGCAATGGCCGAGTGTTCTGGAGAATATATTCCCTACCTGTACTGTGATCCTCTGATCTCTGGAGAGGAGGTTGAGTTTGCGGCACTGAAACACACGGAAAAATCGGGCAATAAGAGAATTTTCCTATGATTAGGGGATAATTACATGTACTTTCTACGTGTCATATTAAATGGCAAAATACAGTTGATGTAAGAAACACTTCTTATTACTTCAAAAAGCAACATTCCTATGAAAATGTGCCCAACTCCACAATATGAGGTACCCGATCTGTTTCATCTCTTACAACCAACCTTATCTGTGGCAGCAGACCCACAAAAGCTCTCATAGTCCACAAGCTTGGTTACACTGGGGTTCTCTCCACAGACTGCACAGCCAGTCTGCTTGGGCCGCAACTTGATGGACCTAAATCTGGCATCTTGAGCGTCAAACATCACCAGCTGCTGGCCGCAGGAAGCTGGGACGCCTGGTCAAGGATAAGGCTACTTTGTTAAATGTATCACGTCAGACACGTGTATGGGCACCATAGCAACATTCAGGCGTTTTGGTAGGAAAACAGTCCCAACACTTCCCTGGCTGATGCATCACGGCCAGGTGTTCGCATGAGTATCACAATGCGAGTCAGAAGGCATGACAGGGCAAGCCTATTCTCTGATGTGAGTCTCAATATTAGCAGGAGAACACTGCAACCACGACAGCTCCATGAGACAATGACAAAGGAGTAGTCAGCAGAGTCCAGAGAATCCAGACAAAATATCTCTGTTCTTGCCTTGTTTTATCAGACAGGCAGAAAACACCATCGCTAATCTTGCTACAATGAAATCCCTTTCTGCAGTTGACTGTTGATTCATTGCAATGACTCGGCAAAAAATTCTGCTGCCAACCAACAATATGGCCAAGCAAGGTGAAGAATGTAATGTAGGAGTTAAGAATGGAACAGCAAAGGATACAGCCTTGTCCAGAGGCAATCTTGATGACTTCCAAAGCTTGGAAGCAGCCCATTATCCCTGGAACTTGAAGAAAAGTGGAAAATGTTACCAGCAGCTATTATTTACACACACTGTTCTCTGTACAAAGTTAATGGCTTCTGGGCAAGTAAGGGGACAAGACTCACCCACTCCTAACACCCCTCCGTCAGAACAGTTGGTCACTGTCTCTGGGGGTGGGGGTACTGGGTACAGACATCTGTAGCAGGGGCCTCCACGGTAGTTATATACTGTCAACTACAAACACGCACATAAATTATTTTACTAATCTTGAGGAGCCTGACAAGAAAGAGGGCTTTCTACCTCACCTGTCCCTCCATTCTCAGCGCACTTGCTGACACCAGAGGCTTGCTACTGAGGACACAGGCGTCATTCACCAGATAGCGTGTGGGGACATTATCTGAACAATCAGCCACAATGTCATATATGAGGTCAGCAAAGTCAAGGAGTCATCATAGAGTTTATCAATATAATAGATTGCTTGTTAAGTTTCTACTTGATAAGAAATCATGAGCTTGAATAGGACTTAGTGGACGGCAGATGTAAGAAATATTCATGACAAAGAATTAGCCAGCGGCAGGCCTGCGTAACAGATGTAGGTTGAGGACTTTGCAGCAGGATACTGTTGGATGAGTTGCAAGGCATTCTCTGACGATAGCTGCAGGTGGTAGGGAATACACTCTACAGTGGAGTTCAACCTGCACACAATAAGTGACATTCAAAAATAGCAATTAGTTTCCCAAGAGGTCAGGTTCAATCCTCCATAGTTAGCAGAATTAATACGATAATATGAATAGGACATCAGTATTACAATTGACCTTAAAAATCCCATACCCAGGGCTGTACTAGTGTTTCAGTTAAAACCAAATCACAAAACAACATGTGAGCTTTGAATCTGACATGGGATCTGAGTCACATGTCAGCCCCCTCTCTTCTCCCCCCTCTTAATACTTACTGTCTGTCTCCCAACTATCAAACAGGTGACAAAACAAATAAATAATCTTGCATTATGCACTCAGCAAAACTCATTAATGAAGAATGAACAATAAGAAAAAGAAGAGGATGGTTTTGTACGTGTGACACAGCATCAAAACACTGTGTACATGTTTTTGCTCAGTCAGTGAAATGATGCCCTCATGTGGCCATGGCTATACAATGTGTGTGCTAACCACAGTAGGCCCACTGTGAAGGAGAAAAGCACCAGAAACAGCCGTCTCTAAAATAGCATGTTTACACAATATTTGCAGACTGGGGAGAAATACACAACCAAATATAACTTGTGGTGAGACAGGAGCACGCCAGCATACATTACACAGCAACCAAAGGGTCACAAAAAGCAGTTAAATACACCAATTATCATAGTTACAGAACATCTACTAATATTATGTAATTTACTAATGATATATAATAATGATAATGTTTTAATGTTGGTCTGCTTGAGCTGTTTTGGCACATTTGAGCAGGAATACATTTCTCAAATGTTCTCAAGCACTCTTGTTCTACTAGAGGATATTGGTATAAAGGTACTTTGACCTCTATGTATTGTATATTGTCCCACACCAAGTGTAATTTTTCAAGAAATGTGTACAGGTACCAGTCAGTACCTTCTAACTGCATTAGCAGCAGACAGAGCCTTGGCCTGGCCCTGGTTCTCCTCCCCATGTAGCACCTGTCTGTGCAGGTTACTCAGCTCCACTTCGTCATAGTCCAGCAAACCCAGGCGCCCTGGAGACACACAGAAAAGCTTTAGAATAAATAAATAACAAACCCTGATAACATTGACGAACCATGACCGTTAAACTCAAATGGTCATTGACTTTTCTCAAATTTTGTATCTGCTTACTTCTGAACACAGTCAGTGACTCTTCCCCTAAACAGCATGTTAATATTAACACAAACTCCTACACCCCTTTCCTTCAGTTTTTCCAGTTATCCTCAGTTAGTTATATAACCAAAGTGTAGTTGAAATTTCACCTGAGGCAGAAAGTAATATAAGTTTGACCGCAAAAGAAAAACATATGCCATATACTGCATGTCTCAAAATAAACACACACTTCTCCACAGTAAGATAAGAGTGATTCCTGATTTTATTCATTAAAAAGTACTAAAACTGGTAGTGGGATATTTTTCTTTGAGAAATGCAAACCTCTCCCCTGCAGGTACATTTATTCAGTTTACCAGCCCCTGGGAGGTGAGCCACATTGCTAATTTTAGATTCTGCCTTAAGGAAAACACAAACAGTTGGCGTCTCAACAATTATTTACACCTATATATTTATTTATTTCAAGGATAATTATAGAAGGGTTAATGATTTAACTAATTTGGCAAAAGGTCATGCTGTACATTAATCAACTACATTACCTACCGATGCCTGCCGCTGCAAGGTACTGTGCCAGGGGGCAGCCTAGTCCTCCACAGCCAACAATCAGCACTGAGGTCTTGGATAAGTTTAGCTGACCTGTGGACAGTCAACATGTACTCTGTTGTGTTCAGTCTTGCCATGAATCTCATTTGACAGGATGCTTACTGTACTGTACATCAGAATAACACTGCCTGTAACCATCCATACCTTGTACACTAAGGTCAGGCAGAAGGAGCTGTCTGCTGTAGCGCATGATGTCCTCATTGCTGAGGGCTGGTTTGGCTTTCAGTGGGATTAGTGGTCTCACTTCGTCATGCAGCTCCAGTGCTGAGGTATGGCTCTGATATCACAACACGGGACAATAATTATTTCACAACAACAAAGGAAACAGGATTGTACAAGAGCTTTGGGCCAGGTGGCATCACAGCCCTCAACAATCTGTCTGTATAATATAAGGAGCTTTGTTTATTTCTCTCTTTACGTATGTCTCCAGCTAATAAGTCTGACATAAGGAGCTGATTAGCAATAGTTTTACATAAGAATGGATTGAGGAACATCTGAGTGGCTAGTATGTTTAGCTGTATGTTTACTAAGTATGTTTACCACTAAAATGCCTTTTTGCTTTTAATGCTGTATTTTCAATATGATGCTGATGTGACATTAACATTGGTACTGTTTTTTCTAGGAGAAGAAGAATTGGGCATATTGTCATCAATTACCCAATTCACAGATGATGTGTGACATCTCATAGCATTTAGAATAAAATAACTGTGAATGAGATAGCAGTGCGTGCAGCAGTTTGTCTTTTTGAGCTGGTTATTGTTACCCAGAACCTACAAGGAATTTATGGATGTGTGCGTGCCTCCTGATGAATGACATGAGGAGCTACAGTTATGTCTCCATATACTGCTACTTTAATAGATGCACCTATGCAATCTATTGCAATTTAATTCAAGCAGCTATGCCTTAAATTGATCTTCAGTTTTGTTTACATGGTTGGAAATGTGTGATTTCAATTACAAATTTATTACTCTGGTCATAGGTGCAGGTAGTGTTGTACTTTATTACATTATATTCATTCGGGTCCTCTATTTTTTGTCCTCCCTATTTACATATATAAGGTTGGGAGGTGGGCGGAATATTAGAAACACCTGTCAATATAACGCAGTCCAGTATATAACCATCACTAAGAAACAAAAATTCAACATGATAAGTAACTAGCGTGCTAGTTAGCTCTCTATCAAATGTCCAAGTTTAAAGATAGGAGTACCTGGGTCAAATGTGCTAATGTTATGTTCCAAAGTCGCTAATAAGGAAGGGTTGCTATCCATAAGTAGCCTACATAACATTTAGTTAGTCAAATGTAATGAGAATACTATACTATTATACTATTACTATTATGGAACTAATTTATGTAGGCACAGGCTGTAAAAGTGGACAACTGGTGTATAAATAAACGTCAGCTTGACATTTAGCAAAACTTTCATACCTTTTCCAGCTGAGCCAGTTTATTCTTCAGAGCTGAAATCTCTCTCTCTTGCTCCTTGAGCTGTGCTTTCAAACAGCACACCTCCTGAGACATCGCTGCTGCAAGCACAACAAGAACAACCGCGGTTACAACAAAAAAAGATGTATAATATCACAACAAATATACTTTAAGTCTGCTTCAGCTGCAGTATCAAGTGTGTTGAGAAAGATGTTGACATATGAAGCAGGCGAGGGAGCGCACTTCCGGGCTGACCACGTGAAACGAGACCACGTGGTAGATGACGTAAGGCGCTGCTCGTACTCAAACGGAATATAAGTATAAATTTTAAGAACTGGTATGTCTGATTGTTTTCATGTTTTCAAATCTGAATTAATGGAAGATAAAATAATAATAATTAAGTAAGTAAATAGATAAATATTTAATACTATGCTTTACCTACTGGTAGACTACACAACGACAAAAGAAAAGCATGAGTTGTTCCAATCATAATATATTGATAGATAGCTTATTACATTCTGTTTTGTTGTTTGTTTATTTTCTGTGGTTTTGTTTGTTTGTTGTTTGTTTGTTTGTTGTAAAATATGAAGCTCCCGTTGGAAAATGCTGACCAGTAAGTAGACATGATGGGACTAGTCTTTTCTCTTGTGACCCTCAGGTATGCTGTAAAAGTGTTTGTTGCTGAAAAAATGTACATGGGGTCACTATGTCATTGCTGTTCACAGCACCCAAGTGGTTCCACGAATCTCACACACACACACACACACACACACACACACACACACACACACACACACACACAAACGTACACACTTACACACACAGCAGTATAGTGACGCGCTGTGGTTTAAAGAGCCTCGGGTCCTCCCTCCTGCTTTTCACATGATCTGTAAGCTTTCACAGAGGAGAGACAGGAATGTGGAGAGGAGCGACAACAACGACGGCTGAGCGGAGCCACATAATGCGTTTGTTTTACGCTGTGTCCATCTGGATGACATTCATCCACTGCTCCAACGGAATCCCGTGGACACAAGAAAAGGTAAATCAATTAAGAGTGTCTGTTAACAGCTTGTTGTCTGAACACAACCAGGTAGTCTGAATTGTAGCCCACATTCAGACAATCAGAGAACCATGTCCAGAAGTGAAACCATTTTTAAAAACTTGCCACATGCAGTGTTTTTGTATCTTTACTGTCATGTGACTGACTTTTAACAAGGCTCAAATGATTGCTTGCAATTATAGATTAACTCTTAATAAATTGTTTTTATCATTATAAAAACATTTGTACCTATTTTCTTGAATTATTTTACTGGAGAAATATATGAATTGCAGAAAAAATGTCAATCAACAGGCTACTATTATTCTGTATGGGAGAGTTTTCATATTCGGCTTTTACATTTATGGTATATTCATAATAATTAGTCACGATACTCCCACAATCCTCTGCACAGTCTCCAAGCACTTGTGTAATTCTCCTGAGATGCACCTGGGTATGCCTGGCCACTCATGTTCCTCATCTATGATCTTCTTCTCCTCTTCTCTTTGCCTGGTTGCTATGGCAGCACAGTCATCATCATTGATCCTCCAATTGCAGGTCTTGGTATTTATAGATCTTAAGTGGAACCCCTTTTAACCCTCTCTGAGCTCAGTGAGCCCCAGCTCTTTGGAAGACTATATTGAGTCTGTGTGGCCATATAATTGTACCTCTTGCACTATATGTACGCCACTCTGTAATTACAGGACTGATGCATGAGTCGGCCAGTAAGGGTCCAATGCACACTGCGAACAGGTTGTAAGTGAATCTTTATGCTTTAGTTGTAATGAGCAGACTTAAGGAATGTGCCCTCTCCAGTTGTCCAAGACGCTAAAGTGAAACCAAATTAGAACAAAGAACAAATGTACGCTGTGATTTCCCTTAAAAAAATATTCATTTCAAACACTAAAAAGTGCTAAAATAAATAATCAGATAATAAATCACACAGTCAATTTATAATAATTTATGCCAAACATTTGCTGGTTCCATCTTCTCAAGTGGGATTATTTGCTGTTTTTTTTTTTTTTTTTTGGGGTTTGGACTTAAAAATGGCAATTTGAAGACATCCCAGTGGGTTCTGGGAAAATTTGTGAGGTAGTTTTTACTATTTTCAGAAATTTTATGGATTAAACATTCATTCATTAACCATACTACTTATCATTATACTAAACAATTAAATGATAAATTAGTAATCAGATTAACTGATAATGAAACTAACTGCTAATTGCAGAAATAATCATAAACCCAGATTTTACAACTCCAGCTCATGTTCTCTTCCAACACCTTGGAGCAGTCAGAGTGCCAATTATCAGAGAGGCAGGAGCAGCGCAAAACAGATACAACAGAGACATTGACTGGGCTCTGATGTTCACCCTCAGCTCTTTCCCTCATGCTCCCGTTCTCCATCCTCCCTGTCAGTTCAGTTTGTTACCAGGACAACTGTGCTTCTCAGCAGTTGAACTTTGAGACCAAATGAAAAAAGAGCCATGGGATTAGAGGATCAATATGTTTTTTTAACACACTGAATTGACACACAGCTTGAAACGTGAAATCTAAATCCATGTTGTGTTCCTTAAATTGAACAAACAGGCTCATGTTCCTTTTCATAGAGCAAAAGGGAGACATAACGTGTTAACAAGAGCCTCTCACTTTTCTGCCTCTCTAGTCCCCTAGATCCCTGATTTGCTAAAGTAGCCCTTGTGTGTGTTTGAAGCCAGTCAATTAATGCCTATTCACACAGCTCTAATTGGCTCTTGTGTCTCACACTGAGGAGGTGTTAGCATCTCATCTAAAACAACCTCACCACAAGATCAAATTGCTGCTTTTTTACACGAATATGCTGTATGGCTTTTCTAGGCATTGTCATGTAGTGGATACTGTTGTAGCTGACTGTGAATAATCCTGTTGAAGATGGATTTTCTCCTCATGGCCACAGCATATCTTAAATATAGAAGAAAAAAAAACTCCACTTTTAGTGGTTTCCAGTAATAAAACAGGAGGAATTGACTGTTGTGACACACTAACATTACTGGTTCTGTATTGTGTGTCATCCGCATTGTTGCTCCATTTAAATGTATCAGGAAGACTTCTACTGCTCTTACTAAGAAGGTGTTGAAACTATGCCATGGCAGACACTGACTGAAAATAGGTATAGACATTACGCCTCAGTGATTAACAGCAGAGCTTAGTGATCTGATCACAGTAGTAACATTTCATCCTTTGGAATTGCAATAGTTATTTCCTCCATGAATATAAGTTGAACCCAGTGCCATCCCTCATCCATTTTGGTTTATCTTGTTTGTCTCCTCTGGTCCTGTTCAGCTCCAGCACCGGGCCGTCACGCTAACACAAGATGAGATTCGCACCGCCCTGTCTCACACTGACCTGGAGCAGATGTGGCAGAGGGATCTGAGGCCACTGCTGGTTACCAGGTACCCAGGCTCTGCAGGCAGCCAAGCTGTGCAGGAGGTGAGTTTATCATTGTGGGATAATATATCATGGCCAGAACACATGCAGTGTGTCATGATTGGCAAAGCTATTAATTAAGGCAATTCATTAAGGCAATAATTGGCAAGATAAATGTCAAACTCCTACTTCTTTTACCTTGTGGAAAACACATTATTTTAGTGGCAACTAAAAACTAAAGATAATCAGCAGATATGAGCTGATACCATGCTGGTTTACACTTGTTACTGATTCCTCCACATTTTATGTCTTGCAACATATTGTTTCAGTAGGAAATACATCCACATCAAGAAGTCGTCACAAAATACTGTTTCATTCTGAGAAATAGGGAAGCAACAGGTCTGAATCAGCCTCTTTTCTTTGTGTGTGTTTGTTCATCTTTCTTACAGCATATCAAAACAACTCTCGGCTCTCTCGGTGCAGGCTGGGAAGTGACAGAGGATAGGTTTATGTCACAAACACCCTACGGCCCCCTGTCCTTCACCAACCTGATTGCCACCCTCAACCCATCCGCCAAGCGCCGCCTGGTTCTGGCCTGTCACTATGACTCCAAGTACTACCCGCCACAGTGGCACGGGAGGGAGTTCCAAGGTGCGACTGATTCTGCTGTTCCCTGTGCCATGATGCTGGAGATGGCACGAGCCCTGGATGAGGAACTGAAATCTCAGAAGGTAGTGGGCTAACAAGTGACTTAAATCCACAATATACTGCAGTAAATGAAACATGGTTTCTCTGTTTGTCTGTGACCCCATGTGCACTATAGATGCCTAAATCCCTCCAGTGTGCAAACATGCATTTCAATTATAGTTAGGCCATTTTGGGGGTGTGTAATAGTTTCTGTGGTTGTGGTTAGCACTAACTTGATTTGTTGCCATGAGTCATAGTGAAGTCTTACAACAACAACAACACTGACGGCAGTAAGCTCTAAAATAACATGGCAAAACAAGTGGCAGCTCCTAAAACTGGGTGAACATCACTGTTGGTTTTCTTCACTCAAACATAGGAAATAATTATCATTTAAAGCTGAGTGAAGTGTTGTGGGGGTAAGAAGAAAGAACGTAGCACTTACAACACATTTTATTAGTGCTGCAAACATAGTTTAATTTAATAGATAAGACAGGTGTTGTTCTATATTTCTCCTTTTGTCAACAAGTCTCATGAAAAGACCAAAATCAATGATGTGTCAGTCCTTTTTGACTTAATGTAAGTCTTTTAAAATGGGTCACAAATATAAAGGCTGAGTAATTTTCTTAAACACCTGGGTATTGTAGTTTTTAGCAAACAGTACTCAAACAGGAGTAAATATCACATTTACTGGGGACTATTTTCAGCTGTTAATATACATTTGGTACATTAGTGACGGTTTATATCAGCAGATCAATTTATGTGAAACTGACTCAAAACAAATACAGTCTCCCTGTTCATGGTAACGATGGAACAGGTCAGCCAGTGCAGCAGTTTGGCTCACTGATGTGTTTGTAATAGTTTTGTGACCACAATGGGGCTCCACAGCATAGAGGAATAAGCTGCTGTTTATCAGACTGGTTTGGTTTCATTAGATTTTTGACCAGTATTGGACAGCGACAGGTATGGATGAATCACATGGCATTGAAATAGTCAGAAATAGTCAAATGTAGATGTTTGTGGGAAAATGGTGACTTTATTTCACAGGCCTTATCCTGTACGCATTGTCAGTGAGTCATTCAATAAGAGCTCATTGGTTTTGCTAAACAAACTTAAACGTTAACTAAGCTTAAATAAAGTCTCACGTACAAAGTCATGTATAAATTAGACATCAATAAACTTGCAAATGTCTATGCTCAAACCCAACTTCAGTGGCAACAACATTTCAAATACAAAAGTTATAATGATTGGTTATATCTTATAGTAACTGACACAAACTTGCTGTCAACAGAGTTTAATTGTTGCATGCACAAATGATGCAGAAGCAGCACATTTAGTATTCATGCAGCTTGCTACTCTGTTCTTTTCCTATTTCACAGTTGAGAGCCTCATCTATTGGGTGGACAGTGACAGGGCCTGTGACAGGGAGATCTGCCAAGAGACATGTTTATCAGACTCAGCTGTCTGTCACAAAGGTCACTGTGGGAATAGGAATCACCCTGAATACAAATACATTAGCTGCCACAGAGGAGGACACATAATCAATATCACAGCTAATAAATCACATAGAAAATAGTCAAACTTTGCATTACAGAAGCATATTTTGTGGGAAACAAAACTAAAGAATGAAATTAATAGTTCATGTAAAAACTACTTTTGAAACCATCAAGCTGTGTTCGTGTCACTGTCGTCTTAAAACCACTAGAGGGCAGAAAATCTCTTGGAATAGAAACTGCAGTTGTATATGACTATGCAATATTTTATCTTTACCCCCAATGTAGAGCTCCAGCCCCAACCTGACCCTGCAGTTGATCTTCTTTGATGGAGAGGAGGCTCTTTTCCAGTGGACCCCCACAGACTCCCTGTACGGCTCCCGCCACCTGGCCCAGAAGATGGAGAGCACCCCACACCCCGCTGGAGCGACAGGCACCAACCAACTAAATGGCATAGTGTGTACCAGTTCTGCTCATCGTTCTCTGTCTAAACCACCTGAGATTAGCATAATCACTTAATCACACTCAAGATCATCCCTTCGTTAGCCCACAACAATTTCAGTACAATGTGCTTAAGCCTGATCTCCTCTCACACACACACACACACACACACACACACAGCCCACACAGACACCTGGGAAGGCACATGTCTTAAATAGTTCTGTAATGTAAGGAAATATCAAAAGCTCACAAAGCCACTCAATTTATCATGTGGGGGGATTGGGTGTCTTGATCTCAAGCGTCATCTATTATACAGTCTATGATAACAAGACGTCACTTTAATTGGTATATGTTTCTTTATCGTAGAAATGCTGAGATCGAGCAACTGTTTATCAACAAATGGAGACATGCCTGTGTGGACAGACAGAGATAAAGCAGACAGTATCAAGTCTGTGCACGTGTGTGTGCATGCGTGTGAATAGACAAGTGTGATGTGAGACGCCACCTCAAAGCAGTGGCTCTGAGGTGTGATTATTATGGGAACAGGCTTGTGGTCAGGGACTTATCTTCAGGATGTGCAGGGAAAGTTTCTCATGAGAGCTCTCATCAGTGTTGTTCAACCCCGCCCCCTCCCCGTCTCTTCTTCTCCAGGATCTGTTTGTGTTGTTGGACCTGATCGGAGCTCCTGGCCCTCACTTTGGCAACCAGTTCCCCAGCACAACACCCTGGCTCTCCAGACTGCAGAACATTGGTAAATGATCCAATATTTTGCAATTATTGTAAAATGTAGTGCTATGTGGGGCTTTTTGCTCTGCTGAAGGTGTGCCACAAACACCCATAAATCAGCTATCAGTCACTGTCATTACAAGTCATTAATGTGTTAGTCATATTACAGATAGCCATCATTGTATGGAGGCCAATGTGCCAACTGTGTTGACAAATGATTGCAATTACACTGTATTTTTTCCATCTGTTGCGACTGCACTGTAGGGATCGTGTTTTTTTAGTCAAAATTACTAATGAAACTCTAAAGGCCCTGGAAGCCTATTTTCTCAATCTGTTTCTTTCTTCATGCAAATGGCTGCTTCATTAATACACTGTTTTCTACCAAAGTGAGAAGACTTTTGGTTTTTTAACATGTTTTTTCACACTGGTTCAAAGTCACATGATCTGTGCACCAATCAGGATTTAACAACATTTGAGTCAAAATGTGATGACAGCTGTGGGATTGTTGCTTATGTTTCCTAAAGATCAAACCACACCAACACAGTCCTGATGAAGCAAATCATCTAATTCTTGATTTTTAAACTAATGAATCATATGTTTTTTTCTTTAAACTGAATTTACACATGCACTTTCTTACTCTTTGTCTCCTCAGAAAAGCGACTCCACTCCATGAACCAGCTGGTGGATCATCCTAACATCGTGCAGTATTTCTGGCCCGATCGACCTGTTGGCCACATACAAGATGATCATATACCATTCCTAAACAGAGGTATACACACCAACTAACAAAACTAACACAAAAATGATAGCGTATATTGTGTAAACTCTGTTGGTTGATTCCCAATCCTATACTTCTCTGTCAGGTGTACGTATCCTCCACCTCATCCCCTCCCCCTTCCCATCCGTGTGGCACACGTTTGACGACAATGAACTGAACCTGGATCGCTCCACCATCCAGAACCTAAACAAGATCTTGCAAGTCTTTGTTCTGGAGTACCTCAACGCCAGACCAGCTATCCCTTCAGTGTCCTCAAACCCTTCAAACCCACAGAATGCACCATAAAATTCCCAGTATACTCTTCCGTAACTCTGTTTCTTTGGATGTAGTAAAGGTCCTCAGCTCTTATTTTACAAACTGGCATTTACTGCTAGGTACATACCAACACATCTGTTCACAATACGGATGCCCACTGCAGAGAACATTTAACGTGGAGAATATGTTCATATAAAAAAGTTCAGATTTTATTTTGAAATCTAAGTCTTAATAGGTAAAAGTTTATATTTTGTCCTATGTGAGTATGTATAAGAAGTATTTTCAAGAGACTCTATGTCTTCATCTTCCCTTCAAGCCCTCAGTCACCAGCAGTGAGATCAGCACACAGGATCCTCTGTGTGTTTTTACTACACTGTGCTCTTTATTTCAGCCTAAACCCCTCATTTACCCTGTGAAGAGACATCTTAGTGTCAATGCTAATGTCTAGGATCTGCTCTACTTGTATCAGAGAAGAGGAAGAATGTTAGAAAAAATGATAAATTGTGTTGATAAAATGCTGTGATGTCCAAAGTTGGTGATATGTTCTATATGAACAACTCTGGGCTAATAACATTCATAATCTGTTATGATGCATATATACAATAGGCCATTCACATGAATTCTACAAAAACATAAGGGGAAGAGTATATAGCAACACACGAGACAGTGTCACAAGGTGGTTTTAGCTACAGGGGATGTGACATTTCCTCGCCTGCAGTAAATCTGTTCAGTGTTTAGAGAGCAAACCTGTCGGTGGCAGGAAATGGGTTTATTTTTATTATCACAACATCTTCAGCCCTTCATATCCTGTCATCTCTGATAGTGAAGTGGATAACTTCCTGTGCTGATGTTTCACATGCCTGCCTTTGTTTATATGACATTATTAGCCTGACCTTAATGTAGATCCCAGAATAATATACAGTGCCAAATTTGGACTTCCTGTATTTTGAGGCCGAAATAAATGTTACACATACAAAGCAGATCATGCAGAGTTTGTTTATCTTTCTAAGTCTTTTGTTTTAATGTTAGCACTTTCGGAGCCATGGGTAAAGACGTTGATCCTGCTCTGATGCTTGGTCATTATGATAAAGAAAGGTGACCTTTTCCATGAGGAAGTGTGAACTTTTTTTCTGTAGGTCTAATTTAATAGCCATGCAAGAATAGCCAGAACAATTCTTCCAGTTTTGCATCCACTCCTCATGTCTCAACCCCACCTTTCTCTCAGCCTTTAAAGCTCAGGCCCTCTCTTCCTGAGCAGACCAAACACTCCCTCCATCCCTCCGCCTCACCTCGACAACAATCCCATGATTCACTTAATCCTCTCAGGGAGGACCTCCCCTGAATTCCACACCACCCAGATTCCCTTCAATCCAGCCCACTCCCATGAGAACTGAACGTGGCTCTCACTCCCCCATTTGCTGTAGTCAGAAATGTTTATGATGCCTGGTAACAACATACACAAACATACTGTATATCTCTGTCTTGAAGGAGATGGAAAGTATAACTGCTTCAAAGGCCAAATAAGATGGGGACATGTTGCGCAGTCTCCACCCAAATCCTTCAACTTTCTTTGACTTGTAAACACAAAACTACTTTAGTGACCTTTGCCTCGCTTCCTTGCTTTATACTGTATTTTATTCTACTGTACTTTTATGCTAATTTCACTCATCCTCCATCCAAGTATAGGTGTTATGTTATATAGATTTTCTATCAAAGCTTCCCTACCTGTCAGCCATGACCAAACTTACTTGGCTCAAACATTAAAGAAAATATTAGTTTGTCTAATTTTATTTATTAAAAAATAGTTTAATTAACTTTAATGTGATGAAAAGGAGTCTTTTCCAAAACATTTCTTGGGTCAGAACAACAAGCATGTTTGAACATGGAAAATGAAGACAAGCAGAATAAATTGTTGTACAGCACTGTATCGTGGCTTCCAGTATTTTTCTTTGCCTGAAAGCAAATTGATGCATTGCCCAAGTTTAATAACAGCTGAACTTTAATCTGCAGCTGATTAGAGTGCAGAGTATACAACAGCTTCCAGCTGTAGTAGAGTGATGGGAAGGGCCGGGACTCTCCCATGAAAGGTGTGTTTAAAATTGTTAAAAAACAATAAGTTGGGAAAGGTTACTTAATGTCAGAAACCAGATTGTAAAACGTTAGCTCTATTGAACACCTCTAAATAAAGGCATATAGCTAAAGCCTACCAGAGTTGTAACTTGCAACTTGGGATGTGGTAAATAACCTTACAGTAAAGGAACCTTGCCTCTATCCACTAAAGACAGTCTTTTTCTTTTTCTTTTGATGTTTCCTGGAAACCTTTTTAATATAGATTATACCTGATGTGCTCTCTCTGTCAGCTGTTCTATCTATAAGCAAATACACTGTTGTCTCTCATAAACCATAGTCTGCATTATGTGACATACATAATATCCCACAATGTGAGGCAAGAGCAACCAAATAAGATTTTGTTTGGTCAAATGCATATTTTTATGTTCATACTGCGACTATATACCTATGACTACCGGTACATATATAGTCAATGTGTTTGTCTAATTCTTGTTTTATTTTCTATTAAGACAATAATGCTAGTTAGTTAGCTCGCCATGTAACATTAAAACAGCGTAGTTGACTATACAGAGCAATGAGTATTAGGAAAAAAAACTTAATTTAAATGATAAAATACAGTAAAGATCAAGAACAATAAATTATTATAATATATATAATAAATATCTTTCCAACTTGGCTCCTTATTGTTGTGAATTCCCCACTTCAGCTGGGACAGTCGTCAGACTCATTACAGCCTAAAATCCAGTTTCATTGTTTTGATGGATTGGAGATGTGTTTCTAAATTAGTTGATGAGACTGTACAATGTGAAGTATTATTGTAAGCATGTGAGTAGCAGTGTTGGGGTGACTATAGAGCAGCCTACTGCTAAATGACTTGCAAAGAAACAAGGCACCAAAAGAGAGCAGTGGTGAGTCATATTCAGTTCAATGGAAAGGAGGTATTTTTCCTCTGATGGTTTTCATGACTTATGTGTTAACTTCGTGACTGCAGCTGTGATTGAACAAATTCAGCTAATATCACACTAATGACTTAATGTCACGTCAGTATAAGGTATTGTCATTGTTCTAGCACCTATGACAAATAATACGTTTATTAGGTTACTTATTTAACAAAATTTTGAATTGATAGTTAACTGTGACCCATTATTTAAATGATGTTGGCAGTATACCAATCTGTGTATTCCTCATTTATTTCAAGAGTAACAAACCATAAACTGAGTACCACACTGTTTGGTATACAGCCTCCTGTTTCAAATGAGTGCTGTGAACACACAGAAACTACCTACATCACATGCTACATTCATGTGCTCTCAGTAAACTTCTCTACATGGCCCGGTGTAGTAAATAGCCTACACACTGCTGTGTGTTCATATTAGTTATGATAAGAAATATTTATAAAATTGGCCTCAAATGACCAGTTTTCTAATAGTCAACAGAAAAAGATTTGCTTTGACTGAAAAGGTGAAACTACGTCATGGTAAACATTAGATCCCGCAAGCACGCATAACTGTGAAGAAATCAGTATATGATTATTTGAATAAAATATTAATAAAGCAAAAACAACATAAACTATACAATCATTGCAGTTTATCGATAACTGAGAGAAGCAAGTTACAGTATCTCAGTACTACTTGCCGGGTCGTTACTTTGCATGTAATTGTGACTTTTCCCAGTATTCCCAGCAGCGCGTGAAGGCAGCATTGATCCGAGACCGGGCGGTGAGGAGCTGTGGGGGATTTCAGTCCAGCCCACAGTCATGCGTGTACAGAGCTGGTTAGTGAGTGAACACAAACAGACGAACGGTACCGAGCTGTTGTAAAGAATGTGACAGCATCTTTTTTATTTAAGTCTCAAAACCTCGTCGCCAAATTTTTTTTGGCATATTTTTTCTCACTGATATTGTGTTGAAGAAGTCATGGAGCCGATAACGAAGTGGGCGCCGAAGCAAGTTGTCGACTGGATGAAAGGTAAGCGTGGAGCACTTTACTTTGTGTACAACTTCACTTCAAGCTTTTTCTGACAGAAAAAGTGGCTCATTAACGACACTGCTGCTCTTCATACACTTGTGTGTCTCAGCTGTGAGTCGCTCCTCGGTTATCTCCAGCTAGTTTCGTAGAAACTGCTCCTGTGTGACAACATACCTCCACTGAGGCGCATAACAATGGGACTTGCGTTTTCTTTACTCTCACTTAAAGATGTTGGCAGGTTCACTCAGTTGTGTTAGCTTTTCTTTGATTCGGCTGCTTAACTGCTGCTTATTGCAACGTTTGAATTACACTAATGTGTTTGCTCTGGGAGAAAAACATTAGCTGAAAACTATGCTGCTAAAGAGACGTCTAATTCAGTCTCAAACACACCGGTTTCCTAAAATAATACTTTAAGCCAGTCTCACTGTAGACCACAGACTCTACTGGTATTTGAGCTAGTAAGGAATGGCATTTGGTAAATTAACTAATACTGATGTTTAACCAGTAGGCTACTTGTTGTGTCGTTGTCCTCAGTTTTGAAATCACTGCCTTCTGAGGAACTTAAATTATTTGAATTCCATCCATCATTTTACAGTCAAGTCTGTGTTTTAGTGCTTTTTAGTATCTGACAGCTCATAAAAACCATACCTGACCGGAATGCTGGCTATGGTAATAGCTTCACTACTCTCTGAGCCAGAGTTCAGTCACGGCATAGGTATGTCTAGTGAGGGACACCAAATGGTATGTGAAGTATGGATGGAAATAGTGGCTGTGCTATCATTCCACAGAAACAGTGAAGTGTGTCTATATTATGCTGCAAAAGGACTAATGGGCTGTTTATATGGTGGCCCGTGGGACAAAGCTGTCTGTCTTTGCTTTACTGTCTAGGACATTTTGAAAAACAAACCCCAAAACAAATCATGGGGGGTTTCCTGTTTAATCTCATAATTTGTATTTCAGGGCGAGCTCTTTTGTCATCAGTTGGAACTGTAACCGTGTTGGAGCGCAGTAACTGCTGATTTAGGCATGCCTTCCAGTGCTCATCTATAGCTGGGAGCTAAAGGGGATTGTGGAGGGGTTAGTTTCAGTGTGTGCAAAGAGAAGAGCCCAGCCAGGGCACGTATGGATGGAGGATTAGTTGTCTACACAGGCCCCATTGCTGTCAGTCTCTTAAAAATCTGACTCAGCGGTTGTCTCTGCAGCTCTTCACCATTGGATTTGCAGACCCATACAAACTTGGTAGAGGTGAACTAACTGAAGTAACACATACAAACCTGGTGCATGGACATGGGATATTGATCACAGGGTCAACTTGGAGTGAACCACTTGTGCCAAGTGATGGGTCACAGAAGGGAAAATACCAGGTTTTCCTGTCATTGTTGTCATATTGTCACTTCTGTGTTGTCGTTATATGCTGGAGATAGTCATCCCTGAAATTTAAATTTCCTCATCGTGGTCCAGGAAGGCTGAATAGTCATCTGCTTAGGTTAGAGGCATTGTCTATGAGTGTACACTACAATTACTTTGCAAGCAATTTGATCTGTCTTTAAGCAGTCACAGACACAAAACAAGGAAAGCTCTCAACTAACATTCAAAATACAGCAGTGCTTCTTGAAAAACAATGATAGGTCCAATGTGCATGGCTAATGACTTTAGTTTACGCAATTTAACATGAAATTGCAAAAACATAGGCTAAATTGTCCTTATTAACAAGGATATTTTGTTTATTCTGTAGTGTCAGATGCTCCAGAAGCATGTTTAACGTCTTTGTGTTCAAGAACAGCAGAGTATGTGACTGAGGGAGCGCCAGAATTCACTGTGAAACTGTGTCCATGGAAAAGAAAAGACCTTGTGTTGTCCTCTGTGACCGCTGTACAGTACACAGCCACAACATGGCATGTAACCACCACTGATGTTGTTTGACTGAGGAATAACTTGTGTAATCCTTTCATACTGAAGACAAGCGACGTCAAACTGTGGTAAAGCCCTTGCTGAGAGCCGGGTCATGGCCTCATGTTGACCTGTTCACACCAGTGGCTAACACGGGTGTGTGAAAGAAGTCAAATTAAAGTCCCTGTAAGCACTGTATGCTCTTATTTGCCTCAGGTTGTTTTCCTCAGTAAGACAGGGGCTTGTTTTGTGTATTGAGACAATTGTTAATCACTTGTATTGTTAAAGGAGATCAAGCGGCGGTTGGTGGATGTTTATTGCCATTGAAAGAACATTTGGTTCATTGAATTTAATCACTGTTGTTTTTTGTTTGGGGACTGGAGATGCCCTGAAGCGCACTTCCTTCACCACAAGGTCTGATCTTCCAGCTGGACCTGTGGTGTCATGTGATTGGTGTGCCATATGTCATGTGAGGAGCTGCTTGCCCAGGGGGAAATCAGCACTTTTCTAATGATAGTATAGATGGCACAGCCATAATATGTTTTCATTAATTGCATTAAATTTTCAGTTTGTTGTGACCATTGAATCCCTTTGGGTTGGGTTGGCTTTGAAGAGCTGTATCAGTGGCATTAATACATTGACCTACATACCCATGTCCACAAAGTCAAAAGTTTAAGTCGTATGCTGTAAGTCATTTTCCAAATATAGTCCTGACTCCATGTGGGCAATGCTTCAGCTGAGAAGGGCTGGCACTGACCGGGGAATGTTTAGCTCCAACTTCTTATTTACCAAACATTCTTTTCTTTTTGTCCTTTCCTCTTATCCACCTTGTAGTTACTGGGAGTACGACTGCCAAGTTTTAACAAGGCATCCCAGACACGCAAACCTGCACAACTACTGTCTGACTGAATGGCTTTCATCCAGTTCTTTAACAAGCCCAGGCTTTGCAGCACAGTACACGCTGGATGTCCTCCAACATTTTCAACGCTTTAATACTGCCTAATCAAATTTCAAAGCCATGTATCTGTAAATGGACTAGGCTCGTGAATTTTTAGCATTGAAGTTTATTTGGAGCATGAGGTCATGATTAAAGTCCTGCTGATCTAGTGGCCTACATCTATCTCATACCTATTTTAGACCAAACAACCCTGTTTGTGACACATCTATACAAGGCCTGGCTCTATTAGCTCAGCAGTGATAAGCTAATAGAGCTGCAGATGCAGATGTGTGTCTTGTGTGTAAACATTCCCCATAACCAGAAGTCTGACATGAATGGTCAGATGCAGGTTGAACACGTGCTTGGCATCCCAGATGTGTTTGATTTGTTGTCATATGGTGGGAAACATAAGAGTGGCAGCGAGGGTGTGTGTGTGTGTGTGTGTGTGTGTGTGTGTGTGTGTGTGTGTGTGTGTGTGTGTGTGTGTGTGTGTGTGTGTGTGTGTGTGTGTGTGTCTGTTTCTGTGTGGCTGTGTGGCTGTATGCTGCTTCTCAAGTAGCACCAAGGTGCCAAAAAGGTAATTAGGTTGTCAGAGAGGTGACAAACATGTGCTGAATATGATTTTGTCTTTGAACAAGTGGGCACTTGGAAAAATAACACCACTGTGTCCGAGTCCACACATGCTAACTGACTGCACTGATGGGTACCGTCAGCAGCCTTATCTATAGAGTTGATGGCGAGGTGTGGGCAATGATGGTCTGTGATCTTTATCTGGCTGAAACAGAGACTTCCTAAACTGGAGTGTGAACAGACGTTGTGCAGACACCTCACCCTTATTAAGGCATCCACTGTCTCTGTTTTAGTGCCGGCTCTATCGTCCAAGTGGAGGTCTATGTTTGGATAGCCTCCACCGGCATCATTAATCCAGTTTAGCAACCCTTATGCCGTAGAGGCTGCATGTGTATATGCATCAGGGAGGACAGGTGTTCAATTAATCCAAACATAGGATTTAGGAACAGCGGAAGTCTGTATGCCCCCTCTCTTGACCTCATGTATACAAGGAAGCAACAAGGTGAAATAATTTATTCAAATGAAAGTAACTGTTCCCTCAAAGTTAAAACTCCTGTCTTTGTCATTTACCAGTCTCCAGTCATCCAGCCATTCAGCCTTTAAAATCGACCTATTGTGTTCCATTGATGGGAAGATAACCATGTTACTTTTCCATAGAAAATGGTCTTTCGAGTTCAGGGGAAGTGCTGTAAGAGGATTCCCCCTGGGGAGAGGTGGCTGAAAGGGATTGCCATGGTTTTGTTCCTGTCGGCCTCTCCGCGGCCTGTTTCTCACACGGCCCGCTGTCTCAGCCTTATAGCCTTAGGAGCTCTAACATATGGGGACTTCTAGAGAAATCATCAATAGTTAATGCCACTGTTCTGATCAAGTGATGCGGAGACATAGAGAAAGCAAGAGTCAGTATGTTTTATTCACTATTTACGTAGTGGTTAAAACTTGCTATCCATTTGAGCTTCAAGACAGTGTGTTCAGCTTTGATGTTGTGTTTGGACAGTACACAGCAATGATCCTTCATTTGTACAGCACTTTATAGGGGTGAGGAATTTCATCAGTAAAATAATATCAGTTTGTATTTGTGTGTATATCCAACAGTTTTTCTCACCGTGCCACTGGAGGAGACCAAGTGTCCCCTCGTATCCCTGCCAACCTGGACTAGACCAGTTTGCTTTTCATTCAAATCTAAAATATGCATTGCAAATCTCCCTGATGATCTCAGCTTAGCTGGACCAAGCTATTTGGCCCTGCTCTGCCCTAAGAGCATTGGCCTGTGAAGTGCCATTCTTAAGCCAGGGGAATAAACGCTCCAACCTGAGGTGGCACAGCGGGTGCAAATACGGGTCACATGCTGACTGACCTCTCGTGCAGGGATGTCAAGTGCGTGTGTCTGCCCACACTCACTGGTTTGTATGTGTTTGCGTGTCATGATTGTGTCTGACGGCTCACCATCTCAGTCATGTGATTGGAATTTTCCAGTATATTAAAGTTTCAAATTGCTGCGGCACCACATAATGTGCTGGAGAACTGGTGAAGAGAACGAAAAAGGAAGTGTATGGCTGTGTTGGTATTGCTATCTAAGCACTGCTAATGCAGTTATGCTCAAATACCCACAGAATATGAGAGGAATGCAGTCAACTGCTGTTTTTTTCTACCATACTAAACCAGCAGCTCTGCAAATGAGCAGTCAAAACAGGTCACACATGTCCTTTGTTGCAGTTGGGGCCACCAGTTGCTTTTAACGGATTTAAAATGCTGAACCCAGTCGAATTGACGGTCCCCCTTCGCTGACCAAATACACACAAAGCTCTTTCATCCTGCCACCAGCTTACACTGTAATGGAGTGCAATGTCATTATGATTACGAAGTGGTCTGTAGTTTTATGAACTGTTACCCACTTTTGGGTTTAGCTGGGCACTTGGACAGACGCCAGATCAGAGCTTGTTCAGAACATGTCCAGACCAGTCCATATTTTCCCAGTACGCCACAGAGACTGACTGAATTCCTGACAAGCTATTCACACAGTTTAAACGGCAATCCTGTGGTTAAACTTTAAAACAATTCGCTGACTTCCCTTTTACAATCCATTCTGTTTATATTTTCATGATGGTATCACATTAGTACTGACTGCAGGCTGTTATTGTTTGTAGGTCTCCGCGCTTGTGTTTGCGTGTACACTTGTTGACTGGTTACATTAAAGAGTGCTGATAGACATGGCAGCTGTAATGGGCCAGTCTGTGTTTTCACACCGCTGATGGTGCGCTGATGAGCCCCCAGGCCCACCATCAGAATGGCTTCATGTACCCTGAGTGGATGGAGGGATGAAAGTGTTTTGGTTTTAACCAGGAAACTTAGAAAAACACCTGGAAGATTAAAGGGAAGCTGCAAATTTTCTTTGTGGTTATTTATATCCTTGGTTTTCCACAGCATACAAAGGCGCATGCTACTCTATTATGGAAAGGTCATAAAGCTGATAGTTGAAACACCTGTACCAGACTTCTGTTTTCATTTGGTTATAGTTGAAAATCACCCAGGGAGTCCTCAGAAAATTCCACAAGCACAATACAGTGAAGTCACACATTGTGTGGATGAACGTTTTTACTTACTGTTCCTCTGGACTTCCCCTCCACTGGTCCTACCTTCAAGAAAAATAACCATGTGTTGCTTATTTGCCTATTGTCTCCCACAGGGTCTAGCACACAGGAACATATTAGAATACTGGTCAGCCATGACAGATCCACCCTGACGTGCTTTGTCATATTGTAATTTTTTGTGAAACCTCTCAACTTACTGAACTTAAAATCATCTGCTGGCTATGTTTTGTTGCCAGAGGCTGAAACTTGACAAATCTTATGTCATATCCCAGATAATCTACACTCAAGGCTGAAAACGCCAGCAAGTTTTTTTTTCCCTTGATGTCAACTCAATGGGTTGAACAAATACTGTTGCGAGCAAAAAGCGGGTTTTTAATTTGTTTAAGCAGGGAGTGGTGGCTCCTGGACCTGAAGAAACAATCATGGGAGATTCTGTTGATTCTCCCTTTTGTTACCGTCAGTGAAGACACCTGGGAAAAGCCTCCCACCTGCCTTTCATCTCTGTTTGTGTGTTACACCCTTTCCAGTCAACAGCACATTTATTTATAGGAACATAACTGTCCCTTTCTTAATGTCATGGCTGTGAGGGAGACCCACAAGTGCCGACAAGAGCACAAACAAACCGCACCTGCAAATGGTTGATATGTGTGTTTTTTGTAGTGACAGATCTTAGCACGCACGTGTGTGTGTTTTTATGAAGACTCCATTGTTGGTTTAGAGCATTAAAACCAAATGTAGGGACACATCTCTTAACACCAGAGCCAGAGAGTCGACACAGTAAGCACAGCACAACATGCAGCGTGTGAATGTCTGATTGTGCGTCCGTGTGTCTGCGTCATAGGTGCCCTGTCCTGCCCTGCGGGTGACACACACTGTCGCTTACCGCTACCTTTCGTGTAAGATGACTCACCCTCCCCCACCCGCAGCCCTCGCAGCAGGGAGAACAGGCCCAGCTGCCCACGGCCTGTAGGCTGCCTAGTAATGTTTTACATTGCATAATTTATTCAACTGTTGGTGATATTTGAGAAATGAGTCATTGAGAATTTCTTTTCTGGAGAAAGCTAATCACTTTATGTGTGTATGTGTGAGTCTTTGTTTTTATTAGTCTTGTACAGAGAGGATGGACACACTAATGATGTTCTCAGTCTTTCTGACCCCTGTCTACTCCTCCCCCGATCTGGACACAAGCCAGCTATAAATTGTTGGATTGCCATCACACACTCCTCTTCCTCCTCTCCGTCTCCCTCCACCTCATTCTCCTCCAACTTCTCCAAATCTCCAGCCCCCATCCCCCACTTCTCCTGTCACTATAGTAACCTTTATTTTATTTACAGCCCCAGACCGTTCTTCAGCTCTGTGTTGGCAGCCATTGTGACTGAGAGGCTGGCCACCAGTCGCTTCTTTGCGCTTCCACAGCGAAGAGCTCCAGCTGGGTTTAGCCGGGGTAGAACACAGGGATCAATCTCAGATTTGCGTGTCACTGACGGAGCCACTGTCGGTTTTGATCGAGTAAATCCTCTGCGTGGCTTGGCAGTAGAATCTTTCTCTCCACTTTTGCAGCTAGGCTTTTTAACAAGATTTGAGGAGGGATTTACACTCTGGGAGATTTACAGCAATTAGCAGGTTCTTATCCAAAGATGCTTATGGGGGATCCACATTAGGAACGGAGAAAGTACTACAGTCAACTGTATGAGCCACAGGGGCGATATAAAGCTATCTTTAGTCTAATTAGAGGCTTGCTTCTGTCCGTCTGTTTCATAAAAGCCAAATCAAGCATTGTCATACAACATAATAACACAATTGATGCAAAGTTTTAGTTAAGTTTGGCTCTGCTACAATATACTGTATGTCCACATGCAGTGTTAGTGCAATGTTAGTCTACTTGCACACTTTTCCCATGGCAAGCTAAATGAGTGGGGCTTATTTCCTTCCCCCAAAACCTTGTTCATCTTTATTGTGGTCTCCATAGGCAGCTATTATGATGCTGGTAAATTGGTCTGTAATCAGCATGTAGGGCCACCCTGATCATACACCATACATGTGACGGGTTTAAACCACTAAATGGAGTTCCCTATTTTTTTTCTGTGACCTGTTTGTTTCTCAGTGGCTGTGACTTTGAACCCAGGTTTAGGTTTGATGTCATGTCTTAAAAGTGGTCATTTACTTCATACTTTTTCTGTTTCTGCCCTTTGTTCCTCTGCTTTTTGCCTCTTTCCTTCCATTGCAAAAACTCCTTAATTATAGTTTTGTCTTAGGAAAATGATTTATAGGTTGTTGCAAAGCGAGTGTGTGAGACGTTGTGTTGACACACAAACAGTGCTGTCATCCCATCTCCAGAAGAAACTCTCAGGCCACACAGAGTGAATGTCCTTATTAGTCTATGATTTAACACCTATTGTGATTAAAACTGGAAAAGACAACACATTTCCAAATTCCAAAACTGACAGTCTTGTGTTGTTTTATGTCTTTTCGAGACACAAAAGATTGTGACTATCTTGGGATACTTGACAACAGATGGAACCACAACAATATGAACATTGGAGGGGCCAGGAAAGACTCAAGATTGTGGTGGGTGGGGATGCAGGAACAGGGCTGAGAGGAGAAGGAGGAGAGGGAAGTTTGAGGCATTTTTGAGGTCTTTGTTGTTTTCTTTAGTGGGTGTTTATGCTAGTGGTAATGAGATGCAGCGTGGCCGGGCGGCCGACTGGACTGGAGAGTGATGGGTGTTTATGTTGGCCTGAGAGGTTATTGCTCCAGCCTCTGCCTCTGTCCAACACTCAGGCACCAGCTCCGCTTTACCTGCACACACTATCACTGACAGAGTCTTAATCAGGAAAGGGAAGAGGTTTATTTACAAACCTGATCTTGAATATCCCTGTACTTAACTATCTGTAAATAAATCAAATGTCTGTCTGTGTTTTTCCAACTGTATGTCAAGGAAGTCTGACAAGAAGAAAACTAAACAGTGTTTCAGGTAGAAACTCAGTGACCCAGAAAGCCAGTTTTTCTCTTCCACTTTCCACGCCCTCAGCTTAAGCAACAACTGTTTGGTTGCTGCAGGTTTGCAGTCACTATTGTGCCTGCAGCAGTCTGTTTCATCTCTCTCTTTTTTAGTGTCTCTCTTACTGCATTTTGTTTTTCTTCTATGTTCTCATCTGCTTGTGACCAGAAGTCATCATGTATCATGTCATGCGACAGCCAAAATACCTCTCTTAACCTCCTGTGCTCTGACCTGCATCACTCTCAGAAATCACCTCTCAGCTTGCTCCAGTCAATATTAACTGAGCCGTCCACCGCTTAGACTTGGAAGTTGGAAACCTGACGAGGTTCTCAGCAATGTGACTGGGTTCGGGTGCTGCTTGAGGTGAGGATTAACTGAGCCCAGGGGCTGGCACTCATATAGTTGCTGCTGGTGTGCTTCAACCACAACAGCCCCGCAAACTTTGACCCTCCTTTTCTCTCATCAGTCATCGTCCATCACCCTGTGAGAGACAGAGCTGCTTTTGTCTGCCCGTGGAGGGACTGGCCTCAGCTGCTTTTTCCTCACTTAAGAAGCCCACTGGGGACATGTCACTGCCATTTTCTAGTTGTCTGTGTTTCAGATTAGGGTACATGAAGTGAAACACTCTTTTGTTGTCAGTGATAAGATTAAAACATGGGTCACACGGGGTCGCAGCCTGTTAAGCAATCAGAGAGTGATAGAAATAGGGAAAGCAGCAACAGTAAAAGAACAGCTCATTTCAAAAACAACCATCAAACTTGATAGCTTGTAAGAAACAATGCCTTTTTATGAGTGGAGAGGCCCATAGAAAGCTGTAAGATTCTATACTGTCCAGAGATGAGAACACAACATGCTGATTGGAGAGATGTAGAGCACCATTGTGTAACTCCTATCCCCAGTTCCCATTGGAAGGGCCTACCCAGTGTGTGTACAGGCTCTGTTGTTGTCCTGTGAAGTCATGCATTAGAGGATAGCTTAGCAGTCGCCGAGAGAAGCTTTTTCTTTCTTTCTAATTACAACATTGCCTGGTCTAGCCAGAGACCATTGTGCCCGAGCGCTGTGAATTCCCACAATGGAGCTGCTCAGTGGAGAACAATGAGTCAAATTCCTGCCCATTCCCCACAGGTCCACAGCCCAGGCTGACAAATAAGGACAGCAGAGTTACAGTGGCTTTGCTATTCTACACCCAGTAGCTTTCCCACTGGCCACCCCAGTGGGGATATTGGTTTGTGTGTGTGTGTGTGTGTGTGTGTGTGTGTGTGTGTGTGTGTGTGTGTGTGTTGTGTGTGTGTGTGTGTGTGTGTGTGTGTGTGTGTGTGTGTGTGTGTGTGTGTGTTACAGGGTGGCTACAGCTCCCATGGGGAGCACAGGAAGGGGTTGAAAGATGGGGGAGGTGAAGAGGACGGACCTGGTTTCGTTCTTTCTGTAGGAGGTGAAAGAGTGTTTGCTCTTTTTCTAGTGTAATCAAACCCCTGAGAACGAAAAGTTGGCAACCAAAAGATGCATTGAAGGCACCGTTGCTCGAAACAGATCAACATTTTTCAAAGAACAGAACATTGAACTTATGTAAAATGTCACATCCAAACCCGTGTGCTGCTCTTTAATGAATCCTTTCATCACAAACACAAAAATGATCTTGAGCTGTGATGTACTTGGCCACATTAAACCCAATCTGCTGTTTTTTGCTTCTGTACGGATGTGAAAATGTTGAGATTATGACAAGAATAGCCCAGCCATTTGGAAAAGGGTTCTGTTGTTTACATTGCCAAAAATGTGTGCTTACACAGCCTTTACGTAGGCTGCAGAGCTCGAAGGCCTCCAACAGGGTCCAGTTCCACTTGTAGCATCCAGACTTGGAATATCTAGGGTTCTTGCTTTCCCAGCTGTTCAGAAATATGGCTGTGTGTACAACCATGCATACATACACCGAAACAGTTGGGTTGGTAACCTGCTCTCCACATAATCACTGTTTACTGAATGGGAGATGGTGGGTGGTAAGAAAGACCCCACAGTGAACAACAGGTGCCACACTGGGACACACTGGCATCACCTCCTGCACTGTTTGGTTATTGATGAGCAACACTGACAGATTCTCTCATACTGGTGGAATCTTTTTAAACCATATGTAAGTAAATTGTTTAATAATCAATTTGATTATATTAGATTACCACAGTTTTTTGCTATTCTGTAAGGCCTGGGCCCAGGAACAAGTAGCATGTTTTTCATGAATATCCTTAATTCCTATCATTGCATTTTTTTTTTTTTACATTTTTGCATTTTTATCAGGAATATCTTCAATTCCTGGAATTTATTTAGACCATAAATGTCAGAAAAGTCCAAATAATCCATCACACGTTCCTAATCCTAAAATATTCAATTTACAGTGATTAAAAACTGCTGAAAGACAGGAAATTCTCACATTGGAGAATGACTGATAAAAGTTTGCATTTGTGCTTGATAAATGACCAAATCAGTTTTCAAAATAGATAGCAATTCATTGTCGGATCTTTTTGACTCAGCTCTGGATCCAGTTGTGTGGATTTAATTTTTAACTATTAAAATAATACAGTACTTTGATTATATTACTATAATAATTCATGATGATTCAAGAAACTGCCAACTCCATCTCCAGTTGTAAATTAACTCTTTAGAATTGAGTTTTTTCATGTTGCACCAAGCTTTCATGTAGTAGTGTAGTGTTCAATTGCTAATTCATACTGAAATGTAAGTCCAGTTTGAATCCTTTATTGAATTTGTTATTAAAATTATATTTTGGGGGCACTGACTGCTTTTCCAGCTTACTGGCCATGTGATTGGAGTTGACATTGATGCTGTGTGTCTACACAGTTGCACCCACTTTCTCTGGTTTGAGGACATTTGCCAAGTGGTTCACAGAGGCCATAAAACTCCTCCAAAGCGTTTCATCTTGTGAAGGCTTTTGAAAAGCATTCACACAGTCCTCCCTACTGCCTCCCCCTCCTCTCAATTCACAATAACGTGACACTCTATCTCCTTTACTGCTTTCTCTACCCTTAATGAAAATTGATAGTTTCACTCACACATACACACACTGCAGCAGCCATTGATCAAGGCCCAATAAATGTTTTATAAGCCCCACTGTAAGGACACCCCTCTTTTATTCCGAAGGTGTCGATGGTTGAGTCGAGAGAGAGAGAATGCTGTGTGGTATGTTCCTGTGAGGGCCCCTGAATTCAGTGGGAGAGTAATGTATTTCCTCTGTAGCACACATCTACCCTTATTCTCCATCACTGCTACCATTAAAATGGAAGGTGTCTCTCTCTGACGCAAGTAAACACACTCACTGTCGTTCCATGTCAATGCAAATGCAGATCAGTTTTGACCCTGAAGTGACCTGAAATTTCTAAACTCTAAGATCAGGGATAGGATATGTGGGGAGGGCACACTTGCCAATGAATGAATGAATAAAAGTGAAAACAGTCTAGAGGAACGGAAAGGCCCTTCATCCATCAATTAATGGGTGCAGATTAATTCCCCCACTGTTTCTTTCCAGACTGTTTTCCCATATCTAGTCTGTGTGGTTTTACAACAACTGAGCTCAGAAAAACACACAATGAAAGCCTCAGCAATGTTTTATTGTAAGCTGAACCACAAGTTTCCCTTGTGCACTTTCTTCTTCTGTTTGGTGAGGACGATGGCACTGTTCCACAGGAAATGCCTTTTTAACACAGCAGGAAGGAGAAACTTTGCCCCTGCTGGATCCACGTCTTTGTTTTCATCTAATCGCATTAAATGACTAGCCTAGTGTTTGTATTTGGCTTGTGTTCACAGCAGTGTGGGCTCAGGCCAGCACTAAGTCCCTTTCTTACAATTCGAAGTGGATTCCTCTGCAGACTCCTGGACAGTCAGGGGTTAAGCTTAAAATTCTCTGAAGTCGTGCCTAGGAATTAGCATGCCGAGGAATGAGAAAAATCTAATGAGCCTAACTGGACTTGACTTGTGTGGCGGCTAATGGTTAACAAGTCATGATGGATTTTGCCTTTGATTCAGTGGAGATGACTTGAGCTCTCACATATATTTTGTCAAGGGTTGAAAATGCTGTTGTAAGTGAACTGTGGTGCCATAATGGAATTTTAATGGCTTTGAACAGAGTCCTCTGTAGGTAGCTTGAGTCCTAGGGCAACACAATGCAGCATATTCTGATGTGTAGTGTCATTGTTATGTGTATTTCTCCTATCAGCCTATCACAAAGGGCTGCAATAACACAATATCAAGGAATCATGAAGTAAGTAACTTGGCTCTGCTCTTTGGCTTCTGCTCAAGCTTTCATCAAATAACGACTTAGCATTTCAGGTTTGCTGGAAAACTTCTGCAGCTGCTTCAAAGTAAGAGCTTTCCATCCTACAAGTCTGATAAAGTACGTTATTATTGTGTAGCAGCTGCATCCATGTATTGTATTGAAAGTGTTTGAGCTAACCTTGAAAGCTAACTTAAAGATTGGTGGGCAGGAGTATGTGACGTTGTGTTTTTCTAACTGAGCCCCTCCCACTTCACAACATCAAGAACAGCACAGAAAAAGACAGAAATCTCTAATATGAAATAACCCAACCTGTTCTAACTTTGGCAGAAAATGTTGTGTTCATGTAGGACACCATTACTAATAGTAAGGAGCTGATAGAGAAAATCTGTTCTGTGATTTTTTTTTTGTCAGCAGTTCAAAGCAGGATGTAGAATATGTGCTGTATTATTTTTTGGTGTTAGTTTGCATTGTGTAATAAATGCATAATAAATATTTATTAGTAAAGGTTATATGCATGTAAGGCAGTAAATATAGTAGGGTTGCACGGTATACCGGTACCAGTATAGTACCGCGATACTAGAGTTTTGAAAACGGTACTATACCAGCATTTAAAAACAAACGGTACTTTTATTTCATTTTATTGAATGCAAATGAATTGGTAAATTGGAGCCTGTCTCTTTAAGCACAGCGAGGCCAGCGAGTGTGACGTATGACTCGCATGTTTAGACTGAGGAGGAGAGAGAAACGACAGGTCGCGTCTTAGACAGACGGAGCGGGTTGAAGAAAATACCGTAGATAGAGATGGCAGCTGCAGAAAATCCCGTACTTGTGGTCAAAATGGGGGCCCGAAGTACGGTGTGGAAATGTTTCGGGTTCAAACCGAACGATAAAGGCGAGCCACTGAACCCAGAAACACCGCAGTGCAAGCGATGCTACAAAGTGTGTCTCGCAAAAGCAGGCAACACTTCAAACCTGTCGAAACATTCAAAGGACAACCATGCGGACTTGTTCCGAGACTTCAGTCAAGAACGACAGGTGATAATGTTGTTCACCAGTTCACTGCACTGTAATGTCAATGAAAGAAGTACAAAGCCCCTCCCAGCCCAGTAGTAAACCTACAGTAGCCTGCAAACAGAGAGCTAAAACATGTCCATGGTTAATAAATACATTAAAAAATATATTTTTAAAAATTAAATGTCATTCTTTAAATATTTAAATAACCCATTAAGGCAATACATAATATAATGAAATATTTTTTACAAAAAGTATTGAAAAGTATCGAAATACATATTGGTATCGGTATCGAAACAGAAATTTGGTATCGTGACAACCCTAAAATATAGTGTGTGCTTCTTACGTATACAGCCCGTTAGGTCAGCATTGAGTACCACCACACACACACATTATCTCTGTCTTTCCCTTATGCATACTCTCTGCAACAAATGCACAGACTAAGTGTCTCAGAGGCATGAAGATATACCAGGTGCCATTCACAAAAATGGCTCTGTGACAAAAGAACCCACCGAGTGTGTCTTCACTTATAACTACATGCTCTGCATTTTATTTGGATGCTGTTATCTGCTGTTAAGTTTCATGTTTCTAAAAAAAAAAAAAAGAAAGAAAGAATTCAAGCCTTTGCAACTTGAATATCAAACTGTAAAAGGATCCGCCAAATATCATGCTGAGGAATATTATTTGCGGTGTGTGTGTGGGGGGGGGGGGTATGATTGGAGTGAGCGAGTGTGTCATGCAGCTGACAGGTCTTTCAGAGGAGCAGGGCGCAGGGCCATGTAGCTGCAGCTGCCCCCTCTCTGTGCCCTCTTTGATGGGGAGAGAGATGGCGTTTACTTGTGCACCCACAGCTAGACGCACACATGAGCACACAAAGGCTCGTTCTTCACTCTGTTGTCTAAACACTACTTGAAGGTCCGCTGAGGGACACAACGCGTGCATAGGGAGGGCACGTTTGTGAGTTTGTTTATTGCGATGCATTGTACATAACTCATTCTACAGTTTCAGAACAGCCTGTTGCAGTGCACTATAGTACACAGTATATTCACATGAGTTAAATCATTGTATGTTCCAGAGCCGTTGGAAGCATAACGGTCCAACTCATTTGTTATTGCAGCTCCAAATAGTAGCAAGGGGACGCCCTTGACACTGGCACGTTTATTGAAACACCCACACCCACATCCACAGACACGCAAATATAGCCATCCATTGTTTAACCAGCCTAACAGACTTAGAGGTCTCAACCGTTACTCTGTTTATGGTGTGTTTGTCAAGCTAGCAGCACAGATAGCAGTCCCACCTGTTCCTTATCTTCACTATGAATACATACACATTTACACACAATATGAGGACTCATTCTAAATAGACAGATACAGCAGTTAAGCTGAAGTTAGCAAATTACAGTTGAACTGAACTTTTCTAAAGCAGCAGGCTGGTTGTGTTTTTAATGTTTGTCTAATGAGTCCCCCCTCTCTTTGCCTGTTTCATCTTGTGTATCCAGGTTTGGATGACAGCCTGCAGCAGTATGTGAGCAACTTTGAGCGGGAGAAGATCAGTGGGGAGCAGCTACTGAAGATCACACATCAAGACTTGGAGGAGCTCGGCGTGGCCAGGATTGGACACCAGGAGCTGGTGCTGGAGGCTGTCGACCTGCTCTGTGCTCTGGTCAGTACATCTTTGCTGCTGAGTGTGTGTGCATGACATAATTGTGGGACGTGACTGTATTGTATCTTCAGAAAGGTTTTATAACAAGCGTGGCCTATTCTGGTCATCA
This sequence comes from Seriola aureovittata, assembly GCF_021018895.1. Taxonomy (NCBI): domain Eukaryota; kingdom Metazoa; phylum Chordata; class Actinopteri; order Carangiformes; family Carangidae; genus Seriola; species Seriola aureovittata. The sequence goes on along the minus strand of NC_079376.1, from coordinate 17,912,974 downwards.
CCCCCCCCACCCCCACCCCCACCCTCTCTCTCTGTCTCTGTGTCCGTATTCACTAAAAACTCTGTAGCCTGTAGTTTCTGGTTGGGCAGCTAAAGGAAGCAGCGATGCATAAGGGCTCATCAAAACCCCCACAAAGCTCAGTGGGGTGTGGAGGCACCACAACACATGAAGCAGCCCGAGGACATTGGGGAACAGCAGTGTCACAGAAGAGGAGAGATCGGGTCAGAGGGGCCCTGGGCGAGATTTGGCAGTTTGAAGCTGTGGGAGATTATTAGAGGCAGTTAATGGTGGTTATCATGTAGCAATGAGTGACAGTTTGATCCTTAGATGTAAACTCTCCTTCACACACAAAACACATTTATTTTAAAGCTCTATTTGTTTTTTAGGCTCCAGTGTCTTAAGCAAAATGACAGAAACGTCAGTTTCACTCTTACCTCTGCTCACCTGAGCCATCTCTCTTGGTTCAAATAAACATCCCCTGTGTGGCTCATATTAGTCACTGTGGGAGCGAACCAGCTGACCCACTGTCCATCATGACAGCCTCCAGAAGAACTGCCAACAAAAATGTATCTGCCTTCAACTAGTGAGCATAAAAAGAGCGATGAAAACTGTCTATGCTCCAACTGAAAGAGAACCAGGTTTTCAAGCAGATGGGATCGATTTGAAGTTTTATCACTTCCTGTGCCATAAAAGTCCCAGATTGTGGTCGCACTGTCAGCATTTCTCCCTTTATGCTCTCTTAAAAAGCTTTACATTAATCGTTTGGGGCAGGGTTATTTTTACTCTGAAGAAACTTAGAAGTTGAATCTTTTCTCTCCCACACGAGGCTGCGTCTTGTGATGATGGTGATCTGAAAGCTGTAGGTGACATGGGTTTGAATCAACTCATTTTAGGCCTCGAAAACATGTTGACTTGGCAGTGATCTGCCATCTCGGCACACTGAAGCTAGGGATGGGTTTTCTTAGATCCTGAGCAAAGCAGACACAGATTTGATATCTCTCCTCCCTTTGACCTAACTTTCACTGTAACAATACACACTTCTGTTTCTCCCATTGTTTCTCATTCAGCTAAGCAACCTGTCCACTACCTGACTACAGTATCTTCCATACCTCAAACCATTGGAATGGACACATGGAAGCACTTGGCACATGTGGTTGCCTCTTTTATTTTGATAGATATAGTCATCATAGAATATATACCATATGGTACATCCTGTGGCCCATAAACTCTTTTACCATCACAGTAATCAGGCCCAGACTTTTGTTCATCCTAGAACCCTTGCATCAACGCACTAAAATCTCAAGTAATTTTCTCCTCGAGCTGCTTCATAAACATGGCGTCCAAAGTGCTGCTTCAGCTTGCTTTTGTTATTTGAAGTCATTTTTCTTCTTTCTTCTTTGTAATACTTTGTTTGTGTGTCTTTGCAATGCATAGTCTTATGCAATTTAGTAAGGAAGTATTTGGCACATTGGACAATCATCCTCTCTCTCTCTTTTCCATGGAACTAAGAGCCAGGAATGCTGGACTCTCAGCAACCTTTCACCTCTGATCGAAGCAGCGCGGCTTAATGTTTTATGTTTGTTAGGGGTTTCCTTATTAAGAATGAGGCCTCAACCTTCCACAGGCCCCTAGGGAGGAAGTGAGGCCCCCGAGTCAATTAGCTGTAACTGTGGCAAGGTCACTGCTACCAACAGAAACACAGGCCACCAGCACCCGAAATCCACCACACTCTTAAGACACCCCCCACTTTGTCTCTTTTGGTTTACTGTTTGCTCAGACACGTCCTGTTGATAATATTTGTTTTCTTTTTTTGCCCTTGAATTTTAAATATTTATTCATGTGTGCACAAAATAAAGATTTCACCATCATAACACCATTATGACCTAAATCATGATGACCGATGGCCTGATGTAGAACCCCACAGCCCTTTAAGATTGCATTTATATTCGTGATTCTCTTCCACCTAAAATCTTTCAAGACCAAACTGCTGTCGAGGGACAAAGAAAGAACATTTCAATTAATTTTACTGGAAGGCCGTGATGCCTTCTGCAGAGTCAGTGTTGAAACCCAACACTTCTTTATTTGTTCTCAGACCCTAGTGGCCCACTGTGAGACGAGCGCCTCATGATATTCACACACATATTAGCTGTGTCCAACGGCCATTGAACATACAGTATATGACAGATCATCTGGCCGCAGAGCAGCTGTAAATGTATTTTACTATTGCCTAGGGTGTAATGTAACACTCAGCCTTAGATGGCACAATCTAGCAACAGACACACACACTCACACCATCACACACGCTCTGTCCAGGCTACAGACAGTTGTATCTTTTATAGTCAAGTCAGATCCATGTAATGCCTGTGGCAAGGGCAGGATGTGCTGTGTTGTGATAGCCGGCCTCCATTTCTCCTGAGGACACTTATATCAGTATATAGTTCCCTTCAAAGAGCCCCAAGTAGAGTCTACACAAAAAAAGCTTCTGCCATCTTGATTATAGATTAACAGAAAGTCTATAAAAAGGCACTGAAAGAACGTAAATTTGGCCTGAAATGTTGCTGAGAATGAAATATTGTATTTGATTGGAACCACAGATTTTTGCTCAGACGTGGGTTTTAGCTCAGCTGGCAGTGTGGGACAAAGGCTCACTGGACATCTGTGGGCCAGTCAGAGCTGCTGTGACTGTGTGATTAGCCTGCTAATGAAAAAGCCAGGAGACACGTTTGATCTGGAAAATACTCACACTGCCTGTGTGCCAAAGTTCCACTTTTGGACAGTGTGAAGGGCTCAATGAGAAAGCAAACTATCAAATGACTTCTTTCCCTATTTTTTGCCTTATATTCTCTGATGATGTTTGCTTCTCTTTTGTGATGTTTCAACCATCTATTTCATGTGTTGAGTGTGGCATGAGAAAAACTGCCTACAGCTACTGTTCCACTGGTCTGGTTATTCCAGTGATTCCTTGGGGATTAAAATGAGTGAAATGATTTGTATGTTTTCTGAGCACATGTTGGAGACAGGCAGTGGAATAAAAGTAGACACTAACCACTTGCAGATCTACTTCGTTGTTTGCCAAACACACACTTTTTTACTAGCATATTTAGCTGCTGGCATATCACACATATGGCAGCATTGCTGGCAGCGATGCAACACCATGTAAGTTGATATTTACCAGGACAAGAGCCAGGCCACCATTCCTCTGTTTACCTTTAAGCAACACATCACTACACACCCATTTACTCAATCAAAACATTGACAAGACTTTAAAACAAGCTTCTTAAAATATTTGACAAGTGGTGAAACTCAGCCTCAGACACACACGTCACCCCCCAAGAAGAAATGTGCATCCTGTTGCAGCTCACTACCCTGCACTAGTGCAGTTCATAGCTGGTCTCTACTGTACTGTACTGTACTTACTGACCCTTGAAGACACAGAACTCTGCTGCTTTGTGCATGTGAATAACCTATAAACTAGAGGAATGCAAAAGCAGGAAACAACCCCGGCTCAAGAATGCAAACTTTGCTCTGCTTGATAGGAATCAGGTGATGGCATGTGTACACCCTCGAACAAATCTGCAGACTGAGGGGAATTTCATGCATGTGCTGTCCTCACAGACAAATGCATTTAAATCACATCTGTCAAAAAATGATTAGAGCTATTCAATGTACAGGAAGCAACATGCTTTCCTGAGGGGGAAAAAAAGCAAGTACCTCCCAGGACTAGAGTGTGAAAGGATTGTTTGCTTTGATTTTGAGTTTGATTGGTGTGAGTGTGGTGCATAGTTTAAGTCGTGTATTCATCTACTGTTTCAGAACTATGGCGTAGAGACGGACAACTTGAAGACTCTGGTTGTGAGGATGAGAGCTGCCACCAACAGTCTCCACATGGCCACGTCTGATCGCAGAAAAAGCCCAGCATATGAAGGCAGCATGTCTCGCAAGCCACCCAACGACTTCCTTACTTCTGTGGTGGAGCTGATTGGAGCTGCAAAGAGCCTCCTGGCTTGGCTTGACAGGTAATAAGATTTTATCGCCACCAAATACCTGCACACTGTGAATCAGATCAGATATCAGATGGGGTGCCATAAGACCACTGCTTAAACTGGTTACATACAAAAGCAGATATCACACTGGTTTTGCATAAAAACATAATTTGACAATATATGAGTATGACATTTGGTCCTCATACAGCACTGAATCTAGACTGCAGGCAGATGAAATAAGTCATTCTTTATTTTGACATGATGGCCAAGCAGATATGTTCATTTCTGAATGTCTATATCCCCTCTGCTCTCTCCATGACCTGCTCCAAAACACATTACACCATAAAAGCAGAGCATGTTAAGCAGGTTGCCAGGATTAAGTGTTAGCTGGCTGAAATTAAGCTTCTCTTTTTGTGGCAGGCTTGCATACGGTGACATCATGATTATAAATGGTAGTTGTGATGCTGAGATGAGAGCAGTACAACAGTCTTTAATGGTGCTGTGCTAAATGTTGACTCAGTGCCCAGATGACAACATAAAGTCACTGTTGTCATTAAATGTTATAGTAATTGTTCAGTTTTTAGATCATTATGTGTCAATACTGTTTACTGATTTTCTCCTTATTTTAGTACCTGTCTCTCAAAACAATGTTAATATCAAATGCTAATATATTTGTTTATTAGCACTTTTACAGCATCCCACAGTCTTAACAAACAAAACATCTTGGACTTAGTGTTATGGCAGCTGGTGGTCTCATACCATAGAAATAGTCCCACCTGTGTATTTTCAATAACATTAATACATTTGTATGCACTTCTGCATGTGTTGTTGTCTAGTCACCAAGTAAGCAACAAGTTCTGGTATACAGGCAAGGTTTAGGAATCCTTTGCTTCTGGATAAAGCAGGTTTTACTCAGATCTAATCTAATATGACGAGTCTAGCCACTGACATATTTCAGTGATTGCATGGAGGTTTGGGGCCTGATGTTTGGGAAGCTGTTTTGGAGTTCATACTTTTTTAGATGGAGTCAGGAGAGAAGAAGAAACAAAATGGCACCAGAGCGGTGACATTTTGCAGTTATAACCAAGTCTGTCTGTGGCCAGTCACCCAAACACAGTAATCAGAGCAAGGTCACTGAGTCTGCTGTGTTTTATCTGACTTCAAGTTACTGAGTTACTTCAGCCATACACATCCACTGTTTTCTGTTTTTAGCATTTTTATGACTGAAGGACTTGATTACTCTGGATATTATTATCAAACATTGTTGCTCTTAAAAAATTGAATTTAAAATTGTGCAGTCATGCATTTCAAACTTCAACTGAACTCTGCAGCCCATCACTGGTCCCTAATGTTCTCCCTTTCCTTCTTTGTCTGCTTGCAGGACGCCTCTTACAGGGATCAGTGACTTCACAGCCACCAAGAACAAGATCATTCAGCTGTGCCTGGAGCTCACCACCACAGTTCAACAGGTCTGCATGCTAGTTAGTTCAACAGCACACATGTAGCTAGCCTCAAGGAAACACACACACACACACGCACACACACACAATAGCTTTTTCCACCGAGCACATACCAGCTCGGGGGCACAGACATGCAGGATAAAGTGTAGGAGAGGGGAGTTATGGGAAATGTGGTCTGGCAGCCATGACATGAACCTGAAGCCAGCAGTCTGAGCACATTATTGCAAATGCTCATGTTTTTCTTGGGATCTTTTCCTCCTCACGCTGGCTAATAAAGAGACCCCCTTCGTGCGGGGACGTTTAACGTAAATGGTAAACGTCGCTTTTGTTTTTCCAGTTTCATAAAACCCGCTGGCACGCTTTTAAAGGTGCCTGCCAACATTCCCCAGGCTGCCATTCTCCCTCAGCCATGTGGTTCCTGTTTTTGCTTCTCCAAGATGCTCACAGTGAGAGACCAAACTGTCTGAAAGCACTTCCTGTGTGTAGGTTTAATGCAGGGATGAGGAGGAGGTCTATCTGACTGCCAGAGAGATGGCTAACGCTTAAAACAGAGCATCAGCAAGCATCCACTGTACTCCAGAACTTTCTGCAGAGAATTGCTCTAGCGTTGCATCATGGCACAACTGGGTGTCTACTTCTGTCAGTCTCATGCAACCCGCCATGGTTGGTCATACATATGTATTAAACAAAGGCAGCTGGTGAGCGGCTTTTTCTTCAGTATCAAATCCATTAGTTTGTATGTATAATTTCTTCCCCGCAAAGGTTTTGTCCTAAGCGCAGCTCAATAAGCAACTCATTTTACAGTTCCAGTGAAAGTGGCTGCTGAGACTGCAGGTGTCGTTTTTGGAGGGTTATTGCATCAAAATAAATTCCTTTCCCAGAGTGCCTATTTCCTTGCCAGAGTCTGGGATTTCAGTGCTTCTGGTGATTTACTGTGGGTGTCTCGGTCATGGTCATCCAGGAGAGGGGGGGTATACATTTCCCACACTGCCATGTGAAGTAGAGAGGTTATGGTGTAGAGTAAACTCCTGATAGGTGCTGAAAGAGTCTTGTAAGACCGGAGTGATTAGTTTCCTCCAACAGCTGGAAGGGAGGTGTAGTTTGGTTCCCTGTTAGTTTTAAATCAACTCATTGTTGACTGTAATTGTACAGAGCTGCAGAAACACAGAAGAGAGAAAGGCTTATTTTCAACTCACTTCATCATTTAAGAATCTAAACTTTCACACCAAGCTGTGAAATTCTGGGCTCTGTTTTTCATTTCTTTGGACCTTTTTTTCTTTTTTTCTTTTTTAAGATAATACGTGAGCATATGAGCCACTAAAATAGGTTGTACAGGAGACTGCCTCAGTGATTAGTTTTATGATGGGGGAGGACAGCGTGAGGTTTGCCCAGCTCGTTCATGAACTTCAGCCAAGAATTAGGGCTTTTCAGATCACACAGTTTATGTGTTCTGCTTGAATGAAGCCTGTGTGTACAAACACAATGGGACACGGCCATAAAACTGTGAACGCATCACCCATCTTGGCTGACCTGTCTGTGTGGAGGTCATTCTCTTTCAAAGAACACATTTTTCATCGATCCCCCGTGTCTTTTGTTCGTGCTTCCCACTCCTGAGTTTTTGGATGAAATATGAAGTTTATTTCTCTCTATTTTTTGTAGAAAAACAGGCAGAGATTCCATTATGAAGGCCAAACACTGCACTTTAACAAATATATCCACCCTATATTGATACTGTATGAATAACAGGATGTTGGAAGGCCAGGTATTAAGTATTGCAGTCCACGTCCTTTATTTCACTCCAGTGTAAAGGCAGCTACTCTCCAGGTTCCCGCACTGTGCCAGCGCTCTTCTCTGTCGGCCACTTCATTGCTCGACCATGCAAATCCGCTCTGGTGGCAGATCAAAGGCCCGGAGAGCTGTACACAGAGAGTCATCTGATCCACACCGGCTGTGGGATCAAGTCCATAACGTGCAGGATCAGTACACCCAGGGAATTGTCCCTCAGCCTCTCTCAGTGCTTAGTTATGATCTGGCTCCTGTCTACTAGAAGGACTTTGGTTTTTGCAAAGATATGGGATTATTTTGGATATCACAAACAGATCTTAGAGGGATTATCTGTGATATTGTTTTCACATAATTTGATGGTACTATGAAACCAAGAGAGAAATATTCTGTAAATGTTAAAGCTTGATGGGAAATGTGCCAAGCCATGTCTACAGCACATAATGGTACTGTTCTGTTTCATGACCTCTAAACATCAAAATATGTATTTTTAGCTCATCCCTCTTGGCTCAGTCAACAGTGTAGTCATCCAAACATGGTCCAGTCTGTAAAAGAAGTATGCAGTTGCATGTTTATGCAAGCATAGCCAAATTCTTTCTGAAACCACCACATGTTCTTGGCTGACTTCAGAAAATATATTTTATGGAAACATAATTTTGGGACCAATGTATGTCAAATGAAACCTATTATAATTGTCCTGTTTCCTACTTATGTTTATGTTGGGTTTTCATTTTTCCCCAAAGTGAGGGAGATGTGGTACTTTAAGCAAAACTTCTTAGGAAACATAGGGTGGACTCTGTCTTGATAGGAAGCCATCGCTCATGGCCACAGACTGTCATGCAAACCTCGTCCATGCAAACAAACCAACAGCATGACAAGCCAAATGCATTTGAAAACAGACGCTCGCCTTTAGCCCAGTGGAATGTGCACGCTATGGAAATATGGGAAAACTTGCTCGACCCCCCCATTTGCTGCCTGCACAATGGATTTATAAAGAGCAACAGAGCAGGCTTTGTACATGGCACATGCCTATGCATGTCACTAATACTATGAGGGCCACAACACCAGTCTCCCTTTATTTTGCTTTGACAAAGGCTTGTGGCTTGCGAGGGCTTTCTGTGCTCTCTGGTTTTGACAGAAGCATTTCACCTGTGTTTTGATGGATGGCTTCCCTTGGGGCATTCCCAGCATAGAGCCCCTCCCTTCCCCCAACAAATAACGCACTGTGAACCCCCCTTTCCTAACCACGGGCCCTCTCACCACCAACACAGTTGTCAGAGGAGGCTGTTGCCTCAGCTGTGTCCAGTCCAGCTGCAGTCTACCCGTCCTGAGTTGGGGATAGTGCTCAGTTTCCAGCTGATCCTGCACATTTTATCAGCGCTTCTCTCCCCCAAATCATCAAGATCACAGCTACTGTGTCTTGTCTGACTTGAGAGACCCCTGCCTCCCGGGAAACTAAAGCACTATTTGCATGAGGGCTTTCTGAACGTCATTACACATTTTCTCTCACCACGTCATCTGCACATTATCACTATATGATGAGTGTTCATATGGTCTTTAGGTTCCAATATAGTTTTCTGAAACACACAGGGCATCATGCAATTATAGTATCCCCAGAATTTAGGCAAAGAGGTCATTTGAAACTAAAAGCTGTTTATTTGTGGCTCCTCTCCATTTTTCTCAGTTCTATATCTGGAATGCTGATTATATCGTATTTTCCCAACCCCTATACTTTTTCTCTCTCTAGCCATTGAATAACCTCTTCCTCTTCACTGTTGTTTACTGCTCACATGTCTAATCTGTCATCACTGCCTTCTCTGCTACAGGACTGCAGTGTTTACGAGATGGAAGAGAAGATCCTCGAAGTTGTAAGTAAACTTTATCTCTTCTCTTTGTTTCCCTAAAATGTAAACTAAAGAGGACCCAGGATTTCCTGTATAAGGGAAAAGGATCTTTTTTTTTTTTTCCTTTTTTTGGGTAAATGTCTTTTTACATAGAGATTATGTGACATGCTCTCAGCAGTAAGGTCAGTTTTCTGGGTGAATAGTGCAGACAGGTCTATAGGATTGCCAGTGGAGGAGGCGGCACTAACACACCCCGGCCATCAATCAGTGTTTCCTGTTGCTAACACTCTCCAGACTCCTTAGGCTAACAGTGGGCTTCCTCTAGCACTCTGTCTCTCTCTCTCAGACAAGTCACAGTAGAGCTGATGCTGTCTTTGTAAGGTTTTGCATTGTCTTGCTCTTTTCTTTGTTCCCAGCCTGTGCTGCATCTTAATTTCCCCCATTTTCTGAGTTCTTCCGCATAAAATGTACACAATGTGCCACAGAAAAGACCCCTCTAATTATGACAAATTACAGTTTGTGTCCTAAAACAAGCAAGGGACAAAGCAGAGGGAAGGGGTGTGTGCACAGGACTGATTTCAGTATTGTGTGTGCACAGGTACATCTAGTTAATAGCACACTAATGGTCCCTTTTAGCCCATTAAGCCTTACACTGAACACAAATATACAAACACAGAGGCATGTACACAGGTATTACGACAACAAACTGATGAAAGATAAGGTAAGTAGCAGTGTAAGCTGTCTTGTTCAAACATGTAAAGCACACAATACCTCTGCTGGTTATCAAGGGCACCATACACCATTAGAGGATTTCACACTTCACTTATAATCAAAAGTTTGCTGGAGTCTTGTGCTTCCTCTTTTATTCATGGGTGCATTTTGTTTTTCCTTTTCCTCTGCAGTCGAAGATTTTGAACAGCATCTGTGATCAGACCGTGAGAACCACCTCTGACCCCCTGATGAGCCAGTCGGCCTGCTTGGAAGAAGTCCAGTTGACCAACATCAAGCCTGGAGAGGGTTTGGTAAGGAATGCTGGGATTTTTCTTTTTCTTTTTTCTTTTTTTTTTTTCAATCCTAAACTTGCTGTCTCTGACCAGGAATGCATGCAATGTGTGTCAAATTGTGACCCTCACATCTCTGTCATACATTTGTCTCCCTCTGGGAATATTGGATTTTGACCATAAGGTTGTCTTGTGTTTTCTTTTTTTTTCTTTCTTTTTGCCCAGGGGATGTACATCAAGTCTACTTACGATGGGTTACATGTCATCACGGGAACCACAGAGCATGTAAGTATAACAATATGTTTACCACAAGAATACATTCAGACCCTTTCCATGCCTGAATTAATTTAATCAGAGTCTTATCACCGGATAAAGCATTTACTGCTAATTTGTCTTGCTATTTTAATGTCTCATGCATATGGTCTTTTTTTTTTTTTTTTTTAAACCGTTCACTCTCATCCTCCTCGTCCTCCTCAACATCTTCCTTTTCATTCTCCTCCTCCTAAACTGAGGGCACACTTGAACTGTATCTGAGGGAGTGAAGAACTACTCATCCGTAAAGGGAATTGTTTGTTTCTGAACTCCAGTAACCACTACATATCACAAACAGCTTCCACAAAAAGAAGTCCTATTTCCCCACCACCACCTCACACCTCCCCACACTGAGACAACCAGTCAGTGACTAATGCAGCAGCATCACTGCCACGGTTGGATCCTCTCGTCTCCGGTCCTTAATTGTGAATCAGGACCTGAATCATCAGCATTTATGACTAGTTAATCTTGTTTGACATCTGTGTGACATGAAAAACAATGGAACTGATATTCATCAACAGAGAGTCGTGTGGATTTTCTCACGATTTTGAACTTGGAGTGTTTGTTCTTCAGATATTTGCTCTTTGAATGGGAATGCAAAGGCGGAAACAGTTGTAATCAGGCACAAAGTAGCTTCTAATTTATGATAATCAGTTTTGTGTTGGCAGCAGGTTCATTGATGTATAAACATTGTTTTTTGACCTTATAAGTGTATGTTTTCTCTTTTAGTCACCTGCAGACCTGACCAGGAAAATCCATGCAGGTGATGAGGTGATCCAGGTTAACCAGCAGACAGTGGTGAGAACCTCCACTTTATTTAGATACCCTATCTACATATTTGAACATACATAATGGTAAATAGCGCACACACACAATAAATATTATTGAAATTGACTGTGTATATGTCTGTGTATGTACACATCCTGTTAACCAGGTGGGCTGGCAGCTGAAAAACCTGGTTGTCAAACTGAGGGAGGACCCCAAAGGTGTGGTTCTCCTCCTCAAGAAGAGGCCCACTGGCACAACAGGTTTCACCCCTGCCCCGCTCAAGAACATGCGCTGGAAGCCCCCTGTACCTCAGGTACAAACACACATGCCCACAAGCACACACTCTTGCTCCTTTCATCCTTGAAAGTAAACAAAAGCCTGTGTCATTGTCAACCAATTATCAGATTTTCAGGTTGTTGGTTCCAAAACAACAAGTTAGGACAAGTGTCCCGGAGACACCCTGAAAGTGCTGCCGGCTCAATTGAATACAACATTGAGGTTTTCGTCAGATGCAGTATCAGAGGCAAACAAACTCTGTCTGATGATGTCATTCAGTCTGGGAGATAAAGCTGCCAGTGTATAGTGTTTGAGTCTGGTTAGATTATATCTGGTTTATTAGAAACAAACGCTCCAGATGTTGCCATCTAAAGAAGACAATAGCAATCAGTGTTATTTGTGTTTACTGTTACTATTTTCAAGAGAAAACACCCCAAATGTCTATTGTTCAAAGAAGACCCAGGGGTAGCTGATAAATATTGTGCTAATACGATTATGTGACTGTAATCCAATTTGCCGTTCTCCCTCATGTGAACACATTAGGCTTGGCTTAGCTTTTAAGTACATCTCCGCACCTGAGTCCCCTTTGACAGGGAGACAATAAGATCATTGTATGCTTAGACTACCAAAATTCAGGCTCTGGCATTGTCTTATCATGCGTAGCATGCGTTTTTTTGGTTTTATAGCCTCAGAAAGCAAGATGAGAGGATATCAGATAAGAGTGGGTTTCTCAACAACAACAAAGAGCCTCTCAGCAGAAGGGTGGCCAATGTCAACATGTCCACCAGCATCTTGTTTTAACAAGTAGACAGAGGTATCACAGTTAACCATCTCAGTTTATCTGTGATAATAACGCCCCAGAAGGCAAAACAGAGACAAATCACACACCATGATTCAAGATTGAATGGTGCTGGCTTTGTAATACTATATAATTTGTACACAAGAGAACTATTTGGAGTAGACAAGGAGGGAATGATTCATGAGATCCCAGATCGGATGTTTAGGTTGTCATTAATATATGACATCTACTGCACTGTACTATCTGATGTATCATTTCGGTCTGATGAGAATGAGACAGGGAAGAAGAGTGGTCCGCTGAGTCAAGGGCACAGTGTTGTTGAGTGTTGGGAAACATAACTGCGGTAAATGAGTGCAGTTTTAAGTACATGTCTCACAAGCTATTTTGGACTTCACTTACAATCTTTCCGTACCTCAAACAAGAAGGTTTATACTCGGGGTGGGGGGAGACACACACAAGCACTTGAATGTCTCACCACTGCTGGTGAACTCCTCCCATTTGCCAGCAAGTCATATTTATATTATATTCACACTGTAGAAAACGGCAAGCAGTGACTTAATTTGATTTGAATTTGTTCTCAACAGGAAACTCAAATATGTATCTATATACAGAAGCATAACTAAGATAACAGAAAACCCTCAATCGCTGATTCTTTATTGTACGCTGTGTTTTCCAGAACAATTCCTCCTTGATCAGAGCCCAGTCTCCCTGCGGCTCAGCTAACGGAACAACCAAAAAAGAGAAGCCAGCTATCCTGGACTTGTACATCCCCCCTCCCCCTCCAGTACCATACACCCCACGGTGAGCTGTCCCATTTCATTTGCAGAGCTTATTAAAAGAGATTAAGTTTTATTCAATGAGTTGGGTTATAAAAATTAAAGCACTAAATATAAGCTACGAAACAACTTTAGAGAACTAATGGTAAGAATGAAGGAGGCCAACCTCCACCCCTCAGTAAACAATCCAGTCAACCTTTGCTACACCTCCTCACCGAGGCCTTTGAGGTTGGTGGATAATGAGTGTGTCCTGGGCCCGTGATCGCCTTACTTCAATCCCCTCCTACTGTACATTCTGTTCTGCTTGCCCACTCCGCTCCCACCAGTACCACCAGAGTCCTTATGCAACAGCTGCTTCATCTTCCACCTCCAGGAAGATGATGGAACGTGACCACTTCACTTAAAATGCTAGAGAACTGAATTTCTAAAAAGAAATTAGACGCCTTGTCATATTTATTTAATTGACTTTACACCGAGGCTTGCAACATAAATAAATGAGCATGTGTTTCTCCCTGCAGAGAGGGGAGAACAGACTCCTTCTCCAGCATTAGTAAAAGACCAAAGGGCTCTGAGTCACCCAACTCCTTTCTGGACCAGGAGAGCAGGAGACGCTGCACCATCGCAGATTATGAGAAGCTAAGCATCGGCTGTCCCATCACGGCCAACGTGATACAGCCCAGAATGAGAGAGCACAGGCCTTCGCGTGGTCAGTATTTTCTCATCAGGGTATCTTATGAATATTCCGCTGATGGATATTAAATAAATTGTCATAAAATAACATCATTCATGAATATTCATTACTTTTTCTTCTAGGAAAGCCCCGGCCTCTGTCCATGCCAGCGGATACTTGTGTTGGAGTGGTAGATCCCTACGCCAAGCCCTGGGCACAGGGAAGGAAAGGTATGTACACACATGCTGCCATCCTCTGTGGTTTGACAAGGATGCTATAAGTATAGTATATTCATAAACTTGTCATTGTGTCTCTGTTTTAGGTGAAGACCTGCTGTACAGATACTTGAGCAATGAGAGGATTCCCACCATAGCAGAGGAGGTGCCCTCAGTGTCCCCCCCCTACAGGCCTGCGGGGGAACGTCACCTGGTCAGAGTGGATCACATCCGGGGCAGCCGTTACTACTCCAACTCAGACCTCCACAACAGCGCTACCATCCCTTACCAGGAGGACATGAAGAAGGCCCCCATAGCCCCTGTCTCCAAGCGCACGACAGCAGAACGCTCACTACTGGTCAGTTGGATCACGCGGCTTAAGCTATTGACTCACTGATGATGCGCTTCCTGTCCAGGGTTTCCTGTTCCTGTCTTGTGTCCTTCCTCAGTGCCTTTGATTTTTAACGTCCAGCTGTTTTTTTGGCAGCTTCGGGCTTTCTCACACTCCTCTCTCCCCAACCTCCATATTTCCCTGGCGTTACTACTACTACCAACTACTACTCCTCAACCAAACTTGCTTCTGTAGTACTCACTACATTATATCATCACCCCTTTAACACTGCCCACAATCCTCCTCGTCTCTGACTACAAGTCCCTTCTCTGCCTCAAGAGGATACTGTTTGTTCAGGTTTAGGACACTTTGGCCTTGTGTGCTGTTTCTTGACTCCTCTGTACATATTAAGTTATGTCATGTTTAGTTTAAATGCTCTCTGGTACCATTATTTAATACTTCAGAAAACATGCCTGATATCACTTCAGCTATTTGCTTATTTTGATTTTATTTGCGTAAATAAATTATAAAAATAAAACTAAGTGAAACAAACAGCATATTTTGTTAGTGAAACTGTGCTTTTGCTATACATGTTATTTTTTCTTTTTCAAATTACACTTTTGTGATCAGTTAGTTACACTACCCTCTGCCAATGGTTGCCTCTTGTAAGCTATGCATATTCTTCAGAAAGATTTTTAAAGTCACTTTACAGTGACTTGACAGTGCTTTTTTGGTTGGTAAAAGGATCTTTATATCTTGTCACTAGCAAATACAGTATTTGTGCTGGTTTTACAGCTATGCACAGTAAACTCTGCAATTACCTACATCTAAAGGGGCCTATATATACAGCTGGTTGACGGTAATAACTGGTCTTTTAAAGCCAGTGTTTTGAACCAGTCCTATAGGAAACACAGGTCAAATGGCCTTCTATTAGCTCATGCTATGGAAAGACCACACATCACAAGAGACAGAATGACAGTATTATATAAGAAAATACAGGGAAGAAGTGTTTGTTGTTGCTTTATCTGCCTCTTTGTAAGATTTGAATAGCGTTTATTAAAAATTGCAGTTACTTCAGTGATCTTTTGTATTGTCTTTATTTTACCATTGGGTGTGGAATTACTGCTCTAAGTGTAACTATAATGTAGCATGTGGGGTAATGATTTATTTTTATAAAAACTACATTGCTGAACTGTTATTCTAGTTTTAATTGATGGGCAGCTTTAGTTATCAACTTGAACTGAGAGCTGCAGCCGGCTGTCTTTCTAACCCGCTTTGACCTTTGAGGTGAACCCTGCTTCTGTTTTTTAAGCTTGCAGTGAAACAGGATAGTTAATGTCAAGTTACCTTTTTCAATGTGTCTCAGATGGTGATGATTATGTAACTACTTACCTCTTTGATGAACTTTAAATTCCAGCTGGGGGTCCATATGGTCAAAGCAGGTTTTCCATCAGGGAACCTTATTCCTGCACATATGTTGCCCTTTAAAAATTTAAATGTGAGCTTAGGATTACTTTGCCTGACAGCTTTCACCATTTTCATTGATTTGAAGAAGTGTTTGCCGGGCAAGGATCAGCACCTTTCATCATGGAGCTGAAGATCTGACTGCTGTCGAAAACAACCCACCACTCTCACCTCTTTTCCCTTTGCCTGGGTTTCTTTGTGCATGAGTTTACTGATGGAGATGGGCCTCTTCTCTTATCTCTCCTCCACCTCTTCTTCCCCATGTCTTGCTCTGCCCAAGCTTGCCAAGCTATAGTCGCCTGCGGTCCTCACTAATTTGCACTTTCTGAAAACCTGTGGTCTGCTTAAGTACTACCTGCACTCTGTTTAACCCACTGCTAAGTTTGCTAACCACTAACATGTTATGCCTGCACAGGAATGATATGCTGAATTATTGGTGGACTGTGCATGTGGAATAATTTTTTTGTTAATTTATCACAAATCACAAACAGAGTTATGCGAATGTAATGAATGTTTTGTTCTTTCTTTTTTTTTCCTGTCATGCAGAAGAGATCTATTTTGCCACAACACAAAATTGTGTGCTATTAAATGTGTCTTAAAATTTCATTGCCTGCAAGAGATGATGCTGCAGTTTTACATTTAACATTTAAGTCTTACCACATAAAGTCACATGTTGGATGTTGGCTATGATCAAAAAGATGAAAGAAGACCAGCAGAAAGACTCCATCTCCAACATGCGTTAACACATAGATCTTTATGTATCACAGGGACCTGACTGGCACTCTAGCAGTGACTTCCTCAACCGGTGAGTTTCTCTCTCTCTCTCTCTCTCTCTCTCTCTCTCTCTACCCCCCCCCCCCCACACACACACACACACACACACACACACACACACACACAGTGTTGCATAGTCTATAGGTCAGTTGAGAAACATAAGAGCAGGGTGGGTCTAATTTTCTTACAGGGAGTGACAGCAGGCTGTGGAATCTCTTTAAAACAAGCCACAGGGTGTAGGGTCAGCAGGTGGGCTGCTTTTATCATCAGGGAAAATATGCCATAGACAACCAGGCTGGGATTCATGCAGGGCAGAAACATATGGTGACAGGTTTGAGGTAAAAAAAAAACAGCCGTTTTTACCATCCAAGTGTGATGGTATACAAGTAACCTTAATCAATGTTTGCTTGAGACTATTGGGAACTGCAGCAACATGGGTAGAACTGAACTTGTCCTAGAAAAAGTATCACTCCTACCCTATATTACATTTCTTTATATAATTAGAACTAAAAAAATCTAAATGTATCTGTTTCAGTGGTTAAATGTGCTCAAAATCTTATTTGCTTTTTTTAGCTGAGGCAATGCTTGAACTACTAAAAGTTAAGAAATTTAAACTCAATCAAACCCCTGTAAATAAATGATGGTCATTTGTCATCATGAAAATGAGTTACCACTGCTTTGAATGCTAAATCAGCTTATCAATTTAGAGCTTATTATTAAATGGGTAGATATATTTCTAGGTTTTTTAGACGTCATTATGTCTCGTGTGTCCATACTTTGCCATCCACCCACAAGACACCTTCACATTCTGGAGAATCTTTAGAAATGTCACGTTACGACAAATCTCGATTCTCCTGCGCTTCCAACCATAAATAACTCCATCCCACTGCAAAATATGACGACATCCGAGGATTGCTGCTCCATCTGTGGAACAAATGTACCTCCTCTGGTCTTGGATGTAGGGCCTGAGGAGGTGTGACTCGCCATGTTAACACCGTGATCAATGACTAAACGCCTTGCACAGTGCCCCCACCCTCCATGGCAGTTCTATTTTAAGAGCCGCACACAGGCACATCACATCCGGTCTTTTGCACGCTCAATCAAAACATATTACTCACATTTAGAATATATAGAAACATGCTATAGTAAATCTGGCAGATAAGCAGTTGACTCATCGTTGGTGGGGGTTTTGAGCATGAGAATTTGATTGACGGTGGATTTAATCAAGTGTCATTTTAATTTTGGCTCGGTAATCTGTAAAAACAAACCCGTTTCCTGATGACAAAGCATAAAATGTGATGGTGCATCAATTTCATCTCTATGTCATTTATCAAAACTATAAAAAAAAAAATGTGGGAGCCATTCTGTTTAAGTGGTAGGCAGAACATATCTACACAAGCATTTGAAGTTGAAAAAACACCTGCAAAAAAAAAAAAGGGAAAAAAATCTGCATCTCCTCTAGCAAACTAGTAATTTAAGGAGGCGACAAAGACATGAAAATTTATGGATGACAGAAGGAGGAGAACACAAGAAAAGTTAGCAATAGAAAGACTGGAAAAACTAGCCAGAGACAATTTCATGACGTGAAATTGCAGGGTGAGGCCCGGCTGAGGTAAATCAAGTATTTTGAGCATTGGGAACTAGCTTCTTGTCTACCCCTGCTGCTGGGGCTGGTTGCCAAATGTATTATCAGAACCACTGACACACCAACTAAATTCCGACCTTAAACACTCGCCGTGGGATCTGTTTTGTTCAGGCCAAATCAATGTAAGCCAGACTGGAACTTAGATAAAGATAATGAATGGTTACAAATGAGCTGGGAAGTAGTAAGTATGTGTTGGAAAATTTCTAGAGAGAGACTTTTGTCTGATCTAAAGTAGTGTACAAGACAACATTACCGTAAAGTACTGACATCAACTTAAGTAGGTTGTTTTAAACCATTAATGTGTTGACTTGCAATGTCTATGTATTCTATTCTTACAGGTATAATCAGCCACATATACGATCCTGGTCCTTCTCTCAAGCAGTAAGTAGCTATCAGATTTAACTGACTTAAAAATGAAGTGTATGCAGTCATTCAGTCTGTGTGAGTTTGATACATACGCTGTGCAATATGAGGAATGTCACTGGCCTCAGCCTTGGCAGGAGGTGGTGAAATCAAAAGCCTCAGCTACAGGCCCATTATATTTCACAGTGACATATGACAACAACCACAATTTCTCTCCATCACACACACACACACAATCTGAATTGACACCATCAAGCTCTTCCTTTTTAGCCACACTAGCAGCATGATTCTATGGATGGCAAGTTATGTCTGTCGGTCAGTCCACCTCTTTTGTCAAGTTCAGAGTATCTCGCCTAGTATGGGATGAAATGTTGTACAGTCATTCATGGTCCCCAGGGAATAAATCCTAAAGACTTTGATGATCCCCCTGACTTTCCTTCTAGCACCACTAGGACTTGGACATACCTATGGGCTGAGTGAAATGGCTCAACAATGGATGTATTCCCATGAAATTTGGTACAGATATTCATCATGCCCTCAGGATAAATTGTAGTAATTTTGGTGATTGCTTCCTGAGCTTTTTATTTTGCAAGATCATCAGGTTATATTTTTTATTTGCTCAGAATTTCAAGTTATGGCCAAATAGCTAGACTACTACAATCAGGCTCAGCTTTACTTTGTGTTAAGTGCTATTAGTATATGCTAGCATACTAACATTACAATCTAAGATGATAAACACGGTAAACTGGATATTAAACATGTTAAATATCGGCATGTTATCATTGTCACTGTGAGTGCATTAGAATTAGCATTTAGCTCAAAGCCCTGCCTCACAGAGCTGCTAGCTGTAGACTCTTGTTCCTCATTGAATGTGCTGCTAGAGGAAAATTGATCTGGCACCTATAAGCTATGGCAGATGTATAAATGCAATCACCACAGGTGTAAACTAAGGATTGCTTTCCTGTCTTTACACACACACACACACACACACACACACACACACACACACACACACACACACACACACACACACACACACACACACACGAGTTAATGTCAGTCCCTCAGTGGCACATACCACTCATGCACCTTCTCAAAGGTCAGATGGATTAGGTGCATAGTCAACTGAGGCAAGTGAGCAAATCACATTTTACAGATTTATGGTCCAATGGCAACTTGTTGTTGTACCAAACAAGAAAACCTTGACCTTGCTGTCAGCATTTATATAAGATGGAAGATTGAATACATGGATGAATGGAGTATTTTATTGCTTTTGTTCTTTGTCACTAGCTTCTTTATTTGTGTGCATACCTGAATGGATACATGTGCTTCACACAGGAAAATCCTTTCACACCAGATCCTCATTTACTGCCATTCAATACTGCATTTAGAACTATAATGACCCAATGTGCACATGTAGCAAGATTTAAACTGAAGTGGTGATCAGCAGCAGGGCAACTGGGCAGTTACCACCTACAGCAGAGGGAGGGACATGCAGCTCCATCAAACTGAGCAAGCTAGAATCTGATATCATTTCCAGCCCTGCACCCTTCCCCCTTTACACTGTGTGAGATTCCCCTGTTAAATAATAGCCACTCTATGTCCCCCCTCTCTCATTTCTCTTCCTCACACACACACACACACACACACACACACACACACACACACACACGCACACACATAGTTTCTGGGTGGGAGGGGTAGGACATTAGTTAAGTACCATGACAATTCTCAGCATGGATCATGATGGGAGATTGAGCGCTACAATGGTGTGACCAATCTGCATTCCCGTGAATCCTTCAGGCCTTTGACATGAGTCGCATGCAATATTACCTCACTTCCACCAAAACTCAGCCTCAGCAAAATGCCCCTTTAAATCACCCTAAAGTGGCATGCAGAAATGAGTTGAGTGTGAATTGTGTTGAAATGTTTCACTTAATTCATCAGATTTTATTGAAATGTTAAAGGGTGATGCTTTTGAGGGGTCTAACACAAGGGAGATACTTGCAATGGATGAGACAGCTAGGGTGACAAATTGTAGGGGAAGCATAGAGGAAGCTATGGTGTGAGAATGTGGAAGATATAAAGGGAGGGGAGTCTCTTCATGGTCACTTCAGACCACTCTCTGCAGTACAATAACAAGTGGAAAGAGAGAAGAGGCCCCTGTCTATTTAAGTAGAAATGAAATGGAGACTATAATAATGCAGGACCCAGGAATGTGTCTGCTGGTTTACCGCCATACTGACACAGACAGACGCAGGCCAGAGCATCCAAGCAACATCTCTGTGCAGTTATACAGCTCGAGCAGTGATGTTATGGCTACAACCCCAGCTCACCGCTGAGACAGCTAAGGTTGTTGATAGCCAGGCCACAGCTTCCCTAAGCTATGAGTGGACTTTGTAACACGAAACACTTGTTTTTCTCCTTCTTTCTGAAGGACACCATATTTGTTTTGTGAATTATTCTCAAAGAAATTATAGGGAAAAAAATGCTGTGTGGCATTCGGTTAGCTGGGTTTTGACCTTAATATTACTTCCATGCTGATGAAGGTGCACTCATTGTGAGTTACTATTCAGGTATTTGAAGTGGTGATTTGCAGGTGAGAGCAGATATTTTGACTGGACTGAGCTCCAGTCCAGACTAAGTTTTACTCATGTAACTTAATGACATAAACTATAACAAGTTATATCATCCTTGTGTAAGTTATTTAAACACAAAACAACGTCCTGAATTTATTCTCCACTACATTTGCTTTACCTCTGTCACCAGATTGTTAGTTTTGGCTCATACGGCTGTTACATAGCAGGGACTTAGGGACACCTAGTGGCTACGCGTGGTAACTGCGAGTGCTATTAAATAAACTATTATTATTAACTATTAATTTCGTCTGACTAATAATAGCCTACAAAGATGCCAAGATATCACATATTCCATGGCTGCATTAAAAAAACTAAAACTAAAACAAAAAAACAACAACTGCGCATTAGCTATTTTTGCCACATCAGTGTGAGCGTGGGTCATGATACCTTCTTTGAGGGTAACAAAGGGGGTAACACCCAAACTGGTCCTGAGCTCACCTGAAACCAGCCGAGCTTTCTTTGAATTTCTTCTTTGTTTTTTAGCCGACATGCTCGCCAAGGTTTGGTCGGACTTTGAACAGACCTTTCGGGCCAAACTTTTGTCGTTGAGATTATGGTGGAAGGTACAGTGTTGTTATATATTTCTGTTAAAACTATCTCATAGTGATTATTGTGTCCGCAGGTGTCGTGTTTGGCTAGCTTAGCTACCAGACCACAAGCAGACAGGCTGAATTTAACATGGGACTAACGTAAACGTTACAGGCCAGACATGATATTTTTAAAGATTTTTTCACTTTCATAAACACTGTTAAAATTGTATTTGTGTTGATGACATTCATTTAAAGTGCAGTGCCATTGGTTAAATTACAGGTTATTTATATATCTCAGGAATATGAACTTTAAAAAATGTGTTTTAGGTTTACATTGTGTGGTTAGTTTAAAGGAAACTACGATGCAATGTAGATTTGCTGATGTCTTGCACTTGTACAAAAACACACCTTTTACATATATTTTGAGTTTGCATGATGCATTACTGTAGGGTTTAGCTTTTATTTCTCTATTTTCTTTTTGTATAGATTCTAAGACTTATTTATATTTTTATTTCACATGCACAACCAACTTGTTATGCTTTAATTTTTATGTCCCTCTGAAGAGCTATTGTACATTTAATTGTCTTCGCAAAAAAGAATACAGACAGATAATATACTGATAGTATGCGGTTAGCAGATAGCTGCTACCTACACTGACAGTGAGTGTAAGATAATTTTTTTTTTTATTATTATCAAAGAACACAAGTAAATCTGCACATTTGTTAGTTCAAGGTGGATCTCAGACCTGAAATTCACGTTACTGTCAATGTCTAAAAAAAAAAAAGATCCAGCAGGAAGTTAGCTCATAAACACACAGGCACCATCACCGTCACGCTTCTGCTGTGGTTTATGTGGCTATCAACATCTAGCTACCAAAGGCAGCAAGTTCATTCAAACATCCGGAAAATAAGTTATGATGCATTTGTGTTGTGCAAGACAGAGACACACACACACACAGACAAGTTTCGCTTAGGTAAGAGCCATTTGCTGTCATTGTGTGAGTTTTTAGAGTCACAGAGGATACTCATCTGAAGTGTGTGGATTCGAGGTGAATCTGTAAAGTTTTACAGAACCAGGTATGAATCTTCTTTTCCTGTTCTCACTGGGGATATTTGTAGATTGAGTTTATAGTTAGTGATTGAATGCGAACAACTGCAGCAGGAGTTGAACTGAGGACCCTGTGACCCGACCACCACCTGTGCTTTTTCCTTTTCCTTTGTTTTTTTTTTTCTTCCTTGTGTAGAACTTGATCTGACAAGGTGTAATGTCAAGGTTGTATGAAAGGCAGCCTCTTTTTAATATCTCTAATCCACAAAGAAGGTTAATGGATTGGTTGAGACCGCTTTTCTGTGGTTTTTGTTGTATTGTATCCGGATAGGCCTTTTAACGGTGGCAAATTGTTGAATGGGTGGTATAGTGTTAGCTTGTCAGTGATATTTTCTCTGTGTCCCAGGAAGCTTTGTCATTTTTCAAATAAGGAACTCAAAGTACGCAGAGGAAGTTAGTCAATAATGGCAACTTGGATTTCTCAATATATTTTGTGTCACCATTCATTTAGGATGCACAGTATAAAATGTTTCACTGTTTTTTTTATTCTATGTGCTGCTAAAAAAGCATTTTTCGAGATGTGATAACTGCAGCAGAATCATATCAACCTTACTTAAATACATTGGTATCTAAATGGCTCCAAAAGCTTACCAAAGTGGTCTCAGACTTTTCTAGGTGCTTGCAATGTGTGTCATGGGCTAGATGAAACTGCTGACAGTGATCATTATGGTTCTTCAGCTGTGAGTCAGTGCTGTTCATCAGAATTAACTTTATAAGTTTTAAACCTTTACTTCTGACACAGCTTCCAGTTCCATATAAGGAGAAATTCAGCTTTTTCTTCTTGCTTTCAATTCACATTTATGTTTCCTCCACTTCAGAAAAAAAAAAAAAAAAATTATATTGAGAAACATTGTCTGTACTGTCTGCCCATGACATCACTTCCTCTTGTCACGCTGGAGCAGCAAATTGTTAATTTTCTGCCCATTTATCTGTGCGTAGTAATAGTGTCAACCCACACATCTATTCTGTGAATAAGTTGTGTCTTCTGGTTTCTTTCAATAGGCTGCCTTCCCCATATCTGTCTCCCCATCTATGGCTGCTGATGACTACAACCCAGTAAGTGTTTTTTCTGGTTTTTTTTGTTTTTTTTGTGTGTATGACATTTACTTCAGAATCAGAGGTTGACTTGTTCTTGCTGTTCATGAAACAGAAACTCCACTCTCTTTTTAATGGTAGAAATACTTCTGCTTCTGTTATTTTATGGTGACAAAGTTAAATATTTATAGCAACAAGGGTTTATACGTCAACAGATGAATAGCTTGCCATAAATCTAGTTTGGTCTCTCTCTATCTTTTCTTTCTTTCTTTTTTTAAGTTTAATTCACAAGGAAGTAAAAAGTATTAAGAGCAAAAAGAGATAAAGCACAAGACCAAAAGTCTCAGATGAGAATGTTAGAGAGGAGTGTGTTAATATCTGTATCAGTAGTGAGATAGAGAGAACAGCAAAGAGAAAATGCATGTGACATTTGATATAAGAAACAGGATGTTCCAGACAGCCTCCTCGTTTCGGTTCAGGGCCCTGAAACTGCCATTGTGTTCTTCTGCTCTGCTGCCTGTGACACTCTGACCTCACGTTGACATCCTCTGCCCTTCTTCCAAAGGTCTCCCTCCGACACAAATCCAAGAAGAAGAGCCGAGGAGGTAAGTTTTCACCAGTGAGCAACCCATCAATTTGTCTTTGTGTGTGTGCCTGCAACTATAATTTGTCCCCTCTGTGGGCGTGTGTGAAGTGGCAGGGCAATTAGTGTGTACAGAGGGCTTTTAGGCAACGCTTGGCTAGTTTCACTTCAGTTCTCATCTATTTTAGCTCTGTATGGCACTGGCTTGGTTCTTCTGGGAAGCTAACTTGAATTTTTGTGTTGACATTGATAACGAGAATAGGTAGGCTGAATGTAGCGCAACTTCTGAACCCAGTCGACTGTTCCTGGTTTTGCGTGGGTTTGTTCAATTTTATTTTTAGGACTCATCTGGTTATTGACCAAATGCAGTGGCCTATTTGGACTCAAATTGATTTTTTTTTTTGTTTTTTGTGGTAGGATTTCAGACTTCTTGCTTGAGCTTTACTATTCTGTGGCTTTGCTTCTCTGTGGACAGAGGGGAGGAGGTCTCTGTGCATTCATGTGCATGTGTGCTTTTTGTGCGTAGGCAATGGTACGATGAGCAGAAGACGAGTCTCGGTCAAAGAGCTGGGTCAGCCAGACCACCAGGGCTGGCTGTACAGGAAGAAAGAGAGCAAAGGCTTCCTGGGTATCAAATGGAAGAAATATTGGTTTGTGCTGAAGAAGACAGCTCTCTACTGGTACAGCAACAATCTGGTGAGTATTTTTTCTAAGCCACCATTTCATTAGGGGACCCATTTATGATTTAGACATGTTTAACCGCTGTGGTGGCTGCCACAGCTCATCACTGTTAACAGAAAATCCAGTCTGCGACTGTAGTTCCACAAATCGTGAGTTACACAGAAAATAAGTGTCAAATAAAGCTAATTTTCTGCTTCTCTCTCTCTCTCTCTCTCTCTCTCTCCTCTCTCTCTCTCTCTCTCTCTCTCTCTCTCTCTCTCTCTCTCTCTCTCTGCCCACCCACCTGTCCCCACTACCCTTTCTCTGTAGCTCTCCCCTTGCTCTCTCAAATTCAAATTAGTTTCACCTCATTAAGCAGATTATTTAAGGTTTACAGTGTAAATATAATAATTCTGAAAAAAAGAAATAACAACAAGCAAGTCATTAAAAACATATATTTAAATGATAAAATGAGATATTGTTTAACAATTTGATGCATTGATGGCGATATTCTTTCTTCTTTCTGTCTATACTTTCTGATTTTCCTCAGCTTGTCTGTAGCTCTTAGACTTAAGCTAAGTGGTTCGTACTGAAGATAAAAATCTAGAAAACTAAGTCATGAAAATATACTTTCCTTTTTATATAAAAAAAAAAAGAAGCTTACTAATCTCTAAGATAGCTGACAACTATAGGTTTTAGCAGACATTACTCAAACCAGAGTAAAAATTGTTGTGCTTGTTGGGGAGTTTTCTCAGCAGCAAGTGCATGTGATATTGACTCAACATAAACTACATCGCCCATGTTTGTCATCATGAAGAAATGTGAGGGAGTGCAACGTGTGTGGAGCTCTATGGCACAGAGGAATATGCTTTATGAGGCCTTAAAAAATCCACAAAGTAGACAGTAACTGATCTCAACATCTCAATCTGAACATCGTGAAAAATACAGAAAAGGGTGATTATATCTACTAGAGGAATTATTTCTCTTACACAAGTTTTAGAAAGAAAGAAAGAGAAAGAAATTTGGCTTTGAAAAACATTCAAAATGAAAATTAGCACACAGTCTGTAACGGTGCACTTTGTTGACACGTCTTTTGAAGTGCTGCAGTGATTCATTTGAATTTAACACATCGCACAAGTAACGCAGATGCAGTGTGAGGCAGTGGTGGGCTGCACATAAATCATACTTATTTTTGCCACAGCTGTCTCCCTGTCAGCCTGTCACTGCAGGAACCACCAAGCCTTGTCATTGTGTTTCCTGACGGTGACGGTGTCACTAATAGCCCATCAGGCCCTGATACAGGCATACTGACATGTTTGATTTACTGGTATGATGATGACTTCAGTCAGATCTACTGTATGTCACCATCCCATGGTGTGAGAAAATAGAAGAAGTAGCCTGCTGCTGCAATATAACGGCAGGTGTCATTGTCAGGAAGTGGTTTGAACTCATCATTTTGCTTTAACGCTAACTGTTGTTCAATCTGTGTGTTGCAGGCAGAAAAAGCCGAGGGCTACATTGACCTCACCAACTTCATGATCGATAGAGCCATAGAGTGCAAGAAGAAACAGTAAGCTCATAGTTATACTCTCCTCTGTTCATGTTTCCTGGTTTAATGAATCAGATTTTATATACCGCCCACTACCTGTGGTTTGGATTAAAAAAGAACCATACTCAGATCCCTTCACTTGTTTCACATTTGTCATGTTGCAGCTTTGTGCTTAAATCATTTAATTTCCGCTCATCAATCTACAGTCAGTTATACTCATGTGGTTTATAATAATAAAGCAAAAGCAAAATTTTAGAAATGTTTCTATGTATTAAAAAGTTAAAACTGTAAGTATTCAGACCCTTTGCAATGACACTTGAAATTGAGCTCGGGTGCCTCTGATTTCTCTTCATCATTTTTGAGATGTTTCTACACCTTGATTGGAGTCCATATAAGGTCTCACAGCTGATAGTGCGTAGAGAGCAAAAACCAAGCCGTGAGGAAGGAAGGAACTGCCTGAAGAGCTCAGAGACAGGATTGTATCGAGGCTCAGATCTGGAGAAGGCTACAAATTTTTTTACTGCACTGAAGGATCCCAAGAGCACAGTGGCCTCCATAATTCTTAAACGGAAGAAGTTCGGAACAACCAGGACTCTCTCTAGAACTGGCTGCTCGGCCAAACTGATCAACTGGAGAGAATGGCCTTGGTAATATACGTGACCAAACGTCCAATGGTCACTCTGGCTGAGCTCCAGAGACCCGGGGGAAACCTCCAGAAGGACAACCAACACTGCAGCACTCCACCAGTCTGGGCTTTCATGGCAGAGTGGCCAGAGACAAGCCTGTCCTCGGTGAAAGACCCATGAAAGCTGCAAGATTCTCTGGAATGATGAAACCAAGATTGAATTGTTTGCTCTCAGCCTGGAGTGTCATGTCTGGAGAAAAGCAGGCACTGCTCATCACCTGCCCAAGACCATCCCAAGCATGGTGGTGGCAGCATCATGCTTTGAGGTTGTTTTTCAGCCGCATGGACAGGGAGACTGTCGGGGTTGAGGGATAGCTGAACAGAGCAAAGTACAGAGATATCCTTAATGACAACCTGGTCCAGAGTGCACAGGACCTCAGACTGGGCCGAAGGTTCACTCTCCAGCAGGACAATGACCCTGAGCCCACAGCCAAGACAATGCAGCAGTGACTGTGGACCAACTCTGTGTATGTCCTTGAGTGGCACAGAGCCCTGACTTACACCCAATCCAACATCTCTAGAGAGACCTGAAAATGGCTGTGCACTGACGGTCCTGGTTCTTCTTGACTGTAATCGCTGCCAAAGGTGCTTCAAATAAGGAAAAGATTTTCATTCTTTTGTCAATATGAATTCAGTTTTAACTTTATTAAAAAGTTGCAAAATTTCTAAAATTCTGTTTTTGCTTTGTCATCATGGGTTATTGGTTTAGATTTGTGAGGGGAAAATTTTATTTAAACAGTTTTATCGTAAGGCTGCGACAACACAAAATGTGAATACTTTCTAATTGCACTGTATATCTATTGTTGGATCAAAATGACATAGAAGGTGGTCCCATAAGCAGTGTATAGTACTAAAATGATCTCAAAATGATAATTGAAGTGGAATAAATGTAGAGTTTAACTCAAACTGTTTCTGTCTTCTGTCTGATCCTGTCTTAACTGCTTTCCATTTATTTTTCCTCTTGTAGTGCATTTAAAGCCTGCCACCCACAAGTCATGATGTTTTATTTTGCTGCGGAAAGCCATGAGGAGATGAACGTGTAAGTCACATAACAGTACAGCATTTTTTGTATTTTTGTATTTTTGTAAGTATGTATGTGTGTTTTTTTTTTTTCTTTGTCTTTTTTTTTTTTTTTTTGGCTTGACTACAGCACAATGTCTGTGACTGACTGACTGAGTGATAGAGTTGAGTAATCAGAGTTTCACTGTTGCTCAGCTGAATGCCATGTGACTGATTTGGAGTTCCTCCATTGGCTGTTTGCTCTTTCAAAATGAATTGGCATTAACAGTTTCTATCATGGGGTTGTTTACAGTCTGCAGTGTTGCCAAATTAGCGCATTTGTTGCTAGACTTTTGGACAAACCTTGGCTACTTAGCAGAGAGTTGCCAGTACTTCCCTCTCTCATGTCTATTCTCTTCAGAGAGCGGCAGAGAGGTGGAGCAGCAGTTTGTTACCCAGACAGAGGCTGTGTGCTGAATGAGAGACTAAATAAGAAAAATTCTATGTCACCTCCAACTTTCTGACAGCATCACAGTTCAGGATTCTAGAGACTTGCAGAGCAGCAACTTGGAAATGGCTTTCAAGTTAAAATGTAGCTTAATGGGCTGCATTTCATGCATTGCAAACTTGTTCTCTTGTCTGACAACAGAAACAGAAAATATGTAAATGAGCTTTGTTGGAAATTGGACTGTATTATAATACTGTATGTGAGCACAGAGAGTTGGAGAGGAGCATTCAGGTTGAAACCAGCTGTCGTTAGGCAGGGTGCAAATAGGACACGATGACGTCAGTTGTTTACAGCAGTTCCAAACCAGTTTTAAACTATATCCTCAATTGTGCACATTGACCAGTCCAGCCATATACTATGTTTTGACCTAATCTTATTTATTCATTCTCTTGTTTTGTCAGAGACATTATTGAGTTGATTTTTTTTTTTTTTTTTTTTTTTTTCAGATGGCTGAATAAGCTTGGCCTAGCTTCCATTCAGTATGAGCCAACAGAACAAAACCCTGCAGCCGGTGAGCACTCATGACAAATCTGTTTTTTTTTTTTTGTTACCTGTCACTGTTGTTGGATGAAAACCCTCTTCCTTTAAGATGTCTTGATTTTAGTGTGACAAAAATGCTTTTTTGACGTTACTCACTTGATCTTGAAATAGATTTTTTTTTTCTTGGTTTTTTCAGGAAATGGATTCCTGAGAGCTTTGAGAATTTTCTTAGCTCAAAAGATTATGTACAAGTTAACTTAACACATCCAAATGAAAAACTTGGATGTCTTAAAAAGTTTTCAATCAACAACAGTACAGAACTTTTCTGGTTATTTTAGAGCCAAAATAAGAAAAAATGAATGGAATTTCCTCTGGATTCTGGTTGCATTTGGTTTCTAATCTTGTGTGTGTTGTCCCATCACCCCCACCTCCCAACACACACATTTGGTTGTTTAGAGTGTTATAGTGAAGCCAGTGACCATGAAGAGACTGAAAGCACGGAGATTCCCCCTCCACCATACTCTGAACAGACTCTGCGGGACTCTGTGGATGCATCTGCACCGCTTGGTAGCACACATCAGGTCAGTCATGGCTCTGGCTATAAACAGTCAACACCAAGCCATCAGTCACAACTATAGGAGCCTGCCATTCACCAAACATTGGAGCTACTGGATTAATTTCTCATAGTGTGTTTATTGTGGTTGAGTGGGAAATTGTGTGTTAAAATGCACATCATTTCTTTCTTTCCAAATGTAATAAAACTGCTGTTTTCAACTGAACAAAACCCTGTTTACTTTACAATAGATTATTACATCTGACCGTGGAGTATTTGTCTTTCAGGGTACCCTTCCTCCCCCTTACTCCTCCACAGTCCCCAGCGAAGTAAACGGTTCACTCTCCTCACCCGTCAGTACGATGACATCGCAGGGCTCCGCCTCCTCGCTCTCCAAGCACCGGCAGTCCTGGTTGGACCTGGTCTCGCAGGCGTCTCCTGCTGCTGGGGAAACAGCAGTGGTGTGCTCAGCTCAAGTACACTCACATCAACCTCCACAAGAGGAGACAGAAGAGGAGGAGGAAGACTCCCAGGTGTTGGAGAGCTCAGCTCCCCAGGGCTCTTCAGGAACAGGGTCTAATGAGGAAAGCCCTGCTGCAGAGGGGGAGGCACAGAGGGATGCTTTAGGTGCTCAAGATGAAGGTGAGACTTTGTTTTACTCCTTTAATTCAGTTGTGGTTTTGTGACCTTTATACTTTAAAAACTAACCTTATTGTCTTGCCTTAAACCTTTGATTCAGTCTCTTCTGTTTGTTGAGCAAAGAGATTGTAATTGAGATTTCTGCTGTTTTAGGTTTCATTTTTTTGTTGTAAGAAAACATGCTAGTAGAGGGCATGTCCTGTTTCTTACAACTCTGGATAACATCTGTTCTCAGAGTAAGATATGTTGGTAATGTATTTGCTGGCATATTTTTGTTGTTTCAGATTTTGTTCCATTAAGCAGCACTGATATATTGTTGATCTGTATGTCATTTAACTGCATTTTGCTTTGTCTTTGACTCAGTGTAAGCTTTGTGATGTGTGTGGTGGTGATACAGTGAAACCTTATCTTGTTTCAGGGAATCGTGGGAAGAGCTCAGATGAGATGGAGACGCTGTATAATCATCTAAAAGAGGCCAGCCTGTCGCCGCTAGGAGATCGTAAACCATCCACAAAAAGGGAATTCAGGGCGTCCTTCATAAAACGCTGTAAAAACCATACCCTCAATGATAAACTGCACCTTATCAGGGCACTCAACAGCACATTAAAGGTATGTGTTCTGTTTTCAAAGTCTGTTTTTCCCCTGCTTGAATTGCAATACAATGCAAAACAATGTAGATTTTTTAGAATTGGGAGTACTTTATGCCATTATTTCATTTTTCTCATTGTCTTTTTGTTTTTCTTTTCTGTCTCAGTCAAAAGAAGCGGACCTACAGGCAATAGAACAGGTGCTGTGTGACCAGGAGCTTACTTCACACAAGTTCAGAGAATGGAAGGAGGCCAATGCGCTCTTGGTGCAGGAAATCTGTGTCAGAAAGGACCAGCAGGTGGCATCAGAGGCCACAAAAGCTGCAGCATCAGTCAGTGCTGCTCCAGTAGTGGAGACCAGTTTATAAAGACTCCTCATGACTGTTTTTGTACTATGTCTGGACTCTGAGGACGTCACCCTCACATACTTTGGATACACACACACACACACACTGATGTTTTCATTTGAGACTACTTTTCCATGACAGCGGACTCTAAGTGCTATTCAACAACTAACTGGATCAGTGAAGAAGAGTGTTTTTAGTTCCTAAATGGAGATGACGCAGACAGTATATGAATAGCAGGTCACATTAAAATGTGAAACGTGTTTTAGTATTACTTTTACTGTTTGTTTTCATTATGTAATTCTGTGAACCTATGCATAAATTGTTTTAAAATGTGGAATGATGGAGTACGTTGAAATAATAGATCCATTGTTCTCTGCATGGAAAACACTCGTTTTTACAACATGTTTTATCTTTTTTGATTTCATCAGTGATCAAAGTTTTTTATCTGTTTTCAATCTCTTATTGGTGCCATGCACCATCACAGCCTGTTACACTTGCATTTCACAGAACTTGTTGGAAATGATTTGTGCATGTTGTTTGCCCCAGAAATTACATCACCACACTTAACATTAAGACTTCCCAGACAGA
Organism: Seriola aureovittata; assembly: GCF_021018895.1. Taxonomy (NCBI): domain Eukaryota; kingdom Metazoa; phylum Chordata; class Actinopteri; order Carangiformes; family Carangidae; genus Seriola; species Seriola aureovittata. Next base: position 17,881,022 of record NC_079376.1, on the reverse strand, counting down.
AAAGCTCAATTTCAGCAGTAGGCTGTGTGGTTTTGTGTTCTACTAAACCAAAACAAACTGTTTCAAATGAAGAGTTCCAACCATAATGACAAACAACAAACATTGACAGCAACAGAAAACTTCATATATATTTTATTACAAATGTGATAAATACTTTATTAGTAACCAGTGTCATTGGACTTGAGACAGGATTTAGTACAATCATTTGCATGTAAACATAGGATGCATGGTAGACAATTCTCAGGAAAAAAATGAAATTGGGCCAGCAAACCCAAACCCTGTACCGGTACAACATAAGCAGATGAGTAGGAGGTCATACAGTTATATACATCAGGCATTATGTGACTGTGCCCAGCCACACCTCCAGAGAGCAACAAGAAGCTCAGGTCACTAGAGGGGTCCTGACAGACCTACTGGTAGTGACCCAACCAAGCTCAAGGCACAAAGATGCATTTTTTTCTGAATTCATCTGTTGTGTGTGTTGAATAGACTATGCGTAAATAGTTGTAAATGGATGTGTGATGTTAATTCTCTTTGATCTCTTCTGGTATGAATGTGAGTGTGATTGCTTGTATATAGGGAAATAAAGTGTTAAATGATTGAACTTTTTCCCATTTTGGTTTAATTTTGATTCATGTGGTCAAAAATCATTTAAATTAGTTTTTCCCTCATCAATCTACACTCACTACCTTGTAATGAGAATGCAAAAATAGAATCTAAGAATTTTTTATTTAGATAAGTATTCAGACCCTTTCCCATGACACAAGATATTTAGCTCAGGTGTCTCCCATTTCTCTTGATTTTCTCTGAGGTTTCAACATCTTGATTGGAGTCACCTGTGGTAAAGCTGATTGGACATGATTTGGAATTGACACACACCTGTCTATGTAAGGTCTCAATTCATATCAGAGCAAAAACCAAGCCAGGAGGAGAAGGGAACTTCCTGCAGAGCTCAGCAACGGGACTGTATCAAGGCACAGATCCGGGGAAGGCTACAAAACATTTTGGAGACTTGTGTTTGCAGGAAAGCTGAACAGAGCAAAGTACAGAGATATCCTTAATGAAAACCTGGTCCAGAGGGCTCAGGACTGCAGACTGAGCTGAATGTTCACCCTCTAACAGGACAATGACCCTAAGTACACAGCCAAGACAACAAAGAGGTGCCTTAGGAACAACTCTGTGAATGTCCTTAGTGGCCCAGCCAGAACCCAATCCAACATCTCTGGAGAGGTTTGATAATGGCTGCCCACAGAGTCCCCATCCCACCTGACAGAAGAGCTACAGAGAAGACTGGTAGAAAATCCCCAAATCCAGGTGTACAAAGCTTGCTGTGCAACACCAAAAAAATCAGGGCTTTAATCACTGCCAAAGGTGCTTCAACTAAGTAATAAGTAGAGGATCTGAATTCTTATGTCAATGTGATATTTCCAGGGTTTTTTTTTTTGTTTTGGTTTTTTTAAATAAAATTGCAAGAAAATTCTAATGTTTTTGCTTTGTCTTCGTGGGGTATTGAGTGTAGTTTATTGAGGAGAAATTTTATTTAATTTTTTTTAAGCATAAGGCTGCAACATAAAATGTGAAAATAGAAGGCCTCTGAAAGCACTGTGTACTTTAATAGGAAAAATAGCAGAGGGGATTCTTTAGTAGAAATTGTAGTATCCCAAAATTGACGCTAGGAGTCGCCGGTCCCGCTGCAGCCTTCCCGTTGAGGTTATATGCGCCATATTGGCAGTCTCCTCCATCTCACCAAACGTCGAGCATGCATGTCTGAACCGGTTACTGAGGGGATATCTGTAAATATTTACAGCCACCTGCGAGCCTAAAGACAACATCATGGAGGCCGTCAAAGCATTTAACAATGAGGTTTGTGTGAAACCTTTGTAGAATATTGACCAGTGACGGTAGAAAATCTTGTCTAATTCACATTTACGGGTGCGAGCTAGCCAACGTTAGCATCCAGTAGCAGAAAGGAGAGGGGGGGCCAGTCTCGGACAAGGCCGCTGTCTGTTCACAACAATACAGCGATTACGTCGTTCAGTCCAATTCATGCGAATTGTCCAGACTAAAGCAAAGACAATAATATGTTAACGCACACCGCGTTGAGTTGGTAGTCTATGTGTAAATATTTTCCTTAGCCTGGTGCTAAACTAACCGTAACTAGCAAGCTAACAAGTTAGCAAAACCACCTCAGTTGCGCGATAACTTGGTATGGTAGCTAACCAACACGGGCGTGGGGGAAATGCCCCATCTCACTGCCGTTTTCCTGATAAATATTGAAATTATATAACTGAAGTCTGGCTGATTTAGCGTTAGCTTCCTGGTCTAGAGTTTCACAGCATGTAGATGGTGTGAGATAACCTAGCATATTCAGAATGCTCGGTTAACGGCTAGCTATCGCAGTTAGTAGCGCAACCATCATTTGTCTGCAGTGACACCAAATCCTGTCTGTCCTTTGGTACAAGCAGTCTGTGCTGGCCTCACTATCCACTCAGTTAGAATCTAACATGAATTACATTCTACAGTTGGCAGCAATTTTGTTTTAATGAGAGTATCAAACTAATTAATCGGAGGTTACCCTCTACATCCTTTCATTACGAACTTGGTGGCTCCCTGACCACTAACATACCCACAATGACCGTTTTCTCAAATGGTGAACAAAGCTTGCAAACAAGAATGGAGGATGCTCAGGAGTACTGCTTGTTTATATAGTAGTTGAATAAATGTCTGTTAGTATTGTAGTACGTTTTAACACATTGTCTGACAAAAGATCTTCTCTTGTCCCATTTCATGTTTCAGCTGTACTCATTGAATGAGTACAAGCCGCCCATCTCCAAGGCCAAGATGACTCAGATCACCAAGTCTGGAATCAAAGCTATAAAAGTAAGTATGTAGTATTAAAGGAGGTGTCAGGTAATGGGGAATAAAGAAATGGTCATGAAAGGGAATTCTTCTCCAGATATGTCAAGACTGAGGGACTGCGTTCATACATACGTTCTTTAATAAATAATGTTAAATGGGAAAATAGTAAGCAAAATGTGGAGTAGATAATGACTTTTTTCCAATTTCCCATCAGAGATATGTTTGTTTCAGCTATCGGCCTTACACTACCTTCTGTCATTTAATTAATGAAAAAAAGTTTTAAAAATAAGTTTAAACCCTTAAATTCTATCTTAACTTTAACTAATTGCTATTTTGTCATTTATGAACAACTAAAATCTAGCTAAAATGGAATCAAGGATAAATTCTCAAATGTAGACTCAATGTGCTCATGTCAATTACAGCAACACTAAAATCATGATGCCAGTGGCCCTTATTGTGCTTTTTACAAACTGCAGATCATCTTATGCCAGTGGATCCATTACTGAGCAACATCAACTCAGATAAACCCATCCACAGACCCACTCTGATCTAGTACTTTGTTTTTGACATCCTATGTCCCTTCTGTGAATACTTGTGCACAATATGTAGGAATAAAGTGAAGGGCTTGTGTTGGCTTTTCAACTTCTGATGACTATGTATTTTCACAAATACCTGGGAAAATTGTATCACTTAAAAACAGTGTAAAAGCATCTGTTGCTCATCAGGTACCTCTTTATGTTGTCTGTAAAGCCTTGAGGCTTATGAAGCCCTGAAACTCAGGTCCCACTAGACCAGCATGTAGTTGGTAGGCCAATAAGTAAGGCAGATGGTGAGAAAGCAATTGTTGGGTTAGTGGAAGGGTTTTATGACAACCAAAACATTTAATTATGATGTATATGAGGCTATTTACTATACCTTTTTTGGTAATTCCAAATTTCCATATGGGATATCCATGCTTTGTCGTACCATGCGCAGGGCTCATCATGTAGGCACTGCATAAGTGACAAGTCATGTTGCTTATCTTGGTTGATGTGTGTTTTAGGCATGAGGATAGAGGGCTGCAGCAAGACTGATGTCCTGTGGGACTTTATAATGACTTTTTAGTATCTTAAAATCAGAAAGTTAATCTAGAACATCAGTCATTTTTATTCTTAATTTACTGAAAAGTATGCAATAACACCGTATTACATGCAGGATTTTTTTTTTTTTTTTTTTTTTTTTAAGTTGCATTATCAGTGAATGGTGATAAGATCTGTCTGAAAGATCTGCTCGTCCGGCATATTCACGTGCTAATTGGAAGATCTAATATTTGAGACTCATAAGAGTTTGCTGCTCCACATCGAATAGTACGAAAATTGCACTTAAAAACCAGAGTCTTGATCCACACAAAAGCAAACATTTTTTACCATGACTAGCTTTACTTATAACAGTAACCTTTTTCACAGCAGACATCTTGATGTTTCATTGTAGGAAAAGCACAGATGTTTCTAATAACATAAATGATGGCTGTGTTCTATTTAAGTGTCCTAATAAGCCATGACAGTGTGACACTAGGCCAGCATAAACAATACCAGGACACTGAAACCAAGCAGCTAAATTGATTTTCAGCCATCATTCATTTCATTATTTATATCCGTGCTTTTCCTCTGGTGGCATGTGAAATCTCAATGCTTCTCTCTAACGTTAACTAGTTGTTTTAAATTAAGTTTGATGGCTCTATTGATGAGCTGCCGTTCTGATTGGAAGCCATGCTAGAGACTCAGTGTTAAGTTAGAACTGACTAGTTGATTTTGTGCCCGTCCAGTTGTAGAACAGTGGAATTGCTTGTGCATGCAAGAACAATAAAAAAAAATCTTTGAAGCTGTAACAGTATGAATAGATGCAATTAATTTGCAAGCATTATGACACTGTGTCTACACACAGCAGCTCCAGTCCTCTGTCAGTGTCTAAACTGGATGCACTGCAGTGTAGTCAACCCTGTTTTGGCAGCACTTAGTGCCCAATACACAATCACTGAAGTTAGACGCTTGGGGTTGTGGGTATGCATGTAAACCAGAGTGAAATGTGAGTCATTAAGCAGCCTGTGTAGACAGGTATATTGATTAAAATGGAAGCATATCGGTTCTGTTAGGCAGGCGAGAGACAGTATTTCAGACTTTATTTCCTAAGCTGTAATGCATCCTATGTAGACAGACGGTCTTGCCTTACAGACATACAATTACTGTAGAAAAACACCAGTCATTAGTTTATGATTGAATGTTGTGTTTGGGTAGTAATGAGGTTAATAAGGTTTCAAAGATCTTGAAAATAAAAAATATGAAAATGAAAAAAAAATTGTTTTATAACCTTACTGTGACGCTGAACATCTTTTAAAGTTTTAAATCTAACTTAAATGATTCTGCAGATACCTAGTATATGGCCTCCCCTTTTAAATCTAGCTAATGGTCTTACTGAAAATGCTACTCAACTGAAGTCGTTTTCTAATACATCTGTCTGGTTAAACAAAAAACAAAAAAGCTGCTCTACTCAAAATAGTCCCTGAATCACATATTGAAGGTAGATCATGATATTGTGTTTGCTTCTCCTGATATTTCTTCTCAAAAATTCTCTGTTAAGTACACACCATGATAACACATCATGATTTATGATATGATACGGGTCATTTGTAAACTAGTAGAAACTTTTTAATGCACAACATTGTTTGGCACCAGTGTTTTTTTAAACAGTGACACGACTAGGGGGTATTTAAAAGGAAAGTCCAAGTCTGTACAAAACAGGCCCATCTCAGAAGGCCTGTTTTGTTCCGGGGCTCTAATATTGTCCTGAGCTGCAATAAAAACTATCTGGGGAATTCTGCCCCCCTTTAATTAGTTTTATGTACAGATTTGTCTCAGTTTTGCCAGAAAGTCCCTTTCTATAATGTGTCTCCAGTATTTACTCTGCATTACACTAATGGCTGGTTTCCTTCACAATGGGCCTGTTAAAAGCCTCCCATAGGAAAAGGCTGATCAGCAATCATTGACCAAGTCTCCATTAACATCTATGGTTGTATTTCACTTGAAGCGCTGAACTGGTTAGCTTTTTTTTCTGAGATGCTGAAGGCCAAGAGTGAAGATATTTTAACAAATTATTATTATCTATTATTATACATGTGAATTAATCAAAGGTTCAAGGGCCTGACCACACAGAGCAAGGACACCAGCCCTTAACGATCAGTCTTCTGTTAATGTATTTCCTTGTTTGGTGTTGCTGTGCCTTATGCTGCCTGTGAATAACACCTGTTTCCCCTTCCCTCAGCAGCTCTCCCAGCTCCCCCAATGCACTGAAAGTGAAGGAGGAGGATGGGGTGGAGAGAGTTACAAAGAGATAAGAGAATCCCTAACCAGCTTAGGTAGGAGTATGGGTTGTTTCACAAGGAAGATGGAAGAAGACTAAAATTATTTAAAGTTAATTTGCTCCCACACACCCAGAGAAACAGAGGCTTTTTCTGCTGCCACTGTGTGCTCCCTCTCTGGTTGTCATGCATTGGTCGATGTTGGTTTTGAGGTTTTGATGGTATTTGAAGTTGAAGGTACATTCTTGTTCATTTTCTTCTTCAGTTGTCTGATGGCAGTATTTTTGTGTTGGTCTGGTTGATGCAGATATCTTTCGACATTTCCTGATCGATAAATCCAAGCATTTGTTGTTTGTCTGTGTTGCTTCATACTGCATATTGATGGAGCTTGAGCAGTTGGTAGTTGTGACGTTTAAAGTCCGGAGATGTGAGTTGGCAAGTCTACAAGTTTCCATTGGTGATTTTATAAAATGTTGCCCTTTGGGTATGTGTATATCCATATTATTTTGCTGCTTTAATACTAAATATACATTACAGTAATTCAGCATTCATTCTCAACACAACAGACATCACATATATAGTATATATAAAAGATTTTCAGGTGACACGGGCTGGTTAGGGTGGAGTGGTCTGGAAGATCGCTGGAAGTGGTCTTGATGGACATTATTTTAGGCTACTCTTCATGCAGAATCTTTGAGAGTTAGCAGTCATTCAAGAGTAAACCACTACAGTCTTCATACATCTCCTAAGAGTTGTCTATTTCACAGTGCATAAACCCTGAATGCTTGTTATGACAGAGCAGCAGTGATTCATGTCTTCTGTACATGCAATCTGGCTATATTTTGCATGTCGGTGCAGTGTAGTGTAAAAGGACTTGAAGATTTCCGTTTTAACTGCTGATCCCACAGCATTTCCCATACATACGCTCTACTTGAGCTGCAAGCCCATGTCAATTAAGACTTGCACAGGAAGAGAAAATCACTAACACCTTTTTTCAACCTTTTTCAAACTAAGAAATTTTTGGCCACACATGTCTGAAATGTGTGCACTAGAGTAACTGAGTGGGGACTAGAGGCTTCTCTGTGGACAGATGCCTAGGTAGCATCTACCAATAGCTGGCATGTGAGGCATTTAGGGGATGTCTGTAAATTGTAGTAAACCTGGGTTAAATGGGTTGCATGTACTTTGGTTGTGCCGTGCCACCCACCACTGTAAGTAAATTCTGAACCTGTGGGATATGCAATTATAAGTCCTAATTTTGATATCAAATTTTTATTTTAAGGTAGCATACCTTACCTTACCTTTATACAAGTTTTTTAAATCTGTGGTGTTGAATCCAAAATGCTTCAATGCCTTACAATTCATATGGTTTGGTGTCATAATTATCCTTTCAGCACAGCTTGATAATTCGCTCCATTTTCATAAGCCAAGAGAACAGTAGAGTAGTTTACTGACTTTTTAACAGTACAAGTACTTTAACTGATTATGCTTATCAGTCCAATACTTTAATGGTACTCTTTGTTATTTTGTAAGAGAAAAAGAAAACAAAGTAAGAACAGAACTAACATTGCTTTATTTTCTCATATGTACTTAATTAACATTAATGAGTAGCAAACCTCAACAGCATTGTTTTGAAAAAAATGACTACTATAGACTGATTTTGTAATGATGGAAATGTAAAAAAAAAAAAAAAAGTACTACTAGTTATATATATTATATACTATATTACTACAGGACTTTTTCTTTGACAGTATTTTTCTGTGCAGTAGTTCACCAGCAGCCCCCAAATCGCTTTCTCCCCTCTGCTCTGAGTGATCTGAAACAGAAACTGATTATCTGAATGAAAGTTCAGCTGATGCTCTGTCTGTTTCAAATTGAATTTAAAAACATGCCCATAACAATCAGCTGGCCAATGGTTACTTTTTTATCATCAGCCAATGTTTGTATAAATTGGTTAACTACATTTGTGGGCTCTAGGCTGCTAGCATACAAACTACGAGCTAGGCGGTCAAAAACAGTACATTTCTCTGCTTTTATGTGAAGGACTTACACTAGATGCTTTGAGAGATCACTTGTTTTTCCGCCCTTGCATGCAAAAGACGTAACCACACTTTTGAATGTTTAGTTCTCTCCACCATTGTCAGTAAGAGCAGGGGTTCTGTGTGTGTACTGCCATGTATTCCAGCATGTGAGACAGAGCTGCCCTGCCTGCACACACAGAAGAGACATCGCTCTTCTGGATTGAGAACAGCGAAAATAGACGAACGTCTTAGCCAGAAATGGAGTTGATGAGATAAAATGTGCAAAAGAACTTTAATGGCAATAATAAATCTTTTTTCCTTATTTCTCCAGTACCAAGAGCAGAATGGATAATGTTGGAGCTTATCGCTATGGTCTTAAAAGTGTAGTCCTGGAACCAGTTTAATACAACTTTTCGTTACCTATCCCTTTGCAACACTATAAACATTCATTAGGTGCACTGTCTGTACTGACATTAGTCACAGCTACTTAGAAGGCTACTATGAACTAGGTATTGCTGGCATTACTCCATATTCTCTGTCTGTCAGAGCACACACAGATGCAAATGCAGTGGAGGGAATATCTTCACAGATTCAGAGTGAGCTGCTAGCTGCTGTGCAGACTGGTAAAATGGATCTGTCACGTCTCCTCTCCAGAATCATGCTCCTGTAAGTGTTGAGGCCACTGTTAGATACTTCATTTGGTGACTGTGTGTTTTAAAAACTTTCAGGGCTGCGTTCACACTTACAACCTGGAGCGTAGCTCACTCTCAGTGGAAGGTGTAGCCAAGGTGTTTTTGGTTTAACAGCACCGTGCTCGACAGGTGACAGGTCTGTTTACAATGTGTGCTTTAAAAGACAGAAAGATAAGCATGGAAAAGGTGCAAAAATTAGTGTGTTGTTATGTTTACATCACTGCTGATTGGAGGTGGAGCTGATAAATACCCATGATTACTGTTGACACAGGATTAACTGCCAGTAGTAGCCTTTCACAGAAACCACAAAAGCCAGATGTGACAGGGGATAGCAGGTGTTTTGTCCAGTGTAGAAGGGGCTTAATTTTACCACAGATGCAGTGATTCAAAGAGTGACACATGGTTTGATTTGGACCAATCAGGTTCCGTCTGAAGTCACATTTTCACAATCACAGAGTTTGTGTTCACTAGTAGGTAGTGTATTATGCCAGTGTTGGCCTATTAGTGGCTGATTAAGTGCCCTCCAGTATCTTTTCAGCTGTATATTTGTATCTCTTGTCTTTGCGTATTTTCTTTGGTTTGTTGTCTTTGTTGTACATGTCTCTCTTTACTTCCCTCTAACAGAAAGAGGAAAGCTTTCATAATAACAACGTCATAAATCCCTGTCTTCCCAGTATTCCAAGATTTGTGCAGTGTGTCGCTTCAAATGAGTTGGACCAAATTTATTAATGTGGACCTATGGCAAGACAAGTGTTGCAACAACATGAATGAAATAGTTCAGTATAAAATCAAGTGTCATAACTAAATACTCCCTATGTAAGCTACTGTTCCCTGTGTCTATTATACAGAAGTGCAGTGCAATTACTTTTTGATATAGCAGCCTCTGACTTGATTCTCAGTATTATAACTTTACAACTACTTCTAGTGAATCACTACTTAGACTGCTTATAACAGCATTACCAGCAATAATTTATGACGGTACTGACACTAATTGTTTGCCTCCTAAAGGCTGTTGTTCGAGTTTACAAGGTCATTAGGATTCATGAGTTACACTGATGGTGTAAACCTCCTCATCTTTTCACATCCCACTTTGTGGGATGCATAAAAATTTCCATACTATCACTTTTTGTCGACAGGTTGATATTTTTAAAACCTAGAGAAACGCTGCACATTGACAGTGTGTCAGAGTATGGGAACTAATCTGGGATCACTTTTGTCTTTTTTCGTAATTCTTTTAAGGATGCTTCGAAGGGACTTGGTTAATGCTTAAAAGATGAGGTCTATTCTTCTTGATACTTGATAATTGCAGCATAAAGTGTCTCAAACTTTGTATATTATGCTCAAGTTGCATGAAGATAAGATTATTCCCATGAATTCTCAAATAGTGGTCAGTGATTTTACACCACTGAAGAAAGAGCAAGGATTGTATTCGGCCTTTATTTATCTAATTTCTTTTATGGTTTTACGGTATATTTAATAAGAATTATTCCTTAACCTACGTTTAAAGTCTGTCCCTGGTCTGTAAAATGAGTGTTGTTTCTATATACTTTAGAAGCAGTAAAGGAAGTAAAACCTTACTTCCAAATAGGGCTGAACAATATGCAAAATATTGCAATTATTTTGGCAGATATTGTGATTGCAATATGAGTCACAATTTAAGTTGGAATGGTCATTTTTGCATTTCAGTTTTCACTAAAAAAACATAAAAATGATGATGATGTGTTAACACACATGTTCCTTTACATCTGGAAAATGATTTTAGGCTGGGGCATCTCTGTAGTGTCACAATGCCTCATTTGTGGTATGTTGTGAAACATTTAACCTTAAGCAAAAAATGGCAGCTCCTGCGATTTGGATATTTCACATTGCGATTCCGATAATATTTCGATACATTTTTCAGCCTTACTCCCAAATATATTTGTCATGAAAATAAGCAGTTTATATCCTGGTTTATTTCCAGATATACTTGATTTAATCTCTGATTTATGTAGGGCAGTATGACTGCCACAACATATCAACATATTTAGCATATTTTTCATTTGTTTTATACCATTTTTTAGCAAAACGTTAAAAGCCACATGGCTACATGTACTGATTACATTTGTGAGAGCAATTCTTGATAATTGATATGTCGTTTTTTATGTGATATTAAATGGAGCTCTTAAGACACACCAGTGTTCTTGTGCATCCAAACAGTTATTTCATGCTCCAAGAAGACAAGCAACAAGGTTCTCAGTCCCCACTGCAATCAGCTCAGAGTAATCGTAAACTAAGGGAAAAATAGAGGGAAGGTACAAACGAGCAGCTGATAATGCATCAAAGATAAATAGCAAGTTGACATTTTTTTAAAACATCAATAAGTTTATAAAGATTAGTGTTACATTAGTACATAATGGGAACTCAAAGGACCTGCCCCAACACTGGTGTTTTCAATTATTTTGGCTGATTAGACTCCCCTGTTAACAAGGAGGTGTGGTGGGATTGACGTTGTCTTACTGGAAATTTGTTTGTTTGTTTATATCCTTGAATCTATAGCTACAGTGAAATAATACTGTAGAGAAAGGCATGCTGCTTGGCAGTGAAGGAAGGACAATGATAGGGATTACTGACAGTATAGTGTTTTGATAGGGCTGCTCGATTATGGCAAAAATAATAATCACGATTATTTTGATCAATATTGAGATCACGATTATTCAACACGATTTCTCATTGACTTTGGGGGAAAAAACAATATAAAAAAAATTATTTCAAAACAAAAGCTTTATGTCTATGTAGTTATTTCCGCTATACACGAAATTAGTAAAAGATATTTATCTCCAAATGTCTTAATTAGAAACAGAGTTGGTGAATGTGGAAGAAAACTTTTATGTTGTAATAACTAATACGAAATCTATTTTCCTAATTCCTTCAATACCAAGAGTGGAACCGATAATCGGATGGTGTTTGTAGGGGGGAGACATTTGTTGTGAAACAGAATGCGGCACAATAATCATTTACTAATGATAAACTATATTTATTCACCAAACAAATCAGGTTTTTTAAAATCACTTTTTAAAAATATTTTCGAGCCAAAAAATATGAAACCTCCAACATACCTACTTTACCTAATATACTTTTTTCTTTTGCTGATTCCTGCCTGCCTCTATCCCCTACATATGGAAATAACAGATTTTACCCCCATAATTCTTTAAGATCAAAGAATATTGGTACTCTCTTTTATGCTGACATTATAACTCATAAGTAATTTGTGTTTAAACAGAGGTTTATAAGGGAATATCTTCACTCTGACAAAAAAAACAGTGCTTAAGAAAATTAAAATAATCACCAGCTCAGACATCATTTTTGACTTGATCACATCCTGAAAACAGAAGCTGATAAATGTAGAACTTATCTTTGTATGGTCTCTTATATTTCTAAATACTTTCAGCAGCAGAAATTGGCCAAGAATAGAATAAAAAAAGATTCCCTGGCTTATCGCATTGTGAACTCAGTTTAGTAATCTATTGACTAAATTGGAAATAAGATGTATTACTTTCAAATTAAAATTTACCTTTTTAGATTTGGGGTTTAACAGGAAAATGGTAACAAGACATGAAGAGCCAATTGCATGTGAAACTGTAACCATTATTAAGTGAACTGTTGTTGGTTGAAGTACTTAGTTCTGAGAAAATGTTATTACTTTTATTTTGTGATCATACTCTGAATAATAACCTGCTCCAGCCGGCAGATACATAGATTTGGAATTATTACCAACAGTACTGCAACCACTGAGACCTTTTTATATGTCGGTGTGTTCAGTCTTATTTTTCCCTTTAGGTCTTAGGGATCAAGTGCTGTTTGTTGAACTGGTATTCAGGTTACAGCGATACAGCTCAGAATGGGTTTCAACTTGAGAATGCAAAAGACTCCCAGATGGAAATAAACTGCCTATTTGCTTTTCTGTAACATGTTGGATTGTTTATTACTAAACTTAAATCTTGTGTTACTGTTATCCCAGTCACCAGGGGACTTGAAAACATATTTAGCTTTTTGCTCATCTCAGTTTCTCTTTTTTTTTTTTTGTGTGTGTGGTTACAAAGGATGTTGAATACTGAAACATTACAACTATTAGACTGAACAACTTGTTATGTAGTAGGACTTTTGCAACTTATTATTACTGACACTTATACAGTGTCAGTTTTAAAACTGGTGCCCTTGTTTGGCCTTTTAAAAAAAATCTTACAAATGAGCCCAATCTTCAGATTAGGGAGAATCCCGCTTGTGTGGTTGAGGAGGAAAGTGCCTGGCCTGGCTATTGTTGTCTTTTGATTTTTTTTGATAATTCCCATGCATTTTTCCCATGGCCTTAACAGTCATTTAATTACCCAATCCCAAGTTCATCTCAGTTAGTAATGGGTCTGTGGGTTTCTAAGGGTGAAAATGTTGCTGAACATTGCTGATTTTTATAATTACTTGTCAAACACATTCTCAGATTCTAAATACGAGGAAATGCGGAAATCAAATTAGACTCTGCAGATGCTAGATCGGTTGCCTGGAGACAGGTCCACACTGCAGCAACTAGTGTATGAGCATGTGTTTTCTTTTTCATATGGGGAAAAAAGCATGCCTTTGCTCAGAAGGGCTAAGCTTATTGATGTGTAAGGGCAGGTAATCTCATCATAAAATATAATTTAAATCAATTGTCATTGTGCTGATTATGTCCAGAATAATTCTCAAGGAATCTCATACATGGCATGATAGAAATTATCCTATTCAGTGTGAGAAAAATTCTGTAGCTTTTCCTTAAAAATCATTACTATATTTTGAACTTTTACTAAATAAAGTCAGTGCAGCTTTCACATGTAAAAAGACAAACTCCTCTATCGATGTGTCGTTTCCTCATCAGCATTTACTTCTTTTCTCAATTTCTTATCCATGCTGTGAGTCAGTGTGTTTACATACACATTAGTGGCTTGGTTCGTTAGGAAATTATTACAACACAACACATTATTATGGTAATAAGAGCTATATTGGAGTTCATTTTTATTTCATTATAGATTTTTAATTTTATTTTTAAAATACCAACTTTCAAAAGTCTGTTTTTATTTCAATCTTGGCAGAATGCCCAGCATTTCATGCTACATTTAATTTCATTGTGTGTGTTTGACCATGGTGTTGTCACCAGTCACCACCTCCTCACCTTTCAGCCAATTTCATGCGCCCTGCCTATAAATACAGCACACAGACACTGCAACTTACCTTTTCTTTAGCTAACCAAGTCTGCTCCTTCTACCTACCTATCTGGTTAATAAGCTAAGCTGGGTTGTGAGCTGATAATATTATATTATAAATATGATAATATAATATCACATTAATAATACCTTTCATCACAGTTATTGATAGTGGGTGTCATAGTGAAAAGCCGTTGTCAGCAGCTAGCTGGTTGATTTAGTCACCTCAGAAATGTTTTCATTCCGAAGTTGTTTCTCAGTGAAAGAGAGAGACTCTGTGAAGAGCAAAAAGGCATATTTTTTTCTGTGCTCATTCTTCTCAACAGGAACTTGCTAACATTGACTCTTTAGTTCAAAATGCGCATTACGTCTGTTGTCCATCCTTGGATTGGATCGGCTTTTCAGATCACCTTTAGCTCCAATATATTGTGTGATTTGCTCATTTTAATGAGTGCATGTGTGACAACATTGCAACCCCTATTTTCGTTGTCAAGCTACAATGTTTTGTCCTGTAAATATTGGTAGGTCTTGAATATCACATGGTAATTGGCTTGCTAAGACTACTGAAACACACAGCTTAATTTACTTGTATCTGCTTAGTGTTAACATCTGTTTACTTTCTGCTTATTGTTGCTGATGTGGTCATTGCATTAGGCTCCTAAAAATCTCTTGAGTTCTTGGTCTGGGTCTCAGATCTTTTCAGTTACTGACAACATTTCAGGCTTTAGTAGAGCTATTGCTCATTAGAAAGTTGGCTGGAACTGCTGAAACTTTTTTTCCCCTATAATATCTAGGTAATAGTGCTGTGGGACAAATACATTTCACACTGTTAATTCAGTCACTGCAAGCCTTACAAAGCTGGACGCTCTCACCTGGCTCTTAGTTAAATGGCATAACACTTGAAACATTCTAATTTTTGCTCGGCTTCATTACTTTTTTTGTAAATGGAAAGCAATAAAAGTAAAAATAATTATTTACAACATAGTCTGATGGATGTTGCAAGTGTTAATAATGTTTATAAATACCAGAATTAATGTGTGGTTCATGATGGTTCATGCTTTTGACAGCAACACCTAATTGCCTTATATGTGATCCCTAATATATTGTCGAGAGCATACTTGCTAGTTGCTTGAAAGTGTTTCATTTGTCTTATTTAAACTTAATTCAAATGTCTACATTCCTCTGTTTGGTCCCTGGGACAAAGAGCCATGCACCTAGGCCCATCAGCCTCTTGTACTTTGACTCCATCTACTGGATGATAGTAGAAATTGATCTTTTAGTTATGAAATGTTAACCCACAACACCACTAAGTCTAAACTCTTGGATAAAGTCTTTCCAGATATGGAATTTAAAAAAAAAAAAAATTGTTTTCATAATCATGTTTTTACTGTAATGAACTGTACTGTGTATGAAAAGGCTAAATATGTAATCCTTCCAGTTGTCTCAGTGCCAGTGGATTCATGTGTAAAGCTTAAGCCAAGACTTTTGTTATCCATCATTGAGGCATGACTTTAAGCATTTTTGTACATCACCCTGTATGGTTTGTGAACCTGCACATTTTTGACCCCAGCAAGTCCTAGGCTGTAAAATGTAATCAGCAGTCCTAGCTGTGCTCACTGATGGACGGGGCACAGAGTAAGTGTTTGTGTTTAAGCTTCTCAGTCAGTGTCATTTGCATAAAGGTCAAATATTAGCAGCAGTGGCACAGGCATAGCTGTGCTCAGCAGTCAAGGTGGTGGTGTTGCAAGGGTCAGCATCATCTCTCTCCATAAGCAATCACTTGACACAAAGTGACTGTGCTGCTCATAATGTGTAGACAGACACAGAGGTAGGGAGAGCATCCACTGAACACTCTTGAGTGTTGTGTGTCCACTGTACATAGCAGGAATATACAAGTCCTGACATTGACAGATCTTTTATAGACTTTGTCTGTGCAGGCCTTTTAGCTCCATGGTAAATGTAGGTAGTAAACAAGGTGCAACAGTGCAGTTTCTGTAAAAGGACAAAATAAACATCTCTACTGTGGTATAAATTCTTGTACGTTTAAACTTCAACATGTACAATTGTACACCAGAGTTTGCATAGACAGATAGAAAGCAGAAAAAAACATGACAGCTCATTTAATAATAGGCTATTTTTGTGGTAATTAACTTTAACGTGGCACAGCCTTATCTGTTTTTCCTTCTTTCCTTCTGTTATGGATGGGTGAGCCAAAATGTCATAAATGATTATAGCTTTTACTAGGCACAGTTAGTCTGTCACAAGTTAAGGTCAGTATTATCAGTTGATCTGAACCTTCCCAAAATGACAGCTGTCATATGATAGCTGTCTACTTACCCCTTGCTGGCAGCGTAAATTTTATTTAGTAAAATTTCTATTTAACCAAAGACTATATGGATTGAATCTAGCAAGCAATCAAAACAACATATGGAAAGTGACCATTTGTGCTGGGCATTCTGGTCTTTAGAGTTGTTTAACTGAATTGAGATACTTAACCCTTTCACTTATTTTAATGTTCACAGCTTGCAGGTTTTGTGTGCAAGTGAGTGAAGTTGAAATCAGAATTTAAAATGGAAATGGAAAATTTGATCCTCTATACTTATAGAGGGATATCTACCATACCTCTGACATACTTAGTCTGTAGTTGTAGTTGTGAAGTCCTGGTAAAAAAGATTACTTTCTCACCTGACTAGTGAGTTTTCTTTTTTTTTTTTTCATTTATCTGTTTCACCCTCTAGAATTGACAGTTTACCCCCTCCATTAACGATAGTCATTGCTCATTAGTCCTTTTGGAGTCTCGCTAAATAAGGATAGAACAGCTGAGAAGATATGGTATTACAGCTATTTTCACATTTCTTCATATTTTTAACTGCCACAAGACAACTGCTGTTCATCACTAATCCCCCCTCTTCACTCTCAGTAATGCAGGTGTGTAATACACACATGCGGCAACTGGAGAAATTTTCCAACAAAAAAGAAAGTAGTTTTTAAAAGAACATTCAATATACATTGGAGTCATGTACTTTCTGTTCCTTTCTGTTTGATTTTCACAGACTGGAGCTGCTGCTTTTGAACCTTTCCGCTTTTACTGTTATTTAGCTCTGCTCCGAGAGACTGCCGTTCAAGTCACTTACCTTGTTGCCTTCCCTTTGCTTCTCTTTCAGTTCTACAAACATGTTGTCCAGAGTGTAGAAAAGTTTATCCAAAAGGTGAGTCATCTTTTAGATAAGGAACAACAGTTAACCCATGAATAATTTACAAACTTTTAAGGACACTTCCACTAGTCAGTTAATGTGATGATGAGGTAAATTCAGTTAAGTTTGATTTCCCTTTTCAAAATCGAAAGAACTCATAAACAAAATGTTGATAAAGGCCAGAATATGCTCTTAATAATTGTATATTCAGTGTAAATGCAGTGTTCATACTTCTGCAAATGTACGTATGTATGTGTTTTCTTAACAGTTTTCTTCTGAACAAATTGAAGTGTTAGTATAGCTGCATAAATTGCTAAATTCATCACTTACGTTACCTAAGTTATGCATAAAAGGCCCCAGATAATGAATTCATAGACTAATTAAGTGTTCTTAGAATATCCTAACACCAGCTGTCTGTGTCTGTATTACAGTGCAAACCAGAATACAAGGTTCCAGGGCTGTACGTCATCGACTCAATTGTTAGACAGTCACGACACCAGTTTGGCACGGAGAAGGATGTTTTTGCCCCTCGCTTCAGCAAGAATATCATCGCTACGTTCCAGCACCTCTACCGCTGCCCTTCAGATGATAAGGTCAGATAGTTTTTAATAGGTTTTGTGTTCATCTCTGTGGCTTTTCATTTTTTGGCTTGTCATGGTTCAATGAGAGATGATATTAGACATTTTATATATATAGGTAATTTGATGAATAGATAAGGGATTGGCAGTGGACTCGCATCATTGCATTTGTTTGAGTTTGTCTGTGTCCTTCAACATTATGTGCTGATATAAGGGATTAGCTTTGAACTAATGTAAAAGAAGTGGAAGATTTCTCAGTTAGGTTAAAGTAGCTATCTAAGCAACTATTTTAAGGCCAGAAATATTTTTTTATTAATTTTTGCATAAATCTTCCATTTCTGGCCATCAGAGAGCGTTGATCTATGTTACTAGCTGGTTATTTTCTTGGTCTAAATGTTGTCATTTAGACAACAATGTCAATGTCACATTTTACTGTTATGTCACCGTTGCCTCTCTGTGTTGGTGTTTCCAGAGTAAGATTGTACGGGTCCTCAACCTGTGGCAAAAGAATGCTGTCTTCAAGAGTGACATCATCCAGCCTCTGTTGGACATGGCAGCAGGGATTCCACCTCCTAGTGTCACCCCTGTAATGCCCAGCAGTGCTGCCCCGGTCAATAACACTACACCTGGTCTGTCAGAGCACACATAAGCACAGTGAAACACACACACACCCTCTGATAATGTGGTCAGATTACTTGTTTGGCATCTCTAGGTAATGTGTTTACTTCGTGTTTTATATAACAACATTTGTATCTCTGTGCATCAAGGCACTCCAGCCACCCCGGCCACCCCAGCCAACTTAGTCCAGGGTCTGCCTGACTGGGCTTCCCAGATCACCAACACAGACACTGTGGCTGCTGTGGCACAGATCCTACAGAGTCCCCAAGGACAACAGGTTAGCGTGCATGTCCAATCAAAGTCTCAGTTATTAAACTAAAGATTTTTGATAATGGCTAAATGATAAGCACTGTTGGATTTTTGTGTCTTACTACACTAGTCCTGACACTTCTAAATTGCCGTTGCTGGTGGTCAAATGTTTCACATAACACTCTGTTATCACTTGTTGTAGCTGCAGCAGCTGGTACAGAGTCTCCAGATGCAGCAGCAGAAGCCCCAGCCATCCCTGCTGCAGGCCTTGGATGCTGGCCTAGTGGTGCAGTTGCAAGCTCTGACGGCACAACTCACAGCGGCTGCTACTGCCAACAGCCTCAACCCTCTGGAGCAGAGGGTCTCTTCTTTTAATAAGGTAAGGCTAGAGACAGCAGCGTTAGTTACTTATTTCCTACATCATCTGAACCCCCCTAATGTGATTATGTTGTGTCTTTGCTGCAGAAACTTTTGGGTCCGTTTGACTTCAGCAATGATTCTGAACGCGGTGAAGAATCTAAAAAGGACACTTCGTCATCTCAACTGTAAGTTGTTTTTTTATCATTACACACTAACTAGTTAATAATGATCCAGAGTTAATGCCACTTCACTGTGTTGACCGCATCCACCAAGTGCTTGTATCTAATGACCTGTTGACCATTTCCAGGCCTATGGTGTCTGAGCCCATCAACAGCTCCCTCTTCCATCAGTTAGCTGAGCAGCTACAACAGCAGAACCTGGAGCAGTTTCAAAAGCAGCTGCTAGAGCACCAGCAGCACCAACAGAAGGTAGATCGCACAGACAAAGACACAGACACATACACACTCAGAGCAGTTTTCATCAGAACATTTTTCACAATGTGCTGGAGCTAGGCTTGGGTTAACAGTTTATTTTTTTCCTCCCCGCCTTTCACTACATTCACCATCCTTGGTAGAGGGGAAGGACAATAGAGTGAAAAATATTCTCCCAATATTTTTTTCATAATTATTGATATATACATTTAATACTTGTAATGATGAGGGAAACATATTAAATATGTGCATTAGACCTCAGGGATGCATACAACATGTTATGGTGAGTAAAACTGAATATGAACATATTTACAAGAACACAGGGTACTTTTTAATTTGAATTGCAAGGGGTATAGTTTAAAATTCAACCCTTCACAAATTACAATATTTGTTGTGGTTTTAAACAATTTGGCATTTATGCTTATTACGCTCCATGCACTTAGGGCTAATTTCTTAGTGGCTAGTGTCTTGGGGTGTTCACAAGTGAGGGTAGGATGGAATGGGAGATTGACAGGCGGAGCAGTACAGCTGTTGTGATGAAGAGGGAGCTTAGCCAGAAGGCAGAGCTCTCGATTTACTAGTCAGTCTTCGTTACGACCATCACAGATGGTCATTAGTTTTGGGTAGTGACTGAAAGAGATTGCTTTTTCTCTGTTTTGCCTCTATACACAAGTGAGCTACATAAACCTAGGGTTGTAGCCTAATAGGGTGATTGTGGAGAGGTTTGACCCTAATGCAGTACATCACAGTACATTTAGCGAAAATTACTCATCGTTACATTTTTTTTGTAATAACAATCAAGATTGTTTATCTGCTCTGCCATACTGGGTAGTAAATAGCCTTATATTGATTCACAACGAAATATCATCCACTGCAAACAGTCCAATCACATACTCAGATCCACACTTTTAATGTTTCAAGCACATCCAGCTCCAGCACTAGAACACTAAGGGCTTTGGCCTAAACGGTTGTACAGATAAGAACACTGACAACAATTTGTATTTCAGAGCAGTGTGTGGGTCTCCACATACAAGTGATCCTACATTTGAAATGGAAGTGGTAGTTGGGAATAATATTGGCACAAAAATAAAACCAGAAAGCACACAATCAATTATTGTGCTCAAATTAAGCTACTGCAACAGGAGATTCCCTACATTTATAATTCTAATTCCTAAAAAAAAATTAAGTTCAGGAAATGGAAACAGTTGGGTTCTTATCATTGTTTAACAAAGTTATCAGTCAATATGCAGAGACTTACCCGTTTTGATGCTTTAAATGAAAGACCTGTTAAAAATATTGCTCTTGTTCTTCCTCCAGGCCATGAGCATAGAAGGGCAGGATTCAATCTTTGGCCAAGAGAACTCTGTTGCGACTGCTCAAGGCAGCAGCCAGCCACAGCTTCCTGAGCCAGAGAACAAGTTGGATGACTCCATAGACAACCAACAGCAGGTAAGCCTGATCAGTGGGCCATTATCTAAACTTAACAAAACTGTGAAAGTATTAATTAACTTTTGTAAATAGACTGAATGTCTCAACACAAGGACTGCACATAGAAGAGTTGATTTAGCTGCAGGCCAAGGTCTCATGATAATTACTGCAGTTTTCTGCATGACTTTGCATTTCTGTGTAGGGAGTTGTTGATGATGTCTTTTTTTTAGGACATGGATCTGGACGAGGGCCCAGATGGAATGGAGGAGGAGATCTTTGAGGCGGAGGAGAAGAAGACTGTTAGTACACGCTCCCGAACACGCTCAAGATCACGCTCTAGGTCAGTCCCACTTATTTCAGAAATACATTTTTTTGGCAGAATTTATCAAACGTACCTGGAATATTACTGAACTTTCTGAATTGTATAAGTGAAAAAAGCTGTGACCCTTTAGTATTGATACAACCGGACTGACCGTGTTGCTTTGAAGATCAGCCGAGATAAGTGTATGGAACAGGTTTTGACTGTAATATGTTTATGTATAAAGAGGTGATGGAGCTCATTCTACTTTCTTACTTCAGAAGAATTACCCATGTTTCCTCTGTGGACCCACTAGATAAACGTTAAGACATCACAGACTGACCAGACAGTGCTTTTCTTCATCACATTTATGTCAGGAAGAGATACTGGCACCAGATCTGGATTCTGTGTACTTCTGTCTAAATGTGTTGACATTTGAAAGACCGTGTTTGACTGTATTTCCAAATAGAGGAGTCACTTAGGATAGTGATTATCTGCCTATACAAGCTTGTAATATTAGGTTGCTGTAGTACATAAACACCAACTAGTTACTCATCATAGTGCAGTTCAATACAGTTAAGATATTTGAGAAAAGTTGTTGATGCTCAAAGGTAGCACAACAATCGAGGAAGTAGTTCCAAAAGTTTTGGTGTTCCCTCTGTAGGTCTCCCAAGAAGAGGCGGTCCAGGTCCCGGTCTGGCTCACGGAAACGCAAACACCGCAAACGTTCCCGCTCACGATCCAGAGACCGCAAGAGGAAGTCATCACGGTCTTACTCAAGTGAAAGACGTGCCCGAGAGCGAGAGAAAGAGCGGCAGAAGAAAGGACTGCCTCCCATACGATCCAAGACTCTGAGTGGTAAGTGGAAGACGTCGATGATTGCTGATGAATATTTTCATTGTTTTTTTCCTGTCTGTGCCTTTTCTAATGAGTAATATCTCCTACCTAGTGTGCAGCACAACTCTGTGGGTGGGCCAGGTGGACAAAAAGGCTACTCAGCAAGACCTCACCAACTTGTTTGAAGAATTTGGCCAGATTGAGTCTATCAATGTAAGTATACTAACCCTGTAATTTAGTAACAGCATGTTAGCCAGATTGTTAAAATGAAAACTGGTAGGTGAGTCTTAGTCTGTCATTACCTTATTGTGACCATAAACTGCTTATCATGTTGTGCCCCCATCACCCCACCATCACCACCATAGTTTTAATTTGTTTGTCATTTTCTTTTAACCTTCCATTCTCCTATGTAATGTAATCTGTGTGTCTCTGCAGATGATCCCTCCTAGAGGCTGTGCCTACATCTGTATGGTCCATAGACAGGATGCATACCGCGCCCGCCAGAAGCTCAGCACCGGCTCCTATAAGATTGGCTCAAAGGTCATCAAGGTACACATGATCTTAATAATTTGATTTATTGTGTTGTCTTTCTCCTTGTGGTTTCTAATGTAATTTTTCTTTTACATAATGTTGTAACCTCAGTGATAGTTTAGCTTTCCAGGCACATGGATCCTTGTATGCTCCTAGAAATGACTTTGAAAAGGCTGTTTCCTGACCTTCATATGTGTATGTGATCCAGATTGCATGGGCTCTGAACAAGGGCGTAAAGCAGGAGTACAAGCAGTTTTGGGATGTGGACTTGGGTGTCACCTACATACCCTGGGAGAAGGTGAAGCTGGATGATCTGGATGGCTTTGCTGAAGGAGGAATCATTGACCAGGAGACCGTCAATGATGGTGAAAATAAACACTTTTACTCATCAACTTCTTTCTTGAACACAGATACTAAGTCTATTGACTCGGTAGCAGTGATTGTTTAAATATAAGCAGAACAAGCAAGTGTGTACACACATGATGAAAGCATAACGCAGATATCCAAACACAAACACTTCTTGGCATTTGATCATGTTACTGGATTAGTTTTCATTCCCTCAGATGGTATTGTTATGGTAATGCCCAAAATCCTTTAAGAAATCCCATCGGGTTAC
This sequence comes from Seriola aureovittata, assembly GCF_021018895.1. Classification (NCBI taxonomy): domain Eukaryota; kingdom Metazoa; phylum Chordata; class Actinopteri; order Carangiformes; family Carangidae; genus Seriola; species Seriola aureovittata. Next base: position 17,857,766 of record NC_079376.1, on the reverse strand, counting down.
CCCCCACCCTGTTAGGAAAATGAAGACAAAAATTGAGTTGGAAAAACACAGCTAAACTCCTTAATCCAAAAGAAATATTTGGTTGATCGTTTTGAATTTCTTTTGAATGGTTTGTCTTTTTTTTGCAGAGTGGGAAGCAGCCAAGAATGCTGAGCCAGCGAAGGAAGTTGCAAGTCAACCAGTAAGCGCAGAGACTACAGCAGTATCTAACACCCAGACTGAGACCTACAACCAGCAGGTTACCATGATGCCTGTACAGGTACTGCACATAGACACACTATTTTGATGCTTGCCAGCTTCTCCATAAAATAATTATTCAAAATTTAAAATATTTCATCTAGATTTTTTATTTATTTTTTTCTTTGTTTATGGATGATGATGCATCTTTCTTTGTAATAAGTAGTACTTGGTTGATCTATTAAACATAGAAAGAGCAGCAGACATTAAATGGGAGCTTGGGCAGCCACTGAGACTCAATCAGTTACTTGTGTACCATGTAAGATATCACACTGTTAACTTACCCATGTTTTGCATGTACACTCACTCACATTTCTCTCATCCAGCTACCAGTTGCCCAGGCCGTTCCCAGTGCAGTAGGTTTGGTGCCACCCACCTTCCCTGTTACCATGGGCATACCCCCTCCAGGTTACGGGCCGCCACCACCCTTCATAAGGGCTAGCTTCAATGCCTCACAGCCTCCACCAGGTAAATGAAGCAAACAGCCACATAAAGATCAGATCCAGAAAAATTCACAAGCTTACACAAAACTTATTTTCTATTGTGCAGGTTTTATGCAGACAGCAGGAATGGCCTCAGCAACTACTTGTAAGTATTTATGACTTGCTATTCCTATAGCTAATACACGCATATAGTCTGAAAATTGGCAAAGTAGTTAGTTTAGTTTTAATTTATTATTTTTGATTAAATTTGTTGTTTCTCCTGTACTCACCTTTAGCTCTAGTGCAGCCTTCAGTGGCCTCCAACCAAGAAGCTGTCAAGGAATCACCATTCAGCGCTATGATCCCTCCAACCAGCACCATCCCTGGCAGCTTCATGCCCTCAGCCATCCCCGGAGCCGGTGTGTTCAACCCTGTGGGAGTCCAAACTCAAGCCACCAATGAGAAAACAGCTCAGTCTGCAGAGGGATTGGATGCTGCTGCAGAGCTCACACTGCAAGGTGATAATAGATTTTGTCTGGTGGATGCTCGGATCACATCTTGTGGAGTATTTTCTTTTAAAAGTTTTTTTTATGTGGGGTTATAAAGGTTATTTGTGTTTGACTAAGAAGAATTTTAACATTTATTTCTTTTGTTATGTTTTGTTCCCAGGCATGCAGAATGCTGTCCGCAGTGGGATGGGTCTCCTTGGCATGCACCCTACAGCCTCCCTCACCCACCCGCTGCATCAGTCTGGTCTGGCTGGGCAGAGAATGCCTGGCTTGTTGCCTCTAGATGTGCGACCTAACCTCCTTCAGCCTGGGGCTGCAGCCCGTTTCCCACTCCTCATGCAGCAGGGCCCTGCCCAGCAGGCTGCTGGCCTCCTCGACAGTTCTCTACAGGCCCGTGCCAGAGCTCCTTTCTCTCAACTGGACCCCTTCAACAGGGCCCCGAACCTTACCAATGAAAGTTTATCCAAGACAGAAGATGAGTCTTCCTCTGGTGCTGATGAAGGCAAAGACCAGGACTATCGCTTCCCCCCAATGGAAAAGCAGAGCACAGGCCTGCTGAGGACCCCGCCACCAGAGCACAGGGAGCCCCTTGGAGCTGGTGGTGGAGGAGCAGGAGGAGGTGGAGGGGGCAGGCCTCCCTTGCTCCAGACCCCAGGGACAGCCAGAACCAGCCTAGTGGGACGTCTGCAGGCTCTTGCAGGCTTCACTCCTGATAACCGCTGGAACCAGGCCAGAGGAGACTTTGATGAACGAGATGGCATGAGAGGAGGCCCACAGGCTCCTGGCGCTCCAAAAGGCTTCCAGGAGGAGCGCCCCACACCTGGGCAGAACTTCCCCAACCGCTTTGACAGCCGTCCTGGGACAGCAGGAGGAGCAGGCGTTCCTGGAAATGCTGGTGCTGCTGGGGGGCCACAGGCCTGGAACCGAAGTGGTGGTGCCACAGCTCCTTTTGATAGTGAATTACATCAAGACCTAGATGACCGAAGACGACCATGGGACAGACAAAGAGACAGAGACGAAAGAGATTTTGACTTCAGGAGGGAGATGAATGGTAACCGTCACAGCCGTGAGAGGGAGCGCGAGAGGGAGAGAGACAGGGAGCGGGGCCGAGATCGCAACAGGGAGCATGAACGCGAGAGAGACCGTGACAAAGAGAGAGATCGCGAGAGGGAACGTGAACGTGGGAGCTGGACACCTCTTCTCCCTCTACCTACACCTCTGCTTCCAACTCCACCTCTTAATCCCAACCTGACCCTGAACCAAGGCAAACTGCTTGCACCACTCAAATTGAACCCCCAAATGCAGCAACGATTTCAGTCCCCACTCCTGCCTCAAGCTCAGGCCAAACCTTCCCCCATGGGTCTGAACCAACAGCTGCCTCAGGTGCAGATAAAGTCTCCACCTCCATCCCAGAGCCAAGCAGCTATGCCTGAGCCCCAGTCAGAAACCTCAGGTCCATCTGAAACCCCCCAGGCGCTATCGCCACTGGCTGCCCAGTCACCTGACGCATCACCTAATAGCAAGAGTCAGAGCCCGTTGACTGAGGTTCCCACCCAGGCCGAGTCATCGCCACAATCAGAAACCCCTCCACAAACAGAATCACAATCCCAGCCCACAGCCGAATCCCCATCCAAGACCACCGCTTCTCCAGACACCGCTTCTCCAGACACTGCTTCTCCAGACACTGCTTCTCCAGACACTGAGACCCCAATCCAAGCCTTACCTTTGGTTGAGGCGTCATCCCAGGACTCACCTGTGGCCTTCACACTAGCTGCCAGCCCCCCTGGAGAGACAGCTCACTCCCTGGAGGAGCAGGAAAGTCCACAGAAGGATGAGGAGGAGTCACAAGAGAGAGCCTCCTCACCCCACCCCCAGTGGGTCAACGGACCTGGGATGGACAGTAGCAACGTGGCTGAACCCACACCTGAGGCCTCTCCTGAGCCCACTGCAGACCCTTCCTCTGACTCAATGCACCCTGAAAGTGAACCAGAGCAGGAGCAGCTTGCCTCTCCTAAGGACGTAGACAATGAACAGAGTGAGCCCATGGAGGAAGCTGCGAGTCAGCCAGTGGTAGACACTGTCACAGACACTGAGGGGACATAATCATCACTCAGTAGGTAAAAGATCATTTTGTAAAGTTGTCTCTTCTTCTCTGTACTTATGTCAGCAAACCACCACCACACGGGACATGACGAATACTGACTCACATCAGTTATTGTCTGATAGCCAATAACAAATGATTTTATCTCTCACAAATACCAGTGTACTTAAATAGAAGGCTCATTAGCTGATTTATTGATAGAAATTTTGTTTGTATTTTATTTCCTTTTTCCTTTTTTAAAATGTAATGCAACCCCACCCATTTTAATTAATCTAAGCTTGGTGAATTTTATCAAATTGCCTGCCAAAATGTTTCAATTGTATATGGGGAAAATAAGCTTTGACCTTCCTATGGAAGAGAGTAAGAAATCCTGGCTGTTCAACTATGGATTGAATACAGTTTAACACAATACTTGAAAACGGCAGTTGCTGGCCCCATTTTCTGTCTCCTCTTCTTTTAAAATGCTGCTGCAAAGTTTTCAAAGAATGCTTTTGTGGTGTCCTACAACACTTTCTATTTCTAAGGAGAACAAATAGCCTGCATACGGTGAGACCAGTACAGTTGCTTATAATTGGGAAAAAAATGAACACTTTTAAAATGAAAACATGAAAATGTTGTATCCCCAAAATAAATGTCTGTAATTTGTTTCTAATTATACAGTGAACACAAACAGAAAATGACATGCCAGGGGGGGAGAAAGAAAATGAACAGAGGGATGTTCTCATGTCGGGTGCATATTGTTTTAGTTTGAAATAAACATGCTTTGTCTGTTTTAAAAACATATGCTTTAGGACTGTTTTCTGACCGAGGACCAGTGGAAACTAAGACTGCTTTACAGACTCGTACACATTGTGTGCTGTCACTTCAGTCGATTTGATGTTCTCGTAACCCAAGTTGCTGCTATACCATCCATCCACAGAGCGCTTTGTTGGATGCAACCGTGGGACTTGTAGTTTTTAGTTACTGATGACTTCAGCCTGTATGTTTCCCTAAGCTTTTGCTGGGTGACTGTTGAGGAGGGGATTGTGCCTTTTTGAATGGATTTGTCGTTCATGATGCTACCCAACACTACTGTGTGATGTACACAAGACTGTGCGTGCAACTCAGTTTCAGACAGCTCTATGAACAGAATGCTACCTGCACAGAATTGACTGGCCTACCGTTTGAATGGTAGCTGGGCAGTTTGTACAGCACTCACCTAGAGGAGAACAATATATACTCCATTGTTCTGTGCATGCAGGCCTGTAGCCATGTTTTAACCTTCTTGTCTCTCTTGTTCATTTCATACTTGTAGTGCTTTTCTGTTGAGACATACTACTAGAAATCCATAGTCTGCTGTTCTCTCAGACCAAATGTCTACTACAGGAGTTGTGATGTTGAATAAAAGTTGAAGGTGCATCAGTTTTTTTACCGCTCTTATTGTCATGAATCCTGATTGAAGTCAATCAGACGAACTTTTGCAAACACATCAACACTGCAGCTTCGACCTCGAGAGCAGAATGCAACTAAGATAACTAATACTTTGACCAGACATGTTAGTAGTTTAAACCAATAACAAGATTCTGGTATTGACATATCTTATTTAGTAGATTGTCTATTGAGATAAGCATCAAATATCCTTATTTCTAAGGTTCTTTCACATAAATAAAACATTAAGACTGCAGACTAACTCTTAAGGTACTTTTTAAAATTAGTATCCAGCAAATGTTGAGGGCAGCAATAGAAAAGAACAAACCTGTTTCCTTGGAAAAAGCCTCCTGACACCTGAGATGTCGAATAATGGTCAATTCCAGTCAAACCACTAATATATTTCAGACCTAGCAATAAAGGTGTAGGTTATAACCAAGCGCCCTCTTACTGAAGCGGTCAAATGATTCGCTGAATTCTAGGGAAGTGCACATTTCTCACGGGGACAGTTCCTATCATTATAAAAAGAAAAACAATAAAAAGCAGCCATCTGGTGCTTACCACAACAGAACAAATGGGGGAGGAGGGAGTAGGTAGATGACGGAAATGTGGAGGAGGCAGGAGAAGATGCTGGCTGCCTTTAACCCCCACCCCCTTCCACCCTGCACTGCTAGGGACATGGCTGCTACAGCTGGAGGAAGTGCACACTCAGCACACACCAACGCCTCTCTATACTCATTTATGGCCTGGCTAGTGTTAGAAAACACAAGCTAGGGGATTTATTTGAACAATCGCATGCATCATGGTGTCTACTGATGCCATTTCAGCGCTTTTTACTCTCATAAAGAAAACACCGGGAGAAGAGCAGCACTATGTGTGGCAAAATGTCTCTACCTCCAATTACACCTGAGCTTAGTTTGCTAATCCAAACATTAATACACAGAACAACATATTTCATAGTTTGGCTCTGGATTAAGCATCCGGGGACCTTTCAGGGATAAAGCTGAGCTCAAAATACCCAGTTGTGTGTCCTCTGTTATGACTCACTCCATAAATTTCTAGCTCCCACCTGGCTCCCAGAGGCCCAGGCAGTCAGCCAAGTCCAACCTCCTCCTGACCTCCCCTCAGAAAGACTTGACAGGCTGAGACTTTGAATCAACCACTATCTGCCCTGAAACAGACAAACATGTACACAGCAGTTGGCCAGGGCTCGTTTGGACATCAATAAAAATAAATCCCCTCTCTAGGAGAGGTCCAGCATCTTTCAGTTATTTATCTACAGCAGAATAAAGGACGCGTTCACAATTGTAAACTTTAATTAGGAAACGTGATAGAATGAAATATCAACATTTGGACCTGGCTTTCCAATAAAGCTCAGGGATGAGTCTAATGGTGCTCATGTGCCAATCCATTTGCACATCATTTTCAATTTATACTCAATCTAAACCCCTAGCTAAGCCTATGGGAACAGACCAAAGCAAGCCTGACCTTTAGGTGAGGATTACCTCAGCATGGACAAGTAATGAGAGCACCTAAACCGTAATGGCATGGAATGATAATACACTTGCTAGTTCATACCCAGATGGTAGCGCTAATGTGTGGTTTTGACTGTAGGTCAGATACATTTGAGTTCCCTGCTGAGAGGAAGAAAATTAGACGGCGCTGAAGGTTAACTTGTAAATGTTTTTACTATGATGTGAGGAAATCATAAAATCTCCTAGTCTGATATGAACTGGAGGTGCCTTAACTTCAAGGCCCAATTAGCTCAGTGAGGAGCATTTTTAATTAGTTTTACTCAGACTGATGACTAGTGGCTCATTTCCACAACAGATACAGTGTTCCTGTTGCCATTAACAGGACTACAGTTAGTGGAACTGTAATGTCAGTACCGTCTCTGACCATTTGAGGTCAGTGTGGTACTGCAGCGCTCATCATTATTATGGCAGACGGAGTGTGCTCTGTGCAGACTGGTTTCTTGGAGTGCGACAGCTCAAAATCTGCAGTGCTCACCTCTCTTACCTTCTGTGCTTCACTCTCACTTAGACAAATAAAAAGCCCGTCAGGCGAAGTATACCCACACATGAAATCACTTCCTTTGAAACAACAGCAGGGCCAGGGTAGAGAAAAGGGCATAGAAAATTGCTGCCATGCAGGATCCTCACGGTGTCACCTCGCTGAAATTAATTCCTCTGCCTCTCTCCATACCTTTTTCGGATCAATACAGGAGCAGTGTGATAAATGGAATGAGGTCCTTCTAGTGTGAGATTTGGCCTGTTTCTGCAGCTTCTCAGTTGCTGCATTCTTAATTGATTAAAGCTATTGATTAGCCCTTCCCAAAACCTCTAGACTTAAATCAGCCTCTATCTCCCATGGCCAGATACCCAGATATCATATTCGCATGCTGGAGTCTGTGCCAAGTGGAAAGAGACAGAGTGTCTGCGTTACAGTGGCTGCTCTCACGAATTCATGAGCACCAGAGATCGAGTCGAGCAAAAAAACAGGACAATCTATCTTTCGTCCACCTAGTTATGCGGGAGAGGAATCCCCTATCTCGGCACACACTCTGCAGCCACAGTAATTACTCACCACTGTGGGAGTGTGTGTAAGTTTCTCCTGCATTGCTCGCCGTTATCAGAGCCAGCAGACTCGTCAAGGCTCGGCCAAGGTTCCCAAAGTTCCCCTCACCCAGGAACTTGGCCTACTCAGGACTTCAGCCCCTCCGCAGGCCGCACCCTGCTGCAAGTTGGCTGAGAGAGGCACCAAGGTCACAGAGTTGTCCCATTGCACCACAAGGAAGCGTGAGTGTAGGAAGTTAGAGCAGAAGCCCCGGAGCCGATGGTGTGGGGAGCGATGCCTTGCTCAAGGGCATTTCACCCACATGTGTACCTGCCAATATGGGGCCTTATTTCTTATATAATTATTTTATTGGATGAGTGGAAGTGATGATGAAAAGAAAATGAAAAGTCAGGGGATAAACAAAATGTTTAGGATTCATCCTCTGGGGAGCCTGAAAGTCTTTTGTGATAGTTTCTGTGATATTTTATTCTGGACCAAAGTTGTGGACGCTGACTGATATTGCCATGGCTCAAATTAAGTTTATTCCTATTCTCACTAAAAAGAAAATCTCACAAGTGATTTTAGATGTTGACCCTACCACCCTGACACAAGTCCAGTAATTTGTAATAATGCCGCATGTATCTGTTAACACGCTCATAATCGCAGCGAGGACCGCAGGACCACAACTTTTATCTACTGCTTTGTCTCAAAGCAAATACAGCAAATCCAGACGTAGCATTTCTCGACAATGTTGTTGATTGTTCTCCTGTACACAGTGAGTGTTGCTCCACTTTTGTCTTTGAAGGCAGCAGCTTGACTCATTATTCCTTTATTTCTTGACTTTCATGTGGACATTTAATTTCTTTCATCCTCTCTTGGGGAGAATAAAAATTTGGTGGCAAGTGTTTTGGGTTTTTTTTTTTTTTTTATCCATGCCAGGAGCAGGAAGAGAGAAGAGGTTGTCTTTGCCAAGTCAGTGTGTATTTGCATACTGAGGAGGCGGGTGTATGTATGTGTGTGTGTGTTATCAGTGGTCTACATGCCTGTCACTGAATACCTTTTTCCTACACACATAACTAAGTGTGTGTGTACTGGCGGTGTGTCAGCGGTGCCACAATGCAACCAGAATTAAACCCATTAGTGCAAACATGGTTTGCAGAGGCAGAGACAGGGCATTTACATTTCAGGATTGATGTCTACAACTGTTGTCTCTGTTAACATTGTTAGCCCCTAATCTTCCCTGTGAGTGGCCCCAGTTCAAAACACAAATATCAGTGAACATACATCATCTGTTTACATGACTATCTGCCCAAAGTGGCTGTCTCTGGATCATTAGATGACTTCTGTCAGTGCTAGTGCTTCTGCTTCTCATCTCAAGCTGCGCTGCGCTCATTACAGGGTGAGGGCAGGGTCGTAGGAGGTTAAAGGTTACCACTGTTGGAGAGACAGGGAGGTGTCTGGGAAAATGAAGTAGTCAAGGAGACAGTGATGAGCACAACAAACACTCTTCCTGATTTTTAGAGAGGATCCAATCATGATTCACAGAGTGCTGTGTGTGTAATCTGGGTGACAGGGGAGCTTATTAAATCTGACAACACAAATGAGGAATATGTGTGTGTTTGTGGGATGGGGTGGGGGGGGTGTGCAGGGAGGGAGGTGTGCTGAGATGCTGAGCAAGCGGGGCGAGAGTTTGACAGCGCAGCACATTGTGGAAATTTGGAAACATGAAATGTATCAGACAGGACAGGCAGGTAGGGGCTGTAGCCTCCCGCTGACGGTCTTCCATCAGCGCTGCTCTCATGGGAGTGGGCACATTTGTGCACGTATCGCAGTCATACACACTCGCTTAACCAGCTCCCACTGCATGCTCAACCAATTTTCTGATTATGTAGCCTCTTCTCATTCTTGCAGTCCTCTGCAGCTACAGAAGGTGTGTGATAAAGGCCTGACACACACATTCACAATGCAGACGTTTTATATTCACTTTGTTCTCATGCAGTCTGGGTCGCCTCCATTCACATGTCTGTCATCGTTTGTAAAGGAAGACCTTATAAAAGCTGCTTATTAAAGGCTGACTCAGCTTCTTCCTGCAGATGTGACACCTGGTTCATCAACCGCCAAAACAAGCTTCATTGTTTCCATTAAGAACCATAGTGAACGTGTGTGTGTGTGTGTGTGTGTGTGTGTGTGTGTGTCTACCTGCCCACACATGTGACTTCATTTGTTCCCTTGCCTTTGCTCCCCCTGTGCTGTTTGTTAGCCGCAGCAGCAGCTAGCTGGTAATTAGCCCTGAAGGCCTCCTCGTTGTCTGTGTGTTTGTTTACGATGGGAAGAAGCAAATTCCCTCCTGAGAGTCGGAGGCGTCACTCTGAAGTGTGCACAAGACACAGAGCAGACGGTGTCAAATTAAAAAAGATAGGAAATTCCTGACTCATCAGAATCATGGGAAGGTCGGGCAGAGGGGTGGGAGGTTGCTTTGTTGTAAGAGGAAGTCAACAGATTTGTAAATATCAAGGTACTGTCATCAAACGTGGTTCTGTTTTTAATGGATGTTTTTGTGTTAAACAACAAAATGAAATGAAATCAGATGTTTGAAATAGCACTGATGTTTTTAAAGCAGATACTCAAGTTCTTTAAGATAAAGCTGCAAACATTTTAGGCCAATGTTATACAAAATCCAATGGCTAACATCTAAAAAAACGTATCTCCTCATTGATCTTCACTGGTGTCTGATCATGCGGATAGTTTGGGTTTTATTTTGGAGATAAAAACATTGGCGAGAAGTACAATCAGAATTGATAAATTACTTTTCAAATATTAAAGATCATCATCTATTTCCAAGAAACAAGGTCCAAATTACTTTGGATAGTTCACAGAACACACTTTCAACCGTTTTAACAGGGATTGTTTCTTCTGTAGAAAGTAGTTCCAATGAAAATTGTTCACATTGAGCATGAACTGAAACATTAAATTGTTAAGATTTTTAGGCAAATAATCCCCAAATATTCTTGACACGATGCAGAAGCCTCTGAAACAGCACTTAGACAGTCATGTGCGACAAATCTCAAACCAAAGAAATAGTTTTTGTCACATTAACCAGAATGTTTTTTTTTGTTGCTACGTTCGCAAATTAACCTGTTTAAAAATAAATTACATGTTTGTGTACTTTCATATTAAATCTCCATTTACATGTACAATAATGAAACCGAACAAAAAGACTGGCATCATGTTGCAGTTCTTTAGAACCGTGTCTACAAACCAACCTGGTTTTGATCCTGATTACACTGAATTTACTTCAACATTAAAAATGCATCATTTCTGAAGACGTGGGGCACAGCACAAAGAGTTGTTGTATTCTTGAACATTTCCTCTCCCTGTGTTTATTCCCACCACAACAGGACATACAGCACATGTCCATCATGTCAGTGGCCAATATAAGCAACTTTAAATATGAGGAAAATGTTGGAAAATCAATATTTATCAGCCTAATTCTTAATACAGTGTTTTTCTAAAGAAATAACTTCACTTTATCTTAATAAGTCACTTTATCTGAATCCTAGAAATCTGAGTTTCCTGGAACAATTGGAAACATTTTTGCACAAGGGTTGAGATGAATTCAGCGAGTTTCTGTCACACACCAACTTGCTTCTTCACTTGAGAATCTTTTTCTTGATTCAAGTGCGGAGATCTACTTTATTCTGTTTTATTTCAAGGCGTGCATTCGTAGAAAATTCCTGAAATACGGGGGAAACCTCTCTGCTGTGGAATTTATTCCTCCCTAGTCACACTTTCACAGTGTATCCCAGTTTCCTTAGCCCTAATGGCTAAATCTGTTTGTTTCTTGTGCATTCTTACTATCAATAGGTTCTTTAAAGTTGGACAGGAGTGTGCGCAGACACATGAACAGTCTTTTATGTTGACATTCATTTGAAGCTTTACGTGTAAAACAAGTTGTACAGAAAATTCTCATCATCCCACACACACGGTTAACACAGTGAAGGGAGAGGCGGTGTCCTGCTCATGAGTAGTTAACCTCACGTTGGGCGCTTCAAACCTCCCTCCTGCCGCTCCTCCAATCTGTCGAGTGTGTGTGTGAGATAGTGTGTGTGTGAGATAGTGTATGTGTGTGTGTGTGTGTGCGACTTTGTCAATATGACCCACGAGGGTTCCCCTGCCACCCTGCTGATGGGGATTAAACATTCATGATCATGTTTATTAATGACCAGCAGGCATCAGGGATTTCCAGGCTGTCACTCTCTCTCTCTCCCTCTCTCTCACACACACACACACACACACAAACACACACTGTACACATATACAAATATAAGCAAATACACACCTTTTTTTTCCTTCCTCCACACATTCGCACTTTCTTTCATACACCTACACAGTCTTCCTCTGGAAAAAAAACACTCCTGAATAAATTGTCTTGTCCTCATGCAGGTTAAATTGGATAGTAAGGACTGAAGTGTGTACGCATGTGTTTATGTGTGTGTGTGTGTGTGTGTGTGTGTGTGTGTGTGTGTGTGTGTGTGTGTGTGTGTGTGTGTGCGTGTGTGTGTTTGTGTGTGCGTGTGTGTAACTGTGGATCCGCTGGCCTGGTAAATAGAAAAAGAACAGATTTCCTGTCTCCCTGTCTCTCTGGACCGCTGGTCTGAACTCTCCCAAGGGGTGGAGGAATGGACTGAGGACCTCGCTGTGAACATCTGTGACGGCCGGCCCCAGCAGAGACTGCAGTGTGACAGGGCCTATCCACAGCAGATGTCACACCAGTGTGTGTGAGAGGGAGAGAGAGAGACAGAGAGAGACTGTGTGTGTGTGTGTGTGTGTGTGTGTGTGTGTGTTTCTGTAATCAGGGTTGAGAAGTCCATGACCTATAGCAGATAAAGCAGAAAAGCTCTCATACTCTCTTCCTTCCTGTCCCTCTTTTGATCAGCCTCCTATCCTGTTAATTCTTGGACATGTAGTAGCAGGTGGATAAACATGGCAGACAGTAGCTGATGAAGTATTATTCTATATTAATTATAAAATAAAATTGTGATGTCACCATAAAAAAAGCTTGACTTTCACTTGCATATCTACATTTCTAACCTTTTGTTTTTATCCTTCGCATTGTCATTCCTTTGTTCTTCCCTCGAGCTCGGATACCATTTGTTCTCCTCTGATGTGATATGAAAAACTATACATGCTTCGCCCCGCGGCCTCTGCAAATGAAATGACAAATGAGTGATTAGCAGAGGAGGGCTGATGCTGCACTCTTCACATCCTTGCATCTGATTCCACATCTATTCCCCATGGTTGGACTTTCCCTTTTTCATCCATCTTTCCTCCCCATGTGCTTCACCTTCATTAGTCTTTCGCTCCGCTTGCTCCCCTCATCCTTTCTTATTCCTCCTCTTACCATTTGCGTCTCACCTCTTATAGCTGCTTTTTTTTATTTCTTTTTTTTTAATCCCCAGTGAAGCATGGCACAGTCTGGACAGATTTACTTGGTAACTGAGCCTCTCAGTTGGATCTACTGAATCATAAAACCAACTAAAAATACAGTTTGAAACCATACTCAAAGGTTATTTTTAAGTTTAATTTCCGTCATGTCCAGAGAGAGCAAATCACTCTTCAAACTAAGGGAATACACCTTAAATGAAGTCAATCATTTAGAGGGAAATCACGGATTAGCTGGTCCTCTAACAAACAGACATTTTTTTAGTAGCCATGAATAAAAAGTAGTTTTAAATCTTTAACATAATGTTTTTGAACCGGCAGCTTCCTCTGGTTTTGATTCATTCAAAATATGTGGATACATCTGAGAAAACCTGGTTACCTGGATACAAATATATAATTGTGTTTTGATGAGATTTCATTCCCTCTGTATTAAAAATAAAACAAAAACAGCTTTTTGCTGCTAAAATGTCAGTCTTCTTATTTGGATAATGTTGCTCTTTCTTTGATCTCTCAGCAAAGTGTGTGCTAAAGAGAGAGAGACAATACCAGAAGTTTGGACTGTGTACTGCTTCAACATAGTATGAGTGATGATTCTACACTATAATTCAGACCAAAATCCATTCCTGCAACAGTTGCTACCTTCATGAACCTGTTGAATTTTAGTTTGAATCAGAGTAATGCACTAACATTAGAATACTAAATACTAAAACTAAACAGAGTCAGAAAGTGTCAGTGCATGAAACAGGAGCTAATTCAGAACAGGAACCAGTAATGACCTCGGTGGAGAGTGACAAGAAGAGGGTCAGGGACCAGTGCAGAGGGTTTGACAAGTTGAAGGAGGGAATTGTAAGGAATAAGCTGCCCCTCTGCTCCTCTGCCAATCAATTTGGCCTGCACCCTTTCTCTCTTTCTATCCTTTCTTCCTCCCCCACCTTATTACTCGCCCCCACGCCCTGAGTGTCACATGGGACACTGGGGTGAAAATGAAAAACATGAATCTGGCACTCATCTCGAGTGTAAGAGTCAGGGATGATAAGTGTGGGCTGGTTTCAGATCAGACCACTCTGGGCTGGGATGGGGGACAAATTGGAGGAGGCTGAGAGGTAAGGTCTATTTGGCAAGCTGACAGGGACTGGACAGAGGATTGAGCGTGGAGAAAAGAAATATGGTTGATCTGGTGATGTGGCTTTTACATACAACAGTTAAAGGATAATTCCACTTTATTACAATTTGGAACCTTTTTTCCAAGTAATCAGGTAGGAGCAAGTATACATTTATATTAAACATAGGCAGTGGACAAATTAACAGAAACATTTCATATAAAACAAGTAACTTTGATCATTATATCATCACATCACATCATCGTAATTACAAGGTTAGCTACACAGGCACAGTAACCAGTGTGCCAATTAGTGGTGCGTGTCAGCCGTAAAAGAGGTCTGACAATCGCTTTTTAATAAGTGCTTTGTGGGTTTTAATATATGGGTTGTGGATTTATGCATTTTTAAATTTTTATACAAGCCTAATATAGCTGATATAACCACTGCTTATATTTGGAACAGTTTCAGTTCAGTAACTACATACTCATCTGCTGTTCAGTTCAACCAACTATGAAAACAGGACAAAGATAGTTTTAAAAGGTATGATATCTGCATCTACACAAAACTGCCAGGCTTGTCTGCATGGGATTTTATAATATTTCCATTTAGTATCAGAGCTGTGCACATTCAAATTGCACTGTGTAATTTGTGCTAAAGTGTTTACATGGAACAGCAGAACCATATAGCTCCAGTGGTAAGGTAACCTTCAGCTAAACTGCCAAAAGTCAAACTGAGACCAGCTGCACTGCCAACAAAGATCTACTGACACAAGTCAGACTTGATCAACATGGATGAATGAATTAATGAAAAAATGGAAATCTTTGCAGGACAATTATTTGAAGGCTACCAAACAACACATTTTGATCATGTAGTTGATTTGTAATGGATGAAATGGCCAGGTTAACTTGCAATGTGGGCTCAGGGCAAAAAATGGATGTTGGACCCCGATTAAGCCTCAGTCTCTGTGCAATATGTACATTTTTTCTAGCCCCAGGTTTGAGGTGAGGTAATTTAATTAAACATATTAGGAATATGCAAAATACTAGTAAAACTAAAACATACAAGTCTTGAAGTTAGATATGTTTAAGTAACATGGCAGGAAGCAGCTGATGCACAGTAAAAGCTTGGAGCTTTTAAATCCACTGGAGGTCTTAGGCCATGCAGCAATTGGCCACTTTGCCCTGTTGGTAATCCATCCTTGTTAATCTATGAACCATTCCTAAAATGATAAAGCCCTTATATGCACTGTTAAACAAGTGTAAGAGTGAGGTGAACACCAGGATGAACTCAAATGATTCCCATGACCTCCCAAATCACCAGACCTAAACATCATTAAAGCTGTCTGGGATGC
This sequence comes from Seriola aureovittata, assembly GCF_021018895.1. Taxonomy (NCBI): domain Eukaryota; kingdom Metazoa; phylum Chordata; class Actinopteri; order Carangiformes; family Carangidae; genus Seriola; species Seriola aureovittata. Next base: position 17,842,641 of record NC_079376.1, on the reverse strand, counting down.
TCTGTGCTTCCCTCTAAGACCTGGAGCCTTTCCCTCTTATAGAAAGCTCCAATATCCTGTTACACACAGTTGAGGATTTGTACAGCAGCAGCACTAGAAGACATGAAGCTGTTTTGAAGGGCAATACTTAACTTCATCATATACCATTTGGCTTTTCACTTATTTTGTCCGTTACCTGTATGCAAACCACACTCCGTGTTGTCTTCATAGTAGTGGAAGATTCTTTCTCCTTTTCGAGAGGAAATCATTGTAACATGTTTGCACGCACGCATGCATGCACACACACAAACACACACACACACACACACACACACACACACACACACATACATCACAGCACACAGGAGAACTAATCCGATTTTACAGCCCAAATGAAAAGAGTCTCGCATGCACAGATCCATTAGCTATTATTAGCTAAATGAGCTAATAGGTAAATACACACACACACACACACACACACACACAAAGGGGTTGCTGTGGAGAATATAAACACCAAGGGAGACCTGCTGCTACAAAATGGAAACGTGTTGAGTGCTTTCCTTTTGTTCACAGCTCTCCCACGCGAATTCACACAATAGACCAGGGTGCACCCTTTTTGAAATGGACCTAAAAACCTAAATATTAATCTCAACTTATTGAGGGCCTGAAGAGCTGTAAATGTAAAATGTGGTGAAATGTATAATTTCCAGTCCTTTATTTTCTTGATGCATTGTTTTAAAGCCACAAGACACAAAGCCACAAAAAACAATTGTCATAGATCTACTGTTATTGGGATTGTGAATGACGATTCGCTAAGTGCTGCAACTGTCGCAATTTCAATCATTGCATGGCGCATAATTAGTAATTATTAGTAAACTTAATAATTTTTGAAACAATGGATCCTTAATTTCAGATGGAAGTGGATAAAAGCAGGTTTCTCATTTCTACCCAGCCAATTTTATTGGTTGACATGACAGCCCACACGGTCAGATTTTATCGGCTGTAACTAGCTAGATAATTAGGCAAACGTTAGCTCCATGAATTGGTTGAAAACATTTTAGTTGACTTTTTAATTAATGGAGCAATGTTTCCAGCTGACTTGTTTCCCTTTTTTAAAAGAACAATGTAAAAATGTAAAAGTGTCTTAAATATACATTTGATATTGTTCTAAAAGACTAAGGCTAAAGCTACACCTTCCAGGCAAAAGTTAGCATCTTCACCAGCTGATGATTCATATATATGATAAATATAATAAAGAAGTAACATTACCCTATTTTTAGCCCACATACTTATTCATATTTTCAAACAGTATATTTTCATTTCTAACATTACAATAGAAAAGGCTTTTGGAATAAGAACAATATTTGTTTGACAAACATAATGCTATCATGGGTAAAGTTGACAGGGTTTTCTGGTGTGTAAATTTTCCAAAATCAAATTAAGAGCAGGGCAGAGCATGTGTCACTGGGTATGCTAGTAGTGGGCCTGTAAATCAAAAAACTAATGTACTTAGCTAGCATGCTAACAGCTGCCACTTACATTAGAGCAGTTAAACACACTGTTTAATCATTCATTATGCTTTTGATTTGCTTTTTTTGTAAAGGCTAAAATAAGACACTGCTGTTCAAACTCTGGACACTGAGTATCACACTCACTACAGTGCAATGCACACAGCTATGAAATGTGAAGAAAGCAAAAGCTTGACAGACCTGCAGCATCTCACTACGTTATTAAAATATGACAGGTCACCCATTCTTCGGGAGCGGGGTTTAGCAATTGGTCAATTAATAAAAGAGTGTATCATGTGCAGCCAAGTGGAACACTAAATTTAGCATAGTGAACTGTATTTCTGCTGCAGTTGACTTCTCCTTGGGGATAAACTTCAGTTATTCCCTCCATGGGGCCTGTAACCAAACCAGTCCAGACAGTTTGGGGGGGGGGGGGGGGGGGGGGGGGGGGGGGGGGGGGGTATCATCTTTCCACTAACAGCTCGAGGTCGTACATTTCTTACTTCATTTAAAACTTGAGCTGCCAGACAGACAACCACCTCGCTTTGGTTTGGCGCTTTCTGTTACTCTGTGTCGTACTGGTAGGTGATGATTTTGTGGGAAAGACCCAGAGCAGTGTGGTTGTGTTTCTAATTAAGACAGTGAAATGAGCAGATTTTAACAAGGTAACTTTAACAGCCCGTATGTTCTACTCCACTCACATGGGTGTGAAAGTGTTTCTCAGTGGGGAACTAGGAGGTAATGGGTGTGGGAACGTTACCTTAGTGGGCCGGCTGAGCAACAAGCACAGTCCTAATGGAGCAATAAGAACCTATTTGTTTCTAACACTTTCCATATTATCCGTGTCTGCCAGTAATGTCACCGTCAAAGCTGCATTAATTGGTGAAAAAGTAGTAGTGCGGTTGAATGTTGGTTTTATTAAAGAATGTAATTAAAGAATGTAATTAACACATTCGTGATTCCCAGCCTTCAACTTGCTGCTCTGAGTTGTTTGCGTCTGAATTGTCTGGCTTGTTTGGCTTGTTTTCCATTTGTCTGTTGCCCTTATTAAATTAGAATGAGCAGAATATAGCCTCTGCACAGACCAGTACAAACCACGTTACACTTCAGAGTGAATGATTGCATTTCACTCATTGGAGTCAGCCTTTACTGTTTTTTTACTGAATAGAGCTTTTGAATGTCAGTGTATGTTTGTTGGCTTGTAATATGTTATTCTCGTTTGACTCAATTCAATCTTATGATCACTTAATCAAATGTCCCTGTGTTTGCTCTGGATTCACCTCTACTGGCCTCTGGCTGCAGGGCTGTGGTTATAGTCATTCAACCAGGAGTGAAGAGATTTGAAGGAGCTTAAACTGTCACGCCAGCCCAGAGCTACAGACCACTTCCTTATTCTCTTTCAGTGAGTCTGTAAAAGACAAAGCTTGTCCGTTCCTGATCTTTCTTTCATAAAGTAATGTCCTCACAGTCTCTCAATCATTTATATCCTTCCCTCTCTCGTGTGAGTTATATTTGGCCACTTACACACTCGCAACTTTGTCATTGTCAAATCTGCCCTACATTCAGTTAAAGAAAATGTAAAAACGGGCACTCTTGTTTTCTTGGGTACATTTTTAGATCGTGGTCTCATGTCATGCTGACCACATGTCGAGCTGCCCACCACCAGTCTATCAATCATATTTTCTCTCTCCATGTTTGGACATGGTACAGTGCCACTGTGTGCCAGACTTGACACGGCCTGATGGGAAGACAAACATGGCTTTTTAGGTTAAGCAATTTTCTTGTCAGTCACTGCAGAGTCACTGGCTATTAGATAGAGAAGCTCTCTCTAATAGCCAGAGAGAAACTCAAGGCAGTTCAATATGATTGAGTTAATGTAGGTGGGCAATGTTGCCCGAGAGGAATTGGTGAGAGGTAGAATAAAACATAAGGGCTTAAATAGATAAAGAAAAAAACATTTGCTTACAGAGGGTAGTTTGTCTAGTGTTGTAGCCTTAAAGGATTTGGTAAAACTATAGAACAGATTTCACTGTTTCACACAACAGACATTGAGATGTATCCACAAAGCTGGTCTCAGTGAGCCAAGCATCGGGGTTATACAGTAAACTGAATATACTGTATGGTAAGTGAACATATTCCGATGAGGGATTCATACAGTCTCTGCGTGTGTCAATAATAAGAAAGAGATTCCTGATTCATCACTGCTCATCTGAACAGTCATTGCTGACTGTGGTTGACTGACTGAAATATCATCTGATTCTTACTTCACATGGAAACAGACGTGACAGTCCACACATCACAAAAAATTGCATAATTGTTGCAACAAATAAATGCAGATCGTGTGTCATGTACAGCAAGAAATGTGATAAAAAAGTAGACAGAGCTAAAGTTAGGCAATCACATATCCATGAGTGGCTGAATGAATGCACTTGATGGACTTCACAAAAAGACAAATTGTGACAAGCAAAAATAGCCTGCAGGTGTTCAGCCTAGGGCTTAGGAACTACTCATGTACAGAATCACTGCTGTATGTCTGTTACAACAATGAGTGACTAATCCCCACTGAACAATGTCCTGAAGCGTAGTATGGTTTGTTTAGGTTTGATACATTTTGATACAGTTTAACTGATGTTGCACAGTCTTTCCCTTTGCTCCTGTGTCTGGCTTTGATCAATTTCATCAACACAGCACAATCTGGAATCACCTATGCTGAACTTGTTTGGGATTTCTTCTACCATTTACCATGGTGACAAACTAATATCATGATGCTGTCTTGATAATCCCTTCTTGGCTGGTCTGAGACATGCAAACTCTGTGCTCTTGAAGTGATTCATTTGACCGAGAGCAATGATCGCAAGTAGATGCAGATAGGCAATCAGCCAGAGAGAGAGAATGGAGACGCCTTCCCACAAGGCACAATTGGTCATGCATGATCTTGATACAGTTGAAAGCAGAAGTGGGAACCCCTTGACAAATTTCAGGTTAATTTTTGAAGAGAAAAGAAGTAATTACAATCCCTGCAGTAAACAAACTTTTGCAAATAGTCATTTACAGTATATACAGTTAATATTCGATCAGTTCAATAGCAAGATAGCTAGCACTAGCTAGCACTTTTAGCACTACACAGTGGCTTCATGTGCTAATGTGGTCTTTTATTTACACATTCCCGAATTTACTTTCCGCAGGTGCAATTTCACTTCAGCTCCATCTTTGTCTTACAAACCAGTTCAACCATTCATCAAATGGCCGTCTCAATCTTTTCTCCTCATGCGGGGACACAAAAACCTAATCATCTCCTCACTCTCTCTCACACCCTCGTGGTAGTTCCTTCACCTAGAACTCAAGTAATCAACAGCTCATGCACATCCTTCCCCCTCCCCTGCTCTGTGTTACTCTCTCCTCTCAGACAGGCAGTCAGACACCCCAGGTGATGCAACGTGTGGGGGGTAAATCTGTCACATATATATTAATACAGGTATACAGTATGTCCACTGAATCAAGCATCACTTTCATCTCCTACTGCTGAATTTGTTTCAGCACAAAATGAGACTGTAGGTGATGATTCTGGTGAATCGTTTTCACAGGTCTACAGTTTAAGGAATTCATTCAAAAAAAAGTTTATTTTTACAGACTCAAGAAGAAGAAGAAGGACTAAAGGAGTTTTTTTTTAATTCTAATGCTAATCACATGTAAAGGAAGATAAATGATCGGCTTTAAGCGCTCTGTGCATGCTTCAAAGACCACACATGATAACACTGGCGTGAGAGGTTGGCTTCTGTGACACACAGTTGACTCGTTGTCGTCATTGATTTCTCATTAGTTAGGGCCTCAGGAGTCTGCAAGCTATCACTTAGATCAGACCTGTCATGCTCAATTAAAAGCCTTTTAAAATGCCCTGGCTTTTTCATACCTTATCTTCACCCATACCCTTCTATTGCCTTGCCTGCGCAAAGATTTCCTTTGTCTATTGTCTGAGCTGCTGCAGTCGCCTCTTCGTGGTTGTGGATGCTTTAATGTTAGCTGCTGTATTTAGAAACAAGTAAGGAGTTGTTTCAGGGTGTGGCGTGAGAGTGTCTGATTATAGCCCTCCCTCTGTCTGCTTCACACACACACACACACACGCACACACCGCATGACAACTCCCTCCTTGTGCTTTCTGGACGCTGTCACATACAAACCCACCTTCCCCTCTAGACAACCGCAGAGGACCTTCCACACCAGCCTGCCAGCCTTTCAAACAACTGTACAGAAGATTTTCTCCCAGCCACAGTCAGCCATTAAAGGCTTCATGACAAATGAGCAGGGTAATTACATGTAGACACTGAACAGGCCAGCCCTCGCAGTTCTGCAACTCATACAGTGGTAATAATGGCCGCATCACACTGTACAATGGGCAGCAGTGAGAAGGGTGAGAAAATCACTTAGCAGGGGATCTGCCGACCCCCTTCCTTTCTCTCACATACAGTAACACACACTCACATACACATACAATCGCTTTCACGACCCTATTAGAATGGCCATAATGGTTGGACAAAGTGGTAACAGTCAGGATGGCTAGTTGAAGGTGTTGAGAAGGCTCATTTAAGAGAGGGAGTGGGTACTGAGGTGTTGATAAGTGTGTGACTGTGTGTACATGTGTATGAGCCCATGCTTGTCTGCGTATCTGTGGAATATATATATATATATTTTTTGTGTGTCAGCACAAAAAAAAAGGAAATGTTAGCTGAGCTCACTGTTTTTCTGCTCCCTGATGTGTTTTAAAGCAATAAACTGGCAATACTAATATTTCAGCTATCCTTAGTTATCGACCAGTTGTTTGTGAGTTAATGGGAAAGGCGCAGGCAGGGTTGTTTACTCCTGTCAGACCAGCAGACAGACAGAACAGGAGGATGGGTGGCAGGATGTCTGTCAGAGTCAATTATATTTAATGAGATGCAGAGTGACCAGAGCTCCTGATTGCTGCCGGACGACACAGAGAACCTCTATGTGGCTAGAATATTTCCAGGATGTGACACTGAACAACATTACATACTGGGTGGAGATCTGTAGCACGTCACTGGTAAAACTGAGAGACATTTTCCCAGTGGATCATTGCAGTAATCATAGTTCAACATGATGGTTCTTCTCGATGATTCACAACCTTGTTTGTATGCATAATCCCTTGACACTGACCGTAGACACATAATTAGATATTTTGTTGTTTTCAAAACAATATGCTTGGCTAACTGGAGTTGAATACTCTGTGGCTAAATTTGACAGGGGGGGGGCTGCTTGTTGTGTAGACAGATCTTGATGGGTCTGTGATGAAAGGAACAGAGCATTACACTATCTGCTGCTACAATGGGCAGGAGAGAGATAGGGAACTGTGCTCACACGCCACTGTAGCAGCTGTAAAGAGGCTGATATGCAGATTAGAAGGGTCTGGCCAGGCCGACACGCCTGGCCAAAGAGACACATTACAAAACACCAGGTTTACGAGCATCGCAAAGGAGATTGTGGGAAGGAAGGCCTGCTCATTGCAACTGTGTTATCAGGGAGTGGATGCATTTCAATGAGGATGACTGAGAATGATAGAGAGAAAATGAAAGGGAGGAATGAATGCTTAAACATTAGGTACAAGAATAACAATGACCAACCTCTTCACTTGCATGCTATTTGAAAAAAACCTGTTTCCTATCACTCTTCTGATCAGGTCATTTATCCTTGTGACAGACAGGTTTGATAGTGTTATGCAAAATATGTTCACCTTGTTCACTTTCCCAAGCAAAACACCTGAATGAGAACCTAAGGGCAGAACTGAGGTGTATGTATCTATCTATAGTCGATAAGTAGTTAAAACAGTAAAACCTGATGTAGAAAAAAATCACACTTAAGATATTCCGTCTGTCTTCATCATGAGTGACAACAAAAATATCAGATTTCATCTGTTGCTGTGAAACCTGTGAATAAACAAACATACAGAACACCATAGCTTGATTTATAGTTTCCACATCTGTATGTCTACAGGGGTCTGTAAGTGTCCCTGTGACATAAAATGTATCATCTGTCCATGTGTGGAAGGGTCCATGTGGAAAATATGGCCTGACAAATGTGTGAATAGATCTGTTTAGCAGACATCCAGTGTTTTATAAACACAGCTGTGCATGCTTCTACTATCTGTTTCCACTTTTGCTCTAAATCTGAGCCTTAATTTAAAAAAAAAAAAAAAGGGTGCTCCAATTATTTAGTTGTTTAGATTATTTAGTTTTACACCCCATTAAGGTGTATGACTTACAAGAGAGATTTAAAAAAAAAAAAAAAAAAAAAAGGTTAAAATTGTAGCAGCAGAGGTTGAGAAATCCTAACTTTAGTCCTCAGTATGGCTCAAGGTGCAAAAACACTGGGTCCTACATTTCCCATACAGTGCACTTCGATGGCGTTCTTCCTTAAAGCCTCCCCTGCCTCCAAAATGTCCATATCTGTCAAACCCATACCTCCAGTTCATAAAGGAGGCTTTCTGTTAAAAATAAAAGAATAATAAAAGTCTTATGCCCAAACTGAAATAACCCTGATGACATCATCTGGGTTAATTTTATTTCAGTCACCATTACAGCTGTATATCCTATTCCTTCTCATGACGAAATCAGTTGAGTGCCCCTTTCATTTAGGAGAAACAGTCATGTAATTAAATTTTATTTGATTTAGCTGAGGACCGTGACATCTCCCCGAGGGACCTCTGAAGGTCCACTCACCATAGTTTGCCTTCTCCTGATTTACCGTGTTTTATGATACATTTAGATAGGTACTGCATGTTGTAGTGAGGCGCGCGGCCACCACCTCCCCTCTCTCAGTGTCCGTGGGAAGGAGGAGTTTAACCCCACATTGTCTGGGAGGAGTCCGCAGTCTCTTGGCGCTCCGTCCCAGGAACATTTGGTCTGGAAACAGAGGAATCGTGGAAGTACACTCCAAGAAAATCCAATTTTTTATGTGTCTGTTAAATGCAGCAGCGCTATATTTAGCTTTCGCAAAGAGGGAAACACGTGAATACGCAGCGAAGAATGTTTTATCAGAGGCAACATTAGCCGGTAAGTTGCAAGCGAACTTATTTTACAGTCACGTTGGTTTTAAAGGACTCATCAGCGTTCATCTGTGTGTGCGCGCGCTTTGTCCGCTCTAACTCCTAAACGCATCACTATATTCACTTTCAACGTGTCAGTGAAACACAAGTTTGAGCATGTTTGCATGATAGTCGTAATGAATTTCACCAGGGTTTTCTCTTTGGTCGTTGTGTGTAGTAAATCTGGCTGCAGGAGCCGTGAGAGAAAAGATTTTCCTGCACAGACATGTGATTGTCGTCAGTGAAACAACTAATTTCACAGTGAAAGGAGTTTTAACATCATTTGTCACAGTATAAAAAGTACATTATAGTTATTCATCAGTGTGCTTTGTCCTGGAGATACAGAGAATGACCTCTCCCTTTTTATATTTATGATCATCTGAAATTAAAACGGTCAGTATGGGTGTTTGTTTATGGGTTATTAAATCTTTTGTGCAATGTGAACTATGATTTGCTTTGATAAATAAAATGAATTGCATCCTGTTATTATATTCAGCCTTGGAAATTAATTAAAACTCCATACTAAAGGTATCTGGGTGTCATTCCATTGACACAATGGGTGTGGAGATGTTCAACATGTAGTCCACAGCAGTGTCCATCCATGTCGGGGAGGCTGCTGATAGCTTCTCTTTCTTCTTTCTGATTTATGAACTAAGAAATTGGGGGCATTGGTCATTCCACTAAATGCTGGGGTATGCTCTGCTCTTGTGTTTGGATGTGATTTATCCTCCACTTGTATGTCGTTTGGCTGTGCGCTGGGGTGAAGGGCTCTCTAGAAACATACAGAAGCAACAAAAGGGGCCCAAAGACCCCTGGAGTGAAGGGCCTGCCCACAGCAAACAGAGCCATGGAGCAGGAGGAAGGGCCGGGCATGCCTTTTGGCATGGTGGGCCCTCTGTCATGGAAACCCACACATGAAGGTGTCAGAGTGGCTGTCCTGCTACCTTTGCACGCTGCTGGGGAGGGTTGCAATAATAAAAACACAGGCTAATGTTTGACTTAAAGGGACGGGCTGGCCTGGTCATTGATCTGTGTGAAGGCTGGAGTCCAGTATTCTCACAGCTCTACCAAGTTCAATCTCGAGGAAATGTGATATGGTAATGGTAATTAATGTGATAAATGATTATTTAATGATGGATAAGCTGATACCATGTAAAGTTTCACCAACCATTCACGTGGAATGGAAATTAGACTCTAACCCTAACCCAGAAGGAGCGGAAGAGGAAAGATACCCAAGAATGTGATTTGTTTATTTTTCTGGAGGGGGAACATGCAGTGTGATTGGTTTATATTTCGTCAGGCGTTTCAGCCTCCCTGCCTGTTTAATGGACTACACAGAAATAGTTATTTACTTACATAATTGCTGTTGTTCTCATGTGTGTACCCAGAGACGGGTCAGAAGCCGAGGCACTATATAGATATTTTGGCCTATGCGGCTCACATTTTTGTGGCAAAGAAATCCTCGACCACAGGGAACATTATGTTTTTACTGTTCTGTTTTTCCCGGGGTTGGGACAGGGTCTTGAACCAGAGTGATATTGATTGAGTGTGGCCTGTGATTTCCTTTTAGTGGAAAACATGTGAATCGCTTTGCTTATTCACTCTTTTCCTTTTGTGCCAAGTGTTGCACATTTTGCCTCTCAGCTGGCAGGACTGCCAATTGTCAAAGTTGTTTACCAGTGACAAAAGAGAGATGTAATGCTACCCCCTCTCTGGGTGGCACTGAGTTGCTTCACAGGCATCTACAGCTCGTCACTCGTCTAATTTAAGTTGAAGGGCTCAGTAACATCATCAGACAGTGACATAACTGCCACAGGAACTTCCCCCATGAAACGATCTGTTTTGAACTCAGTTGATTTGCTTTTTGTGTAACTTTGTTGAGATATGTGATGAAGAACAGTTGTGCTGTTGTGGAAAGAGCACTCTTCTTGCCTTTGATACTTTGATGCTCTGTGTGAACGACGAATTTCGTCGAGTGAGTAAAGGATTTGTTCTCCTCTGCGCAGGCTGTGTGTGAGTGCCCATCGTCGTTAATTCTCAAGTGCTAGCACACTGGCCGAAAAACGCCGATGTTTCATGTCTTCTCCTCGGCACATTTTTCTCCATATAAGGTGGCGTGCATGTGACTTATCAGGCATGGGTAACATCTGTGCTTATTGTCACACGGGGATGAAGGCCTTTTACTGTCTCTAGGTAGAGAGGCTCTGCAGGGGGAAACCACAGGCGCTCCACATGACTGCTGCATCTTCCAGACAAAGGGATCTGAAATGGATCAAACTGAAATGAACAAAAAACGTTCTTTTTTCCATTTCTCCACATATTCACTCTGACTCTCGATTACAATGAAATGCCCTTTCGAGGCTTTTTTTTATTCTACTTTTAGATGGCCATGTCAGGCAAGGCATAATAGTGGCTTGTATGTTTCTATTTCTTACTGCTGCGGTTGAGATTATATTTGGCTTTCAACGTGTTTGCCGGTAGTGTGCGGCCAGCAGCGTCTGGAGTGGCTGCTATAAAAAGCAGGTGGACTAAAAGCTGGTGTTGACAGCATGTTGGCCAAGACTTTTCATTTGCTACCACACTCACCGAGAGACACATGACTGGCTTTGACCCCTTCTTGGTGCACTCAACTACAGGTCAGAGAGCTATCGCCAACACGATGCTGACATTCCCCGTCCTGTCCTGTAGCGGCAGTTTGGACAAAAACAATAACCCTCAGCCCTGTGACTCAAAATCAGCCCAAAGAGAAGCTTTGTACCTTGTGTGCTGCATAATTCAGTGATTCTGAATTTAACTTGTTTTGCTGTGGCTACTGGGCTGGCAGACACACACACACACACACACACACACACACACACACACACACACACACACACACACACACACGGTCAGCCATCCAGTTTGAGGGATTTGTTCAGTCAGCTGCACTTTGTGTATCTGGTCCAGCACAAGATCTCCTCCTCTGCTGCACAAACAGGAACCTTCTGTCCAGCTCAGCAGGGGCGACGTGGTGCCATCCAGCTGAATCGACGCACCCGTTCACGCTCTTCGTAACAGCCACAACGCACCAGCCTTTGAGAAGATTAATGTGTAGCTCTAAATTGAATTGCACCCCCTCTGGGTCACCTGCTAGAGAAAATGGCCTGTAAGGTTTACACAAAAATGAAGATTAAATGGTGGTGGGAGCTTTTACAGTGTCAGACAAAGGTATCATATTAAGAGTTAGCCAGCAGATGATTGGGCTGTAGGCGAACAAGGGAATGAGGTGGCTCTTAAACAGTGCCAGACGACTTCACTTGTGATTCAGACTTTCATTGACCCCAAAGAAATAACTGGAAGACACGCCATTACCATCCTATTATTGATGGTCATATAAATCATGTGAAGATTGGTGTACATGAGGCAAACAGCCCCCATGGTAGCAGTTGAGTAGCAGTGCATGTAATTCCTATAAGCATAGCAGACGGCATACAATATTTCAGTCTGGAGAAGGTGCTGTTTCAGCACTCTGAACCCCACCAAGTGATTGAAAAGCCGTGGCTGCACAAGGAGTAGTTTGATTATCAAAATGTATGAACAATGAGACGGGGAGGACAAGGAGTTACTGGATACAGAAGCTATTTGCTGGCGTAATGATCCACATATTGGACTTGCTATCTTGACAATACGCCTGCTATGGAGAACCCAGCTGGGGTGTTTGTGATCTTATATTCTCAAAGCACATTATTTCAGCACGTTGATGCTGTGTGTAGAATCCTGTTGGAGCCTTTGATTATGAATTCAAGCTGGAAACAGTCGAGTTGCATCATGTCTGTGTGCAACAAAGACTGATATATTTTGTTTCTGATAGCTACTTCAAACGACAACACATGTTGCCGCATTCTTCGGGGAATCAACGGCCCTGTTTGTATGGAAACGCCCCATTCTACCCCCTTCCTCTGTTGGCTCTACGCCTGCTTACCAGTCAATCCTGATAACAATAGAAATTGTGATTGATCTGCCCTACCTCGGTCCAGTAGCCATAAGGTCTCACTTACTATCCTTGTCCTATTGGGAAG